>NC_041393.1:253243366-253301265 GCF_002162155.2 Triticum dicoccoides
GTCGATAGGATTTTAGAAACTTAGGCGAGCGCTGGGCTGCAGCTAAGCCCCCGAGTGGAAGACTGGCTCACCACTCGGTAGGATTTTGTTTACTTAGGCGAGTACTTGGACTACAGCTAAGCCTCCGAGTGGAAGACTGGCTCACCACTCGGTAGGATTTTGTTTACTTAGGCGAGTACTAGGACTGCAGCTAAGCCTCCGAGTGGAAGACTGGCTCACCACTCGGTAGGATTTTGTTTACTTAGGCGAGTACTTGGACTGCAGCTAAGCCTCCGAGTGGAAGACTGGCTTATCACTCGGTAGGATTTTCGAAAACTTAGGCGAAACAGATTCGCAGCCAAGCCTCCGGGTGGAAGGCTGGCTTACCACTCGGTAGGATTTTGTTTACAAGCTTAGGCGAAACGGATTCGCAGCTAAGCCACCCACTGGGGGACAGATTTATGAAAGCAAAAGCAATAACAATTTCTAAGAAAATTATGAAACTCTTGTCTTTGATGAATACGCTATAAGAGTACTTTTATTACAACTCATCCGAATGGAAAACTTAAGTGTAGAAAGGGCGGAGTAAGTCCGCGTTCCATGCTCTGGGCTCATCAATCTGGTGCTCGACATTGTAAAGGCGGTACACCCCATTATGAAGAACCTTGGTGACGATGAAGGGACCTTCCAAAGTAGGAGCAAGCTTGTGTGGTTTCTGTTGATCCACTCGGAGGACTAAATCTCCCTCTTGGAAAGCTCGACTCTTCACATTTTTGGCATGGAAGCGACGCAAGTCCTGCTGGTAAATGGTCAATCGGATCAAGGCCATCTCTCTTTCTTCTTCTAGAAGATTGACTGCGTCCTGTCGGGCTTGCTCTGCTTCAGCTTCGGTGTAAAGTTCGACTCGGGGCGCGTTGTGAAGCAGATCACTTGGCAAGACTGCTTCAGCTCCATAGACTAAGAAGAACGGATTCCTCCCAGTCGACCGATTTGGCGTGGTCCTTAACCCCCAAAGCACCGACGGAAGTTCGTCGACCCATGCACCAGCTGCGTGTTTGAGGTCACGCATCAGTCGGGGTTTCAGTCGTTTGAGAATTAAGCCATTTGCTCGTTCTGCTTGTCCATTCGACTGAGGGTGAGTGACTGAAGCGTAGTCGACTCGTGTACCCTGAGATGCGCAGAAGGCTCTGAACTCTTCGAAGTCGAAGTTTGACCCATTGTCCGTGATGATACTGTGGGGAACTCCATATCTGAACACCAACTCCCTGATGATGTCACGCCCAATATGCGATACTATCCTAAAGAGACTGGAAGGTCCCACCAAGGATAGAACCGCATATTGAAACGCTTTTGCAAGGTCGATATCATTACATCAACATTACATAATAGATGGGGATACATACAAAAGGCATACGATGCCACATGAATACAACATCACAATACATAAGAGCATCATCCGACTACGGATGAAACACAAACAGAAACTCAAACGACATCCACCCTACTAGCCCAGGCTGCCGACCTAGAGCCTATCCCCTGATCGAAGAAGAAGCAGAAGAAGAACTCCAAAACAAGCAAACATCGCTCTCGCGTCATGATCATCGCATAACCTGTACCTGCAACTGTTGTTGTAGTAATCTGTGAGCCACGAGGACTCAGCAATCCCATTACCATGGGTATCAAGACTAGCAAAGCTTAATGGGAAAGGAAGGGGTAAAGTGGTGAGGTTCCAGCAGCAACTAAGCATATATGGTGGCTAACATACGCAAATAAGAGCGAGAAGAGAGCAAGTGGAACGGTCGTGAAGCTAGCAATGATCAAGAAGTGATCCTGAACTCCTACTTACGTCAAACATAACCCAAAAACCGTGTTCACTTCCCGGACTCCGCCGAAAAGAGACCATCACGGCTACACACACGGTTGATGCGTTTTAATTCGGATCTGGTGTCAAGTTATCTACAACCGGACATTAACAAATTCCCATCTGCGACATAACTACGGGCATGGCTTTCGAAAGTTTATATGCTGCAGGGGTGTCCCAACTTAGCCCATGATAAGCTCTCGCGATCAATGAAGGATATACCTTCTCCCAGGAAGACCCGATCAGACTCGCAATCCCAGTTTACAAGACATTTCGACAATGGTAAAACAAGACCAGCAAAGCCGCCCGATGCACCGACAATCCCGATAGGAGCTGCACATATCTCGTTCTCAGGGCAACACCGGATGAGCAATCCGTACAACTAAAACCAGACCTCAAGTTTCCCTGAGGGGGCGCTCTCTGGTTCGGACCAACACTTAGACAAGCACTGGCCCGGGGGGGCTAAAATAAAGATGACCCTCGGGCTCCGGAAACCCAAGGGAAAAAAGGGGTAGGTGAGGCAAATGGTAAAACCAAGGTTGGGCCTTGCTGGAGGAGTTTTATTCAAAGCGAACTGTCAAGGGGGTCCCATAAATCACCCAACCGCGTAAGGAACGCAAAATCCGGGAACATAACACCGGTATGACGGAAACTAGGGCGGCAAGAGTGGAACAAAACACCAGGCATAATGCCGAGTCTTCCACCCTTTACCAAGTATATAGATGCATTAATTAAAATAAGAGATATTGTGATATCCCAACATAATCCTGTCCATCATGGAGCAATCTTCAACTTCACCTGCCACTAGCAACGCTATAAGAGGGGCTGAGCAAAAGCGGTAACATAGCCAAACAACGGTTTGCTAGGAAGGGTGAAAAGGTTAGAGGCTGACATGGCAATTTGGGAAGGCTTGAAGAACAAGTGATAGGAAGCGCAGCATAGTGATAGAACGAAGCAACTAGCATAGCAATGATAGTAGTGAGATCCAGGGTAGCGGTCATCTTGCCTGAATCCCGCAAGGAAGAACAACGAGTCCATGAAGAAGACAAACGGGAGCAGTCGAACGAACCCTCACAATCGCAACATTACCAGAATTAAGAAGCAACACCAGAAAGAAACAAACAATATGGTCAATGCACAAGCATAAACATGGCATGATGCACAAACAAGGATGATGCATGTCCGGTTTAATGAGGCATGACATGGCAAGTGCAACAAACAATACTACAAGTTAAGTGGAGATCAATATGCAATGAGTTGCATATTGACAAAACACCACATGCAATTATTTAGTTTGATCTCAGTTATGTACCCAACAACATTAAATGTTATTAAACATGGCAAGGGGTGAAGCACAAGAAAACTACCTATCTAGGCAAGTTTAAATGAGGCGGGAACAACAAACAACAATTCCGGAAAATCCCCATATGCATATTTTAGATTCGGTACTGTTCTGACCTAAACCATATTTTATTGTTGTGAAACAGGAAAATAAAGTGGACCATGTTATTCTAGGCATTTTTCCACCTCATTTACATATAAAGAACATTTAATTCCGAGCTACGGTTATTTAGTTATGAAATAAATCATTTTAGCATGGCATTTAAGAAAATTAATGCATACAGCAATTTAAACATTTTAAACATGGATGAAAGTGGCATATTATTAATCTACACAAAATTCTAAGCATTTTACATGTTTAAATCATTTTAATCCGATGCACGGTTGATGAGTTATTAAATGCATGAAGACTAGGGACTTTTCTGCAAAACTGGTAAATCCTGGGATAATGCTAAATTCGCAGGACCAGGAAAAAACATATCGGGCCGAATCTAATGGGCCAGCTGTGTACAGAAGAGGGGCTGGAGGAGCGCTCACCCATGGGCTTGGCCCGGCTTGGTGGAGGTAGCAGGCCGGCGGGGCAAGCGGGCCGGCTGGATCTGGCTGCTGGCGACGCTGGGTCTTGGCGCTGATCTGGCCCAAGACGCGGGACGACCAAGTCAACGGGCACGAGCGAGCGCCGGGCTTGGGGCTGCCTGCGTTCCAGGAGGGCGGGTGGTGGTGGCGCTGGTGTTTCCGGTGACGACAGACGGCGGGACGACCACCGGAGGCGGGGCAAGATCGAGGGGAACCGATTCCCGACAGTGGAAGGCGGATCCGGCGAGGCAAGGTCTTGGCGGCGGCGAACTCGCTGACGGGCAGAGCGAAGTAGAGGATTGACAGGCGCGGCGCGATGGGACTTGGGCATCAGCAGGTTCAGGAGGTCATCGGCTCGCTAGCCGGAGCGGCGGGGCGAAGCTCCGGTGGTGGTTGTCCTCGGTCAGGGAGGAGGCGGGAGCCAGGGGCGCGTGGGAGGTGGAGCTTGAGGGTGAGGGCGGCGTCGTCCTGCCACTGCAAAGAGAGATGTGAGAAAGAGCAAGAGGTGGAGAAGGAAGTAAGGTGGAACAGAAAGGCGACGGAGCTCCGGCCTGGTGGATGAGGGCGACGGCGTTGGACGGCAAGGCGAGGAGGAGGCGAGGGACGAGGTGATCGGTAAGTGGAGGCACAGATCAAGCAAGAGCTCGGGGCTTCTCTGATTGATGGGTTGGATCGATGGAATTGATGGGTATCTGCAATCGACGAGAGGATCGATTGTAGTGGCGCAAGAGGAGGAGCTCGAGGCTGCTCGGGCGCTACGCTGCTGCTTGGTTGGCCGGCGGAGGCGACAGGAGGAGGATTTGGTGGTGGCTGGTGGAGATGGATCAATGGATGGATGGATTGGATCTGGGTGTGGCTGATGGTTGGTGCAGGGGGAATGAGAGGATCCCGAGGTGGGAAATGGGTGCGGCGGCGGCGGCTGGGAGGATGGGACAGCTCCCCTGAGATTTAGGGTTGGATAAATATATACATTAGGAGGATTAGGTTAGGGGCTACCTCATCCCTACGATCGAAATCGGACGGTCGCGAATAAAATAGTTAGGGAGCCCAATTAACAAAACGGAGATGTTTTATAGATGTTTGGGGATGATCCGGATCCAACGGTGATGAGTGAGCGGGTCGGGTCCGGGAGAAGTTTCGGACACGTGCACGAGGGGGCTGCGAGCTGGCAAGAGAGGTTAGGTGGTCATGGTCAGGAGGGAAGCGAAAACCCGATTCGTCTCGGAACAGTCAACGAAAGCAAGGGGGACGCGGCAACTATGAACGGGTGCAAGTTTTCGAAAACATGCAGATGCAATGCGCATGATGATATGGTATGAAATGCAAGACATGAACAAAATGCAAAACAAAAGACAAAAACCCAACCACGAAGGAAATAACATATCGCATCTCCGGAAAAGGCAAGAGTTGGAGTTACGAATATGGAAAGTTGTATCTAGGGCGTTACAACACACGACCACTACGAGAGGATCTTGTCCCGAGATCTAGGATGGCACCGGAGGGAAAAAGAAGAGGAAGATAAGGGGTAAAACTAAGTTGCTTCTTCGACAAAAGAGTGAAACCAAAGAACCTTGAGAGGTTGAGCAATATGAAAGAAAGAAAACAACAAAGATGAACATAGTTGAAAACACTCCGTTAGAAAAGAGGAACAAGGGATATGACGAGTACCAAGAGGTTTAGTGATAAGATAGATATTGAAACCACTCCAGTTAAAACTAGATAGTGAAGGAATAAGATTGATATAATTTGGGCAGCACTCCGACTGATAGAAGAAGGAAAACTTGATAAGATGAAAAGCACTTGAAGAGATGACACAACACTCCGGTTAAATGGATAAGCATGAAAAGAACACGATCCTCACAATTCGAGATGATGAGTGAAGAGAGCAACATCACCATGCCTCCAGAAGAAAGAATAGAAGATAGATCATTGGAATAAAAGAATGGAGAAGAAAATGCCAACTTCTGCCACAAATGATCTTGGAAAAGCATCCTTGCAAAGAATAATTGAACGGAGTTATTGGAAAATCAACAACGAAAAGCACAAGCTTATTATGGGCTTATGGCAAAAATCTCAAAATGATGAGGTGACAACCGGCCACTAACTGAAACAATTGCTTTCTTGAGATCAACAAAGAGATGAAAACTGCTTTCGCCGAGAGGATAGGAGAAAACTTGGATTATTGATAAGCACCACAAATAGCAACATTCCTTAGGGGAAGTCTTTAGGTGAAATCTATACCAAGATAACTCCAATGAAGAGATTGATGGATTGAGAAGAACTCATGCTCGAAGGACTTGATGGGTTTAACTACCTCATTCTTGACAACTGTTGAATCACGAAACATGAAAATTGTCAAGAATGATATAACACCACGTCAAAAGATAAGGTAGAAAGAATTGCACTTTGGAATACAAGATGAAGAATGCTTGAGCTCCTCAAATCAAAACATGTGTTGAGCACCATGTTTATTTTAGAGTATAGCTTGGCGGATCATAACTTCGAGAGAAATCTTGAAGAACAATTGAAGAATGAAGAGAATCCTTGATGAACCACCATGTAGAGCCTCCATGAAGAACTCCGGTAATAAAAGGATGATAGAAAGAAAGAGAAGTTGAAAACACAAGGTGAATCCTTGCAATGATTTAGATGGAGCTTCGCGACGAGATAATGCGGAAAACTTGGAACTCCGGAAAAAAAATAGATGAAACACTAGAACCGAGAATTACTTCATCATGAACAATCTCCGGAAGAAAAGAATTGAATCACCTCGAGGAAATAAGAATAAGATTTATTGTATGCTTATCCTTCATCAAGTTAAATTGATGACTAGCAATGGATTTGGCATACTACTTATTCTCGTAAAAAGGATCAAGATAGATATGGCGCAAACTTGAGAAGGTTTTCAACGAACCACCGGTAGGATTGAATAAAATTAATATGCGAACATAGGAAGAGGAATCTTGAACAAACCGCCATAAGAATTGAAAATGAAAGTAGCAAAGGCACAATTCACCGGGAAAAATTGGAAAACGAATGAAGATACTTGAGGGGATTTAGATACATGAGAACGAATAGAACATGAACTGATTAGAGGATATTTGAATGATTCACTGGTAAGATTTGGAGAACGATAGCTACACACTGAGAATGAAGAATTATGACATGATGGCCTTCGGAGGAAAGAAATGGAAACAACTCATGAAATGCTCCGGATGGGTGAAAAGAATTCTCACAATCGAAAACAATTATGAGGATGGCATGACGCTAGAACCATGAATCTTCAAGAGAATGGACCAAGATTTTAGGAGAAATCTCTTCCTCGGTCTTCTGTGTTGAGAATGACGATGAGAACCACCATGAATTGTTGAGATACTCCGAAATGAAGAATAGAAAGGTTGAATCAACGATGAAAAGAATTTGAAAGCGATCTTGGAGAAGGCATGTGACAAATGGAATCCATTCTTACGTCACACTTGAATAGAATTTAAGAATAACTCTGGAATAATTAGAAGAGTCAGGTAAGATCCTGGGAAAAGACTTGTGGGTTAGGCCCACTCAAGAGAAACACCGTTGAAATGATTGCTTGAAATAGAGATTGCACCGGTAGAATTAAATAGCTTGAATGAGAGAAAAACCTTGAAATATATTGAACGGATTGAGAATGGAAACACAAGTCTTGTGAGATATCTTCAGCACTCCAGAACAAATAAATAGGAAGAAGTGAATGATTAAGAGGTGCATCGGCATGAGAAAGCATTGGAAACGAGGAAAGGGATATGATCAACACCGAAAGCTTGAGTTAAATCCACAGAAAAAGAATACAAGAATGATGAATGATGAACTTGAAGCTCATGAGCATCTTCACGAGGGATCACCATATCAGAACATTGATTGAAAAGAATGAAGAGACTTCACATGAGTAAATGGATACTTAATTAAAATATATGAGTCCTTGAAGAAAAGGGTGGGAGGGCGGGGAAAACAAAGACAACTTGGAATGGATGAAACAAACACCGGTGAGGAAACTTAGAGTTGATCTTGCGGATGGGAAAAATGATGGGATCCACTTGAAGAGAAGCACACCGGTTGCAAAAGAGTTGACATGACAACCTCAGTGATCAAGAAGGATTAGTACTCCCATAGAAATATGAGAACACCGCTTGAAAGGTATGGAATCAACACTTGACATCGAAGCAACTCAAATACCACAAATAAAACAAAACAAAGGATTTGGCTTGCAAAATAAGCCAGAACAAATACATATGATAGAGATTTACCCAATCCCATATCATGCATCTGTCGGAAAGATATTCTAGGAGCTACTTGAATTCCCACCTATAAACTCCCGAAACTTTCTGGTTATGCAATCTGGTGTTGGGGATACAGGGGAAACAATATATCTCACCCAAACTAACAATACCTACATCCAAGTTGTATCCATCCGTCAACACATAACCAAGAAACCTTCGGAAATCGTGTACCTCAACCTTCGAAAAGCATCCGTTTTACGAGCTATGGAAATACACCCGAACTCCCGCCCCAGTACTGGGTGGCGTCGAGGTTATCTCACCAACAACTGCATAAAAGATATTTTCGATGTCGGCAAAACTCAGGTATTCCAGAACTGCACCGATAAAATTGTGACGACAACACCTCGGAGCTGAACTCCTCGGGTCACTGCCACATAATAGACAGGAGGCACCAAGAACAATGTTCTCGTCACAAAACCATCGGAACGATTCCAAGATACCCGTGTGATCCTAAAAAAAGTTTAGTGAAATTTGAGGAGAGGAAAGGCAAAACATCTACGTCAGGAGTCCTCACCAGAGCGACGAAGGGGGCTGAGGAGTAAAAAGAATCCTACTCTCCGATATAAATATAATCCTAAGACTCAAAATAGTTTTCTTCTAGACTCAACAACGGCCAACAATCAAGGGGGCTCCTATGGTCGGTCGAGGCTCTGATTGCCAACTTGTCACGCCCAATATGCGATACTATCCTAAAGAGACTCGAAGGTCCCACCAAGGATAGAACCACATATTCAAACGCTTTTGCAAGGTGGATATCATTACATCAACATTACATAATAGATGGGGATACATACAAAAGGCATACGATGCCACACGAATACAACATCACAATACATAAGAGCATCATCCGACTACGGATGAAACACAAAAAGAAACTCAAACGACATCCACCCTGCTAGACCAGGCTGCCGACCTGGAGCCTATCCCCTGATCGAAGAAGAAGCAGAAGAAGAACTCCAAAACAAGCAAACATCGCTCTCGCGTCATGATCATCGCATAAACTGTACCTGCAACTGTTGTTGTAGTAATCTGTGAGCCACGAGGACTCAGCAATCCCATTACCATGGGTATCAAGACTAGCAAAGCTTAATGGGAAAGGAAGGGGTAAAGTGGTGAGGTTGCAGCAGCGACTAAGCATATATGGTGGCTAACATATGCAAATAAGAGTGAGAAGAGAGAAAGCGGAACGGTCGTGAAGCTAGCAATGATCAAGAAGTGATCCTGAATTCCTACTTACGTCAAACTTAACCCAAAAGCGTGTTCACTTCCCGGACTCCGCCGAAAGAGACCATCACGGCTACACACACGGTTGATGCGTTTAAATTCGGATCTGGTGTCACGTTATCTACAACCGGACATTAACAAATTCCCATCTGCCACATAACCGCGGGCACGGCTTTCGAAAGTTTATACCCTGCAGGGGTGTCCCAACTTAGCCCATGGTAAGCTCTCGCGATCAACGAAGGATATACCTTCTCCCAGGAAGATCCGATCAGACTCGAAATCCCGGTTTACAAGTCATTTCGACAATGGTAAAACAAGACCAGAAAAGCCGCCCGATGCGCCGACAATCCCGATAGGAGCTGCACATATCTCATTCTCAGGGCAACACCGGATGAGCAATCCGTACAACTAAAACCAGACCTCAAGTTTCCCTGAGGGGGCGCTACAAAGGGCTCTGGTTCGGACCAACACTTAGACAAGCACTGGCTCAGGGGGGCTAAAATAAAGATGACCCTCGGGCTCCGGAAACCCATGGGAAAAAAGGGGTAGGTGAGGCAAATGGTAAAACCAAGGTTGGGCCTTGCTGGAGGAGTTTTATTCAAAGCGAACTGTCAAGGGGGTCCCATAAATCACCCAACCGCGTAAGGAATGCAAAATCCGGGAACATAACACCGGTATGACGGAAACTAGGGCGGCAAGAGTGGAACAAAACACCAGGCATAAGGCCGAGTCTTCCACCCTTTACAAAGTATATAGATGCATTAATTAAAATAAGAGATATTGTGATATCCCAACATAATCCTGTCCATCATGGAGCAATCTTCAACTTCACATGCTACTAGCAACGCTATAAGAGGGGCTGAGCAAAAGCGGTAACATAGCCAAACAACGGTTTGCTAGGAAGGGTGAAAAGGTTAGAGGCTGACATGGCAATTTGGGAAGGCTTGAAGAACAAGTGATAGGAAGCGCAGCATAGCGATAGAACGAAGCAACTAGCATAGCAATGATAGTAGTGAGATCCAGGGTAGCGGCCATCTTGGCTGAAATCCTGCAAGGATGAAGAACGAGTCCATGAAGAAGACAAACGGGAGCAGTCGAACGAACCCTCACAATCGCAACATTACCGGAATTAAGAAGCAACACCGGAAAGAAACAAACAATATGGTCAATGCACAAGCATAAACATGGCATGATGCACAAACAAGGATGATGCATGTCCGGTTTAATGAGGCATGACATGGCAAGTGCAACAAACAATACTACAAGTTAAGTGGAGATCAATATGCAACGAGTTGCATATTGACAAAACACCACATGCAATTATTTAGTTTGATCTCGGTTATGTACCCAACAACATTAAATGTTATTAAACATGGCAAGGGGTGAAACACAAGAAAACTACCTATCTAGGCAAGTTTAAATGAGGCGGGAACAACAAACAACAATTCCGAAAAATCCCCATGTGCATATTTTAGATTCGGTACTGTTCTGCCCTAAACCATATTTTATTGTTGTTAAATAGGAAATTAAAGTGGACCATGTTATTCTAGGCATTTTCCACCCCATTTACATATAAAGAACATTTAATTCCGAGCTACGGTTATTTAGTTATGAAATAAATCATTTTAGCATGGCATTTAAGCAAATTAATGCAAACAGCAATTTAAACATTTTAAACATGGATGAAAGTGGCATATTATTAATCTACACAAAATTCTAAGCATTTTACATGTTTAAATCATTTTAATCCGATGCACGGTTGATGAGTTATTAAATGCATGAAGACTAGGGACTTTTCTGCAAAACTGGTAAATCCTGGGATAATGCTAAATTCGCAGGACCAGGAAAAAACATATCGGGCCGAATCTAATGGGCCAGCAGTGTACAGGAGAGGGGCTAGAGGGGCGCTCACCCATGGGCTTGGCCCGGCTTGGTGGAGGTAGCAGGCCGGCGGGGCAAGCGGGCCGGCTGGATCTGGCTGCTGGCGACGCTGGGTCTTGGCGCTGATCTGGCCCAAGACGCGGGGCGACCGAGTCAACGGGCACGAGCGAGCGCCAGGCTTGTGGCTGCCTGCGTTCTAGGAAGGCGGGTGGTGGTGGCGCTGGTGTTTCCGGTGACAATAGATGGCAAAACGACCACCGGAGGCGGGGCAAGATCGAGGGGAACCGATTCCCGACAGTGGAAGGCGGATCCGGCGAGGCAAGGTCTTGGCGGCGGCGAACTCGCTGACGGGCGGCGCGAAGTAGAGGATGGACAGGCGCGGCACGATGGGACTTGGGCATCAGCAGGTTCAGGAGGTTGTCGGCTCGCTAGCCGAAGCGGCGGGGCGAAGCTCCGGTGGTGGTTGTCCTCGGTCAGGGAGGAGGCAGGAGCCAGGGGCGCGTGGGAGGTGGAGCTCGAGGGTGAGGGCGGCGTCGTCCTGCCACTCCAAAGAGAGATGTGAGAAAGAGCGAGAGGTAGAGAAGGAAGTAAGGAGGAAGAGAAAGGCGACGGAGCTCCGGCCTAGTGGATGAGGGCGACGGCGTTGGATGGCAAGGCGAGGAGGAGGCCAGGGACGAGGTGCTCGGGAAGTGGAGGCACAGACCGAGCAAGAGCTCGGGGCTTCTCTGATTGATGGGTTGGATCGATGGAATTGACTGGTATGTGCAATCGACGAGGGGATCGATTGTAGTGGCGCAAGAGGAGGAGCTCGAGGTTGCTCGGGCGCTACGCTGCTGCTTGGTTGGCCGGCGGAGGCGACAGGAGGAGGATTTGGTGGTGGCTGGTGGAGATGGATCGATGGGATGGATGGATTGGATCTGGGTGTGGCTGATGGTTGGTGCATGGGGAATGAGAGGATCCCGAGGTGGGAAGTGGGTGCGGCAGCGGCGGCTGGGAGGATGGGACAGCTCCCCTGAGATTTAGGGTTGGACAAAATATATACATTAGGTGGATTAGGTTAGGGGCTACCTCATCCCTACGATCGAAATTGGACGGTCGCGAATAAAATAGTTAGGGAGCCCAATTAACAAAACGGAGATGTTTTATAGATGTTTGGGGATGATCCGGATCCAACGGTGATGAGTGAGCGGGTCGGGTCCGGGAGAAGTTTCAGACACGTGCGCGAGGGGGCTGCGAGCTGGCAAGAGAGGTTAGGTGGTCACGGTCAGGAGGGAAGCGAAAACCCGATTCGTCTCGAAACAGTCAAAGAAAGCAAGGGGGACGCGGCAACTACGAACGGGTGCAAGTTTTCAAAAACATGCAGATGCAATGCGCATGATGCTATGGTGTGAAATGCAAGACATGAACAAAATGCAAAACAAAAGACAAAAACCCAACCACGAAGGAAATAACATATCGCATCTCCGGAAAAGGCAAGAGTTGGAGTTACGAATATGGAAAGTTGTATCCGGGGTGTTACAACACTCGACCACTACGAGAGGATCTCGTCCCGAGATCTAGGATGGCACCGGAGGGAAAAAGAAGAGGAAGATAAGGGGTAAAACTAAGTTGCTTCTTCGAAAAAAGAGTGAAACCAAAGAACCTTGAGAGGTTGAGAAATATGAAAGAAAGAAAACAACAAAGATGAACATAGTTGAAAACACTCCGTTAGAAAAGAGGAACAAGGGATACGACGAGTACCAAGAGGTTTAGTGATAAGATTGATATTGAAACCACTACGGTTAAAACTAGATAGTGAAGGAATAAGATTGATATAATTTGGGCAGCACTCCGACTGATAGAAGAAGGAAAACTTGATAAGATGAAAAGCACTTGAAGAGATGACACAACACTCCGGTTAAATGGATAAGCATGAAAAGAACACGACCCTCACAATTCGAGATGATGAGTGAAGAGAGCAACATCACCATGCCTCCGGAAGAAAGAATAGAAGATAGATCATTGGAATAAAAGAATGGAGAAGAAAATGCCAACTTCTGCCACAAATGATCTTGGAAAAGCATCCTTGCAAAGAAGAATTGAACGGAGTTGTTGGAAAATCAACAACGAAAAGCACAAGCTTATTATGGGCTTACGGCAAACTTCTCAAAATGATGAGGTGACAACCGGCCACTAACTGAAACAATTGCTTTCTTGAGATCAACGAAGAGATGAAAACTGCTTTCGCCGAGAGGATAGGAGAAAACTTGGATCATTGATAAGCAGCACAAATAGTAACATTCCTTAGGGGAAGGCTTTAGGTGAAATCTATACCAAGATAACTCCAATGAAGAGATTGATGGATTGAGAAGAACTCATGCTCGAAGGACTTGATGGGTTTAACTACCTCATTCTTGACAACTGTTGAATCACGAAACATGAAAATTGTCAAGAATGATATAACACCACCTCAAAAGATAAGGTAGAAAGAATTGCACTTTGGAATACAAGATGAAGAATGCTTGAGCTCCTCAAATTAAAACATGTGTTGACCACCATGTTTATTTTAGAATATAGCTTGGCGGATCATAACTTCGAGAGAAATCTTGAAGAACAATTGAAGAATGAAGAGAATCCTTGATGAACCACCATGTAGAGCCTCCATGAAGAACTCCGGTAATAAAAGGATGATAGAAAGAAAGAGAAGTTGAAAACACAAGGTGAAGCCTTGCAATGATTTAGATGGAGCTTCGCGACGAGATAATGCGGAAAACTTGGAACACCAGAAAAAAATAGATGAAACACTAGAACCGAGAATTACTTCATCATGAACAATCTCCGGAAGAAAAGAATTGAATCACCTCGAGGAAATAAGAATAAGATTTATTGTATGCTTATCCTTCATCAAATTAAATTGATGACTAGCAATGGATTTGGCATACTACTTATTCTCGTAAAAAGGATCAAGATAGATATGGCGCAAACTTGAGAAGGTCTTTAACGAACCACCGGTAGGATTGAATAAAATTAATATGAGAACATAGGAAGAGGAATCTTGAACAAACCGCCGTAAGAATTGAAAATGAAAGTAGCAAAGGCACAATTCACCGGGAAGAATTGGAAAACGAATGAAGATACTTGAGGGGATTTAGATACATGAGAACGAATAGAACATGAACTGATTAGAGGATATTTGAACGATTCACCGGTAAGATTTGGAGAACGATAGCTACACACTGAGAATGAAGAATTATGACATGATGGCCTTCGGAGGAAAGAAATGGAAACAACTCATGAAATGCTCCGGATGGGTGAAAAGAATTCTCACAATCGAAAACAATTATGAGGATGGCATGACGCTAGAACCATGAATCTTCAAGAGAATGGACCAAGATTTTAGGAGAAATCTCTTCCTCGGTCTTCTGTGTTGAGAATGACGATGAGAACCACCATGAATTGTTGAGATACTCCGAAATGAAGAATAGAAAGGTTGAATCAACGATGAAAAGAATTTGAAAGCGATCTTGGAGAAGGCATGTGACTAATGGAATCCATTCTTACGTCACACTTGAATAGAATTTAAGAATAACTCCGGAATAATTAGAAGAGTCAGGTAAGATCCTTGGAAAAGACCTGTGGGTTAGGCCCACTCAAGAGAAACACTGTTGAAATTATTGCTTGAAATAGAGATTGCACCGGTAGAATTAAATAGCTTGAATGAGAGAAAAACCTTGAAATATATTGAACGGATTGAGAATGGAAACACAAGTCTTGTGAGATATCTTTAGCACTCCAGAGCAAATAAATAGGAAGAAGTAAATGATTAAGAGGTGCATCGGCATGAGAAAGCATTAGAAACGAGGAAAGGGATATGATCAACACCGAAAGCTTGAGTTAGATCCACCGAAAAAGAATACAAGAATGATGAATGATGAACTTGAAGCTCATGAGCATCTTCACGAGGGATCACCGGATCAGAACATTGATTGAAAAGAATGAAGAGACTTCACATGAGTAAATGGATACTTAATTAAAATATATGAGTCCTTGAAGAAAAGGGTGGGAGGGCGGGGAAAACAAAGACAACTTGGAATGGATGAAACAAACACCGGTGAGAAAACTTAGAGTTGATCTTGCGGATGGGAAAAATGATGGGATCCACTTGAAGAGAAGCACACCGGTTGGAAAAGAGTTGACATGACAACCTCAGTGATCAAGAAGGATTAGTACTCCCATAGAAATATGAGAACACCGCTTGAAAGGTATGGAATCAACACTTGACATCGAAGCAACTCGAATACCACAAATAAAACAAAACAAAGGATTTGGCTTGCAGAATAAGCCGGAACAAATACATATGATAGAGATTTACCCAATCCCATATCATGCATCTCTCGGAAAGATATTCTAGGAGCTACTTGAATTCCCACCTATAAACTCCCGAAACTTTCTGGTTATGCAATCTGGTGTTGGGGATACAGGGGAAACAATATATCTCACCCAAACTAACAATACCTATATCCAAGTTGTATCCATCCGTCAACACATAACCAAGAAACCTTTGGGAATCGTGTACCTCAACCTTCGAAAAGCATCCGTTATACGAGCTATGGCAATACTCCCGAACTCCCGCCCCAGTACTAGGTGGCGTCGAGGTTATCTTACCAACAACTGCATAAAAGAGATTTTCGATGTCGGCAAAACTCAGGTATTCCAGAACTGCAACGATAAAATTGTGACGACAACACCTTGGAGCTCAACTCCTCGGGTCACTGCCACATAATAGACAGGAGGCACCAAGAACAATGTTCTCGTCACGAAACCATCGGAACGATTCCAAGATACCCGCGTGATCCTAAAAAAAATTTAGTGAAATTTGAGGAGAGGAAAGGCAAAATATCTACGTCAGGAGTCCTCACCAGAGCGACGAAGGGGGCTTAGGAGTAAAAAGAATCCTACTCTCCGTTATAAATATAATCCTAAGACTCAAAATAGTTTTCTTCTAGACTCAACAACGGCCAACAATCAAGGGGGCTCCTATGGTCGGTCGAGGCTCTGATTACCAACTTGTCACGCCCAATATGCGATACTATCCTAAAGAGACTCGAAGGTCCCACCAAGGATAGAACCGCATATTGAAACGCTTTTGCAAGGTGGATATCATTATATCAACATTACATAATAGATGGGGATACATACAAAAGGCATACGATGCCACATGAATACAACATCACAATACATAAGAGCATCATCCGACTACGGATGAAACACAAACAGAAACTCAAACGACATCCACCCTGCTAGCCCAGGCTGCCGACCTGGAGCCTATCCCCTGATCGAAGAAGAAGCAGAAGAAGAACTCCAAAACAAGCAAACATCGCTCTCGCGTCATGATCATCGCATAACCTATACCTGCAACTGTTGTTGTAGTAATCTGTGAGCCACGAGGACTCAGCAATCCCATTACCATGGGTAAAACAAGACCAGCAAAGCCGCCCGATGCACCGACAATCCCGATAGGAGCTGCACATATCTCGTTCTCAGGGCAACACCGGATGAGCAATCCGTACAACTAAAACCAGACCTCAAGTTTCCCTGAGGGGGCGCTGCAAAGGGCTCTGGTTTGGACCAACACTTAGACAAGCACTAGCCCGGGGGGTCTAAAATAAAGATGACCCTCGGGCTCCGGAAACCCAAGGGAAAAAAGGGGTAGGTGAGGCAAATGGTAAAACCAAGGTTGGGCCTTGCTGGAGGAGTTTTATTCAAAGCGAACTGTCAAGGGGGTCCCATAAATCACCCAACCGCGTAAGGAACACAAAATCCGGGAACATAACACCGGTATGACGGAAACTAGGGCGGCAAGAGTGGAACAAAACACCAGGCATAAGGCCGAGTCTTCCACCCTTTCCCAAGTATATAGATGCATTAATTAAAATAAGAGATATTGTGATATCCCAACATAATCCTGTCATCATGGAGCAATCTTCAACTTCACCTGCCACTAGCAACGCTATAAGAGGGGCTGAGCAAAAGCGGTAACATAGCCAAACAACGGTTTGCTAGGAAGGGTGAAAAGGTTAGAGGCTGACATGGCAATTTGGGAAGGCTTGAAGAACAAGTGATAGGAAGCGCAGCATAGCGATAGAATGAAGCAACTAGCATAGCAATGATAGTAGTGAGATCCAGGGTAGCGGTCATCTTGCCTGAAAACCCGCAAGGAAGAAGAACGAGTCCATGAAGAACACAAACGGGAGCAGTCGAACGAACCCTCACAATTGCAACATTACCGGAATAAAGGAGCAACACCGAAAAGAAACAAACAACATGGTAAATGCACAAGCATAAACATGGCATGATGCACAAACAAGGATGATACATGTCCGGTTTAATAAGGCATGACATGGCAAGTGCAACAAACAATACTACAAGTTAAGTGGAGATCAATATGGAACGAGTTGCATATTGACAAAACACCACATGCAATTATTTAGTTTGATCTCGGTTATGTACCCAACAACATTAAATATTATTAAACATGGCAAGGGGTGAAGCACAAGAAAACTACCTATCTAGGCAAGTTTAAATGAGGCGGGAACAACAAACAACAATTCCAGAAAATCCCCATGTGCATCTTTTAGATTCGGTACTGTTCTGCCCTAAACCATACTTTATTGTTGTTAAACAGGGAAATAAAGTGGACCATGTTATTCTAGGAATTTTTCCACACCATTTACATATAAAGAACATTTAATTCTGAGCTACGGTTATTTAGTTATGAAATAAATCATTTTAGCATGGCATTTAAGCAAATTAATGCAAACAGAAATTTAAACATGTTAAACATGGATGAAAGTGGCATATTATTAATCTACACAAAATTCTAAGCATTTTACATGTTTAAATCATTTTAATCCGATGCACGGTTGATGAGTTATTAAATGCATGAAGACTAGGGACTTTTCTGCAAAACTGGTAAATCCTGGGATAATGCTAAAGTCGCAGGACCAGGAAAAAACATATCGGGCCGAATCTACTGGGCCAGCAGTGTATAGGAGAGGGGCTGGAGGGGCGCTCACCCATGGGCTTGACCCGGCTTGGTGGAGGTAGCAGGCCGGCGGGGCAAGCGGGCCGGCTGGATCTGGCTGCTGGCGACGCTGGGTCTTGGCCCTGATCTGGCCCAAGACACGGGATGACCGAGTCAACGGGCACGAGCGAGCGCCGGGCTTGGGGTTGCCTGCGTTCCAGGAAGGCGGTGGTGGTGGCACTGGTGTTTCCGGTGACGATAGACGGTGGGACAACCACCGGAGGCGGGGCAAGATCGAGGGGAACCGATTCCCGACAGTGGAAGGCGGATCCGGTGAGGCAAGGTCTTGGCGGTGGCGAACTCGCTGATGGGCGGCGCAAAGTAGAGGATGGACAGGCGCGGCGCGATGGGACATGGGCATCAGCAGGTTCAGGAGGTCGTCGGCTCGCTAGCCGGAGCGGCGGGCGAAGCTCCGGTGGTGGTTGTCCTCGGTCAGGGAGGAGGCAGGAGCCAGGGGCGCGTGGGAGGTGGAGCTCGAGGGTGAGGGCGGCGTCATCCTACCACTGCAAAGAGAGATGTGAGAAAGAGCGAGAGGTAGAGAAGGAAGTAAGGAGGAAGAGAAAGGCGACGGAGCTCCGGCCTGGTGGATGAGGGCGACGGCGTTGGACGGCAAGCCGAGGAGGAGGCCAGGGACGAGGTGCTCGGGAAGTGGAGGCACAGATCGAGCAAGAGCTCGGGGCTTCTCTGATTGATGGGTTGGATCGATGGAATTGACTGGTATCTGCAATCGACGAGGGGATCGATTGTAGTGGCGCAAGAGGAGGAGCTCGAGGCTGCTCGGGCGCTACGCTGCTGCTTGGTTGGCCGGCGGAGGCGACAGGAGGAGGATTTGGTGGTGGCTGGTGGAGATGGATCGATGGGATGGATGGATTGGATCTGGGTGTGGCTGATGGTTGGTGCAGGGGGAATGAGAGGATCCCGAGGTGGGAAATGGGTGTGGCGGCGGCGGCTGGGAGGATGGGACAGCTCCCCTGAGATTTAGGGTTGGACAAAATATATACATTAGGTGGATTAGGTTAGGGGCTACCTCATCCCTACGATCGAAATCGGACGGTCGCGAATAAAATAGTTAGGGAGCCGAATTAACAAAACGGAGATGTTTTATAGATGTTTGGGGATGATCCGGATCCAACGGTGATGACTGAGCGGGTTGGGTCCGGGAGAAGTTTCGGACACGTGCGCGAGGGGGCTGCGAGCTGGCAAGAGAGGTTAGGTGGTCACAGTCAGGAGGGAAGCGAAAACCCGATTGGTCTCAGAACAGTCAACGAAAGCAAGGGGGACGCGGCAACTACGGACGGGTGCAAGTTTTCGAAAACATGCAGATGCAATGCGCATGATGCTATGGTATGAAATGCAAGACATGAACAAAATGCAAAACAAAAGACAAAAACCTAACCACGAAGGAAATAACATATCGCATCTTCGGAAAAGGCAAGAGTTAGAGTTACGAATATGGAAAGTTGTATCCGGGGTGTTACAGATGAAGCTGACGGCGGTGCCGACATCCAAATTCTTGATGGGTTTAGCCTCGATCCACTTAGTGAACTTGTCGACTGCTACCAACACATGGGTGTAGCCGTTTCTGCCTGTCCTCAGAGGTCCAACCATATCCAGTCCCCACACAGCAAAAGGCCAAACGAGTGGAATGGTCTTCAAGGCTGAGGCGGGTTTGTGTGACATATTGGAGTAAAATGGACATCCTTCACATTTGTCGACTATCTCTTTCGCCATCTCATTTGCTCTGGGCCAATAGAAACCAGCTCGGTATGCTTTAGCCACGATGGTCCGAGAAGACGCATGATGGCCACAGATTCCCGAGTGGATGTAGTTGAGAATCATTCGACCTTCCTCTGGTGTTATGCATTTCTGGCTGACTCCAGTCGCACTTTCCCTGTATAACTGTCCCCTCATGACGGTGAAGGCTTTGGATCGGCGGACGATCTCCCGAGCCTCTTCTTCATTCTCGGGGAGCTCTTTTCTCAGAATATAGGTGATATAGGGCACTGTCCAATCGGGAGTGGTGACCAGAACTTCCATGACCAAGTCGACCACAGCTGGGACCTCGACTTCATTCGGATCTGTGGCGCTTTTTGGCTGCGGGGCTTCCTCGGTGAAAGGATCTTTTTGAACCAACGGCGTGTGAACATGCTCCAAGAACACGTCACTCGGAATAGCTTCCCTCTTGGAACCTATCTTGGCCAAGTCATCGGCTGCTTGATTTTTCAGCCGGGGAACGTGATGGAGCTCTAATCCCTCAAATTTCTTCTCCAGCTTTCTGACTGCATTGCAGTATCCAGTCATGGCTGGGCTTCTGACGTCCCACTCCTTCATCACTTGATTGACCACTAAGTCCGAGTCGCCGTAGACCATGAGGCGACGGACGCCGAGTGAAATGGCCATACGCAACTCGTATAAAAGTGCTTCGTATTCTGCTTCATTGTTGGAGAAATCAAAGTGAATCTGGAGTACATATCTGAGCTTATCTCCTCGGGGGGAAACCAAGGCCACCCCGGCACCGGAACCATTCAGCATTTTGGAGCCATCGAAGAACATAGTCCAGTGCTCCGAGTGAACTTGGGTTGGTAACTGCTGTTCAGTCCATTCGGCGAGGAAATCTGCTATTGCTTGGGACTTGATAGCTTTCTTTGCCTCAAATCTGATATCAAGGGGAAGAAGTTCAATCGCCCATTTTGCCACTCGACCGGTTGCATCTCTGTTGTGCAGAATCTCTGATAAGGGGGCATCGGTGACGACTGTGATAATATGGTCAGAGAAGTAGTGGGCAACTTTCTTCGTGGTCATGTAAATCCCATATACAAGCTTCTGATAATGAGGGTATCGTTGCTTGGACGGGGTCAGGACTTCGGAAATGTAATACACTGGGCGCTGAACTTTGAAGGCTTTTCCTTCCTCTTCCCGCTCACCGTAAGTACAGTACTGACGACTTGTCCTGTGGCTGCAATGTAAAGCAGCAGAGGCTCTTTGCTGATTGGGGCAGCAAGCACCGGATGGGTGGAAAGCAGGGTTTTTAACTCTGCAAACGCTGCATCAGCTTCTGGAGTCCACTCGAACTTGTCCGACTTCTTCATCAGTCGTTAAAGAGGCAATGCCTTTTCACCGAGGCGAGAGATGAATCGACTTAATGCAGCCAAGCATCCAGTAAGTTTCTGGACATCGTGCACACGCACGGGGCGTTTCATTCGGAGTATAGCGCCAACTTTTTCTGGGTTAGCGTTGATTCCCCATTCGGAAACGAAAAAACCGAGTAACTTTCTGCCAGAAACTCCGAATGTGCATTTTGATGGATTAAGCTTGATATCATACCTCCTGAGGTTGGCAAATGTTTCAGCTAGGTCAGTCAGCAGGTCGGAACCTTTCCGTGACTTGACCACAATGTCATCCATGTACGTTTCCGCATTCCGACTGATTTGAGTGAGCAAACACTTCTGAATCATCATCATGAACGTGGCTCCGGCATTCTTGAGGCTGAATGGCATGGTGACATAATAGAAGCACCCGAACGGGGTGATGAAAGCCGTTTTGGTCTCATCGGGTCCAAATAGATGGATCTGATGGTACCCAGAATAAGCGTCCAAGAAAGAAAGTCGCTCACATCCCACAGTCAAGTCGACTATTTGGTCGATGCGGGGAAGAGGAAACTGATCTTTCAGGCAGGCCCAATTGATATGCTTGAAATCGATGCACATGCGAAGAGAATTGTCCTTTTTGGGGACCATGACGACATTGGCGAGCCACTCGGAGTGGTAATCTCTCGGATAAACTCTGCTGCTAGGAGTCGAGCCACTTCTTCGCCAATGGCCTTCCTTTTCTGGACGGCGGACCGTTGCAGATGTTCCTTCACAGGTTTTGCCTTCGAGTCGACTCGTAGACGATGCTCAGCCAGTCCCCTGGGTACACCCGGCATGTCAGAAGGTTTCCATGCGAAGATGTCCCGGTTCTCACGGAGGAACTGGATGAGCGCTTCTTCCTATTTGGGGTCGAGTGTTGTGGAGATATGAGTCGGAGCAGCGTTTGGGTCGGTCGGGTGGATGTGAACGGGTTTTGTCTCACCGGACGACTGAAACACTGATTCCGTGGCAGGCTTTTTGGCTCGCAACAAATCACTCGGGTCTGCGTTCCTTTGGTGTTCCTGCCACTCTTCTGCCACCATCTGCGCATCGGCGATCTTCGAGCCCTTCTGGAAGCACTCTTCTGCCTTCTTGCGGTTACCAGTGACAGTGATCACGCCTTTAGGACCTGGCATCTTTAGTTTGAGGTACACGTAACAAGGTCAAGCCATAAAACGTGCATATGCTGGTCTGCCCAAAATTGCATGATAGGCACTCTAGAAATCCACAACCTCAAATGTCAGCTTCTCTTTGCGGAAATTCTTTGAATCGCCAAAAACTACATCAAGAGCAATCTGACCGAGTGACGCGGCCTTCTTGCCAGGAATGACTCCATAAAAACTCATATTGCTCGTGCTCAGTCTGGACATCGGAATGCCCATCCCTTTCAGTGTCTCAGCATACAGTATATTCAAACTGCTGCCGCCATCCATCAAGACTTTGGTCAATCGAGTGCCCTCAACGACCGGGTCGACCACCAACGCTTGCCTCCCAAGGGTGGCTATGTGCGTGGGGTGATCAGATTGGTCGAACGTAATGGCAGTCTGAGACCACTTCAGGTAATTGGGCGTTGACGGAGCAGCCATGTTCACCTCTCGGTTTATAACTTTCAGTCGGTTTTTGCTCTCAACATCGGCAAAAATCATCAAGGTGGAATTGACCTGCGGATATTATCCGTCACTATCCTCCTTGTCCTCAACTTTTTCCGACTCTTTTTCTTTGTCCTTGGACTGCTTCCCTTGGAACTGCTGTATCAGGAGTCGACATTGTCGAGTGGTATGCTTCGGGTAGATGAAATTACCCTCTTCGTCCTTCTTGGTGTGGATGTGACATGGCAAATCCAACACGTCATTTCCTTCCTTATCTTTTACCTTCTTGGGGTTCGAAGGCCCCTTGGGTTTCCCTTTGAATTTTCCTTGGTTCAGGACCAAGGCTTCTCCAGGTGCGGCTGGCTCAGCTTTATGCTTTTGCTTCCGACTGGAATTTCCACCTCCGGTGTCTTGGGCGACTAACTTGTGTTTGCCGCTCCGGAGCCGATCCTCTTCCTCACCATTGGCATATTTGGTGGCTATTTCCATCATTCAACTCAGATACATGTCTCCGGTTCGACCGAATTTCAGGCTTAGCTCTCTGTACTTTACGCCCTCCTTGAAGGCGCAGACCGCCTGGTGATCGGATACATTTTCTACTGTATGATGCAGTGTGATCCACCGCTGGATGTAATCTCTCAGAGTCTCATTCGACTTCTGTACACAAGGCTGCAGCTCTGTCAGCCCTGCTGGCCGCTTGCATGTTCCTTCGAATGTCCTGACAAACACTCGGGAGAGGTCCTCCCACGTGTAGATGATGTTGGGTGTCAACTGATTCAGCCATGCCCTGGCTGACCCTTCCAACATGAGAGGCAAATGTTTCATGGCCACCTCGTCATTTCCACCGCCGATCTGAACAGCCACTCGGTAGTCCTCAAGCCAAGTGTCGGGCTTGGACTCACCGTTGAACTTGCTGACTCCAGTCGCCAACCTGAAGTTGGGAGGAATCACCGCGGCTCTGATGGCTCTGCTGAAACACTCTGGTCCGGAGACGTGTACTCGGCTGCTGGTGGGTATGTCTCTGTCATTACCCTCTCTGTGGGCTATGTTCCGGTCGACCAGACCTTGAACGATGATGGATCTCGCGTCAAAGCCTGGTTCTCTAGGGTCGACTGGAATTCTTCGTCCACCACTGTACTGGCGTCTGTCATCTTGCTGTCGAGGCATATATGATCCACCTCTCCGGGGAGGGGTGGGCACTCGACGTCGATCATTGCGATCGACTCGGTGATCATCCTACTCATAGTTCCTGTACTGGTCGTGTCGGTCGCCATGCCCTTCACGCCTCGGGGGCGATCTGGGGCTATGAGCTGACTGGACAGTATTCGCCGCCACGGACCTGCTATGAATCCTGTTCCGCGACTGCGACACAGCCGCATTCTGATCCCCAGCTGCCCGGAGCAAATCCCTGATCTGCATCAAGCCTCTGCCAGCCTCTGACTGGGAAGGCTGAATCGACTCTGCTATACGTGTTGCAGCTGCCAAATTCTGGATTGGAGTGCGGTATACCTGAGTCGGGGGTTTAAAGAGTTGGCGTCGACTGGAGTCCGGAATCCGTTGACGCGCGTGCTCGTCGATTGCTCACTGAAGGTTCTCCAGTCGAGTGCGCTCAGCCAGGTTGGCCAAGCGCGCGTCTTCTAAGGCGCGGGCCTCATGGGTTTCCCCAATGATCGGAGTATGAAGCGCATCCATGTTCCGGCGGCGAAGCTCCTCCCTCTGCTGCGAGTCGAGGGGCTCGGGACGGTACTCCTCATGGTTGTGCGACGGATCGCCCCCGTCGTTGCCTCCCTCGACGCCAGGAAAGTCGGGAGGAATGTGCGGCCCATTGACCATCAGGACCTCCACCGCCGGATCACTACTGTCGCATTCGGATGCAGTCTCTGCGGAGCCAGTCGACAGGTCGAACAGGCCGTAGAGAGATTCGTCGGGCTCGATTGCCGCGACTTGGGCAGTGGTCGACTGGCGAGACACTGCGTGCCTCACCCACCGCTGGATCCTCGACCGACCGGAGCGCTTACACCGGCGGGAAGCTGGGAGGGAGGATGACACGAGAACTGACCGATATGGAGTCAACGGTTGCCGCAGAAGGACGCCGCGGACGCATGCTCGAAAATGTGTTGCTCCGCGAACCGGGAGCGCATCCACGTCGAGCAGAGCCTCCTGCAGCCAGGCAGAGTCGTCGGCGACGAACATGAGCGCGCCGAGATGGATCTCGCGTCCCTCAACCAAAAGTCCGCCTGAAACCATGATGATGGGAATTGAAAAGATTGCAACTTCTCCAACAAGTCGCTAAGACACCTGCCCCACGATGGGCGCCAACTGTCGTGGTTCTAAGTCTGACAATAGAATGGGGGGTAGGTATGGAGAGGCAAGATCCTAGCTATGGAGCAGTTGTACACACGAGTGTTTTACGAGTTCAGGCCCTTCTCAGAAGAAGTAACAGCCTTACGTCTCAGAGCCCGGAGGCGGTCGACTGGATTACGTGTGTGAAAGGTACAGGGGTGCGAACCGTTCTACCAGTGGAGGGGGTGGCTTATATAGAGGATGCCAGGACCCCAGCCAACCCACGTAGCGGAGGGTTAAAGTACATTAAGGCCGGACGTTATTGGTAACGCCTTACATAAAGTGTCATCATGGCCATAAAGACTACTTAATTACAGACCGTTTGGATACAGAGTAGATCTTGAACTCCTGATGGTCGAGTGAGTCTTCATGGTCGAGTGTCTTCTGGTTCGTCGAGTGTCTTCTAGCCGGTCGAGTGGAGTCCCTCTTGGTCGACTGGAAGACGGCTTCTTCTAAGAGATGCCCTTGGGGAGGGTACCTTGGACAGGTCCGTAACCCTACCCTAGGTACATGACTTCATCACCAGGTGTATACCATGTTCTCGGGATCGGTGGTATGTTCCTTTGGAGAGACAAACAAACTAAAAAAACTAATAATTGGTCGAGCCAGGTGTATACCATGTTCTCGGGATTGGTGGTATGTTCCTTTGGTGAGACTGATAAAATATTATCATTACTTCCTTCAAATTTAATAAGTGGTTCAACCACAATGTTATATTTTTGCAAATAAGTGATTTAATTCAAGTTCCTTTTGTTCTCAGGATCATGCTCTCTTTAGGAACCTTTTGGCACAGTCAGCATTTGAACTTGCTAATCTTCGTTTATCATTGCAAAAGTTTAAAATGGCCGAGTTTAATAGTGTCCTATTGATATGTAGCACTCTTAACCATTGATTTTCACTAGCTAAGTCCAAAGCATGCAATGTTTAGAGATCTACTTCACTTGGACATTCTCTAGTCAGCTCACTATTCACTATCTTGCTCTTGTCATATGCCTTTACTTGAGGACAAGTAAAGATTTAAGTGTGGGGGAACTTTATAAGCACATTTCATATACATAATTTTGGCACATATATACACCATTTATTAATATATGTTCATCCATTCTTACTATGAATTGTGATATATTTGGATGAAAATCATATAAAAGATCATTTACTCGTCATTTGTTTCTTCTGCAGAAAAGTGCGCAAAGGCACTATAAACCTCAAGATTCTGACTAAGAGGCCGAAGAATACAAGGCAAGGACGGGAAAGAAAGAAGGGGGACCTGAGCATGAAGGAAAGAAGAAACCGAGGGCCAAACTAGAGAAGGGAAGGGATGTGCTTGCGAAGAAAGAAGGGAGCAGGAGGGCCAAATCAAAAAGTGGCAAATCTGATCGTGGGATCAAATCCCTAGCGCTAGCCACCGATCCCCTTTAGGCCTTGTAGCGACCCGACCCGAATGGATCAAGTCTCTGTGCTCCGATGTCATCCCTGGATCAGTAATGCTGACACCACACAGTACTTCGAAGGATTTATAGCAGAGTAGCAATCACACACTTATTACATCGTTTGTCCAGAAGAGGACTTATTACAATAATCATGGCTTAAGGCCATCTAATAACGATAACAGCGGAAGACTTGGAAGATAAGTGAGTCCATCAACTCCAACGGCATCACTGAGTATAGAACCACGACCTAAAAGCACCTTACTCGTCGTCTGAAAAATCTGCAACATGAAAAGTTGCAGCCCGAAAACGGGTCAGCACATGGAATATTCTGGCAATGTAACATATAGAGAGAAATAATGAGTATTGGCTATACTACATGCATATTTGGCTGGTGGAAAAGCTCTATGGTTACAGTTTTTGCATAAAGCCAATTTTTCCCTACTACAAAGGAATAAATTTATTTAACTATCATGGTGGTTGTTAAACATTGAGAATGGTTGACAGCATCCTCAATCCCAATTAAAAGTACTCATTTAAAACCCAACAATATTAATTAGAAGTAACATGTTGAGATTCAACAGGATAATCCAAGTACTAGATACTCAAGACGTCCCTAACCGGGGACACGGCTAATCATGATTAGTTTGTACACTCTGCAGAGGTTTGCGCACTTTTCCCCACAAGACTCGATCGCCTCCGCTTGGTTTCTTGCACTACATGGTGTTTAAGAAACGGATGACCGAGACATAGTCTTTCAGAAGCGCTAGCACCTTACGATGGGTGGACCGGTACACCTACATCCCCTACATCTGCTAGTCCATCACTATAAGAGTTCGCACGACTTAGTCAACTATGCCAGAGCCCATAATGGCTTGTGGCTGCACACGTAAGTTACTAGTATGAATTATCTTATGATCCCTTTGAGCCTGGGTGGCGGTCCGAAGAAATACAGGCAAGTCCTGCTAGAAAACAGGTGCCTCAATCCACCTAGATGTGTATTTAAGTTGCCACCTTAGATAAACCATTAATAACAATCTCACATCTGTCATGGATATTCACTCACCCAATCCACGTCTAGTAGCATAGCATAGCATATTAAGCAAACGCAGAAGTAACTCCCAAAGGTTTCATAAGTAATACAGGTAATAGGTACTACCTCATCTACTTCCCATCCCACAATTTAATTAGATCCTAATCATGCAATGTTTGAGGATTGATCTAATGCATAAAAACTGGGTAGTAGAAAAGGTATGATCAAAGTGTTACTTGCCTTCCTGACGATCCACGAAACCTAGAGACTCGAAGTAACAAGCGGCACACTCCGGGTGATCTATCGCAGACAAACAACAAGCATACAATAAGTACTCATCTAATGCACAGGTAAATCTCGAATAAAAGATCTAACCAGAAAGTTCAACTTAAGAACCCTGGTTGCAAAAAGAATCGAATCGAATCAAATAAAGCAACGAAAGTCAAACGACGAAAGAAAAACAACTCGGTTCTAGCAAGTTGAAACTAAGTCAAATTTTACAGTAGCAAAACTTTGTTTAAGTTGATTAGTCGGAACGGCGGTTTCGAGATGAAACTCCAGGCGTTTGAATCACCTGATTCCGATAAACGAGCGAGAAGATAGACTAGAAAGAAAATCGGATCTGAAATTGCTATCAGAAAAATAGTGGAACAAATCCGATGAGAAAGAAAACGACGAACGGTTGAACGAACAGACGTTCATTAACCGAGGCAAACCGGTGATCACGTTCGTTAGGGCGAACGGTCCAGCGAACGCTTGCTAAACAAAACCGGAAAGAAAAACCGGCGAGAAAAACCGATCTAGGGTTTTGGAAAGAAAACCGAAACGAAAAACCGATCTAGAAAACCGGAACGGAAACCGGAACGGAAACCAGAACGGAAACCGGAACGGAAACAGGAATGATTTACGAAAAACCGAACCGAGGAAAAGAAAAGGTGACGCGGCGCGAGGCTAGTACCTCGAAGAGGCGAGGGGCTCTGGCGGCAGCGGTGTAGGGTGGCGGCGCTGGGTGGCGGCGGCGGCGGTGTAGGGTGGCGGCGCTGGGTGGCGGCGGCGGCGGTGTAGGGCGGCGGCGCTGCTGCTGCTGCGGAGGAGAGGAGAGGAGAGGTGTTGGTTTGATGTGTTAGAGGGGGGGTGCTTGGGTATTTATATAGGGGAGGGGAGGGTTTTGCTTGGGGTAGGGGGCAAGAAATAGACTAGGATTAGGAAACAAAGAGGGAAAAGATCTAGAAACAAAAACGGAATAAACGGAAGTAGGACAAAAGTCCTACTAGGATTTCCAAAAGGAAGCGGCGGCGGCTCCCTGGCGCCTGGCGCGCGCGCTAGCGATGGCCTTGGCCTCCTGGCCGGCCGGCTGGCTTGGCGGATTGGGCCTTTGGCCCAAGGCGCTGCGGCTCTCTCTTTTTTAAAAAAAAATCAGTTTCGCGCGCAGACAAAAAAAATAGAAAAAAATCTAAACGAACTCCAAAATTAATAAAGTAAACTTTCCCCGACTCCAAAAAATGAGTCGAATAAAATGAACTTTTACTCGGGGCCTAAAATGCAATTTTTGAAAACACGCATTTTTCCCTAAGGCAATAAACTCTGAGAAAAATCCAAAATTTGATTTATTTATTGAATCTTCATTTTTCCTAAATTTTGGGAAAGTCATATTATTCCCTCTCTTATTTTTGATATTGGAAAATTATTTGAAGATTAATAAATAAATCCAATGATCCTCTTTTTCATAGTTTTGAGAGAACTCAAATACGAAAATTTCGAAATCTCCAACTCTCTCTGAGGGTCCTTGAGTTGCGTGAAATTTCTAGGATCAACAAAATGCAAGAAAATATGATATGCATGATGATGTAATGTATAACATTCCAAATTGAAAATTTGGGATGTTACAGGCCTGACGACATATCTCTCTCTTTCCCCGGCCTCCTTCTCCACCTCCGGCCACTGCCGCGGTCAGGCCGGCATTGCGGCGCGCCGCTGCATCTCCATCCACCACTCCACATCCATCCACCAACGCATCGACCAGCGCCGCTGCATCTCCCTTCACCGCGCCACCACCCAACGTTCCTTTGCGCGAGTGCCCCTGTTGCCATCCTTCTCCATTCTCCTAGCGCCTCCTGCTGTCTCTCTTCTCCACGCCCCCGCCGCTGCTTATCTTCTTGCCCAAACCTTGCTGCTCCTCCTTTGAACCTGCTGCTTCTGCTGCTTCTTCTCCCATGTCACTGCTGCTGCTCTTCTTTTCTTTCCCCTACTGTTTCTCCTTCTCTGAACCTGCTGCTTCTACTGCTTCTTCTCCCACGTCACTGCTGCTGCTCTTCTTTTCTTTCCCCTACTGCTGTTCTTCTTCTGCCTCAACCTCCTGCTATTGCCTTCTCTCTCTCTCTAAATTTCTGTAGTATTGCGAGATGTTTAAGACTTTGTAAGGTTCAGATTTGAAGAGTACTTGAAACCTGTTGTTTGCTCAGTTTAGTACTTGTATTATATAGTGTATGTGTTCAATTTCAGACTTGTGTTTGTAGTGTTACATTGGTGATCTGTGAGCCGAACCGTGGCATGTGTCACTCAGTTTGTATGTTTGATAATTAGCATATATCCCCTGTCCATTTCTTGCTTAAGAACCTTGTTACATTGTGTAGTATTTGTGTTAGCGTAAGTGCGTGTGCTATATATATACATTTGTGCGTGTCTGTGATGTGATGCATTTTATGTTTTGTCCTACATACTTGTTTCTTCCCTCTGTTAAATGTTAAATAGTTATATATATATATATATATATATATATATATATATATATATATATGTTCATGCCTTTTCAACTCCCTAGCCATTGATGTATGCTTGTGTTAGCATTTTATTTCTCAACTAAAACAAAAACACCAAAATAATACATTGAGTAAAATCTGAATTTACCTTTGCTTATCTGCATTTTCTTTGGTGACAACCCTGTTTAGTTTAGTTTTACTTTCTTGCTTTCATCACCCGAATCGTGTTACCTAGATTTAGCCGAGCATAGTCATCGTTGCCTAGTCCCTGTGGGGAACACGACACTCGCAGTTCAGGCGAAATATCCCGCTGTACTTTCAATTGATCACTATGATTCCCCCACAAGTCGGGATGAGACTCCAGACTAAATAAAAAAAAGAAGAAAAGAGTCCATAAAAAAAGAAGAGAAAAGGCCCAAATAAAAAAAATGAGAGAAAAAGAGAGAAGGGGCAATGCTACTATCCTTTTACCACACTTGTGCTTCAAAATAGCACCATGATCTTCATGATAGAGAGTCTCCTATGTTGTCACTTTCATATACTAGTGGGAATTTTTCATTATAGAACTTGGCTTGTATATTCCAATGATGGGCTTCCTCAAAAGTGCCCTAGGTCTTCAGGAGCAAGCAAGTTGGATGCACACCCACTTAGTTTCTTTTTGAGCTTTCATGCACTTATAGCTCTAGTGCATCCATTGCATGGCAATCCCTACTCACTCACATTGATATCTATTGATGGGCATCTCCATAGCCCGTTGATACGCCTAGTTGATGTGAGATTATCTTCTACTTTTTGTCTTCTCCACAACCACCCTTCTATTCCACCTATAGTGATATGTCAATGGCTCACGCTCATGTATTGCTTGAAGATTGAAAAAGTTTGAGAACATCAAAAGTGTGAAACAATTGTTTGGCTTCTCATCGAGGTTGTGCATGATTAAATACTCTGTGTGATGAAGATGAGCATAACCAGACTATATGATTTTGTAGGGATAGCTTTCTTTGGCCATGTTATTTTGAGAAGACATGATTGCTTTGTCAGTATGCTTGAAGTATTATTATTTTTATGTCAATATTAAACTTTTGTCTTGAATCTTTTGGATCTGAACATTCATGCCACAATAAAGAAAATTACATTGTTAAATATGTTAGGTAGCATTCCACATCAAAAAATCTGTTTTTATCATTTGCCTACTCGAGGACGAGCGGGAATTAAGGTTGGGGATGCTAGATACGTCTCCAACGTATCTATGATTTTTTATTGTTCCATGCTATTATATGATCGGTTTTGGATGTTTAATGCGCTTTAATATGCTCTTTTATATTATTTTTGGGACTAACCTATTAACCAGAGGCCCAGTGCCAGTTTCTGTTTTTTTGTGTGCCTATTTTAGAGTTTTGCAGAAAAGCAATACCAAACAGAGTCCAAACGGAATGAAACCTTCGCAATGATCTTTCTTGGACCGAAAGCAAACTAGAAGACTTGGAGTTGAAGTCGGAAATGCCACGAGGCGTCCATGAGACAGGAGGGCGCGCCCAAGGGGGGTAGGCACGCCCCCACCCTCGTGGGCCCCTCATAGCTCCATCGACATACTTCTTTCACCTATATATACTCTTATACCCTAGAAACATCACGGCGAGCCACGAAACCACTTTTCCAGCACCGCAACCTTCTGAATCTATGAGATCCCATCTTGGGGCCTTTTTTGGCGATCTGCCGGAGGGGGAAGCGATCATGGAGGGCTTCTACATCAACACCATTGCCTCTCCGATGAAGCGTGAGTAGTTTACCACAGACCTTCAGGTCCATAGTTATTAGCTAGATGGCTTCTTCGCTCTCTTTGATTCTCAATACAAAGTTCTCCTCGATGTTCTTGGAGATCTATTTGATGTGATACTCTTTTGCGGTGTGTTTGGAGAGATCCGATGAATTGTGGATTTATGAACAAGATTATCTATGAATATTATTTGGTTCTTCTCTGAATTCTTATATGCATGATTTGATATCTTTGCTAGTCTCTTTGAATTATCAGTTTAGTTTGGCCTACTAGATTGATCTTTCTTGCAATGGGAGAAGTGCTTAGCTTTGGGTTCAATCTTGCGGTGTCCTTTCCCAGTGACAGCAGGGGCGGCAAGGCACGTATTGTATTGTTGCCATCAAGGATAAAAAGATGGGGTTTATATCATATTTCTTGAGTTTATCCCTCTACATCATGTCATCTTGCTTAATGCGTTACTCCATTCTTATGAACTTAATACTCTAGATGCATGCTGGATAGCAGTCGGTCTGTGGAGTAATAGTAGTAGATGCAGAATCGTTTCAGTCTACTTGACACGAACGTGATGCCTATGTTCATGATCATTGCCTTAGATATCTTCATAATTATGCGCTTTTCTATCAATTGCTCGGCAGTAATTTGTTCACCCACTGTAATACATGCTATCTTGAGAGAAGCCACTAGTGAAACCTATGGCCCCCGGGTCTCTTTTCTATTATTTTACATCTCTTTTCCATTATATCGCATCTCCTTTACTATTTTGCAATCTTTACTTTCCAATCTATACAACTAAAATACCAAAAATATTTACTTTACTATCTTTATTAGATCTCACTTTTGCGAGTGACTTCTCTCAAGATGTCACTTTATTATTTTCCATTAGATCTCTTTTCCATTAGATTTCACTTTATTATTTGCCATTTGCCTCTCGTTTTCCTCTCCCCCACTTCACAACCATTTTTTGTTTTTATTCGCCCTGTTTTCGTTCGCCTTTTTCTCGTCAGCTCTCTTGTTTGCTATCTTTACATGTGTTACCATGTGCCTTCTATTTTCTTGCATCTTCGCTTGCTTAAAATCTATTGATATGAATCCTCATCCACTTGCTAATCTTTTCAAAAGATCCAATTATGATGAACCAATTTCTGGTGAATTGAGTTCACTAGATTATCTTTATGAAGTTTTGCTTGAGATTTCTGAATCCGAAAATTGTGATGAAGTGTTAAACAAAGGAATTTATAAAGTGACTCATGATAGCTCCCTGAATGAAAAGCATGATTGCAATGATGTTATTATAAATTGTATTAATGTCAATTGTGTTACTGATATGCAAAACCCCAAGCTTGGGGATTCTTGTTATGTTATGTCCACTGCTTATTGCAATGATCATGATTGGGGTCATAATGATTCTTATGATCTTGAAATTTTATTTGAGCCTCGTGATGAATATTTTATTGATAATAATTTTTGCACTAGTATTGAAAGTGGGTTTGGAAGAGTGTCAACTTTAGGTGAAAATAATCCCACATATTTGGAGAGTGTTCAATCTTGTCAAATTTTTGATAAAAGTGGGCTTGGATAGGTCATGACTTTATTTGATGATAATCTCACTATTTTAGAAGAGTGTCAACTTTGCATGCATTTGGATCATGAAGAGAATATTTTATGTGATGGTTATATTGTTGAATTTGATTATGATCCCACATGGAATTATTATGAGACAGGAAAATATGGTTGTAGAAATTTTCATGTCACTAAATTACCTCTCGTTATGTTGAGATTGTCAATGTTATATTCCTCTCCTTTGCATATGCTAGATATTGCTTATCTTGATAATTTGTTTGCTTATAAAATTCCTATGCACAGGAAGTATGTTAGACTTAAATGTGTTTGTCACCTGTTTTTTGATGCTCTCTGTGTGTTTCAATTATTATCTTTCATGTGAGCATCGATACATTATGCCTAGCTAGGGGCGTAAAACAATAGCGCTTGTTGGGAGGCAACCCAATGGATAACAATTATTTTTTTCTTTTTCTTTCTGTTCTTGAGTTTTTGCACAATTATGCCTCTATTATGATTGTGTTTTTGTGTTTTGATTAGTGTTTGCGCCAAGCAAAGCCTTTAGGATCATGTTGGGTGATAGTTGATTTGATCTTGTTGAAAAACAGAAACTTTTGCGCTCAGAAAAATAATTTTCATAAATGACAGAGACATGATTTTGCTCTGAATTTTTTACACAAAACAGATATACAAATTTCCCACGTTCAGAATTTTTAGAGTTACAGAAGTATACGAAGTTCCCTGGTTACAACAGACTGTTCTGTTTTTGACAATTCTATTTTCTTTGCATTGTGTGCTTATTTCGATGAATATATGGTTTGTGTTGGAGAGTACTAGCTATACTAAAGTTGGAATACAGTCAATATAATGCAAAAATAAAATATGAATGGGTTTGCAACAATACTTAGAGTAGTGATATGCTTTGTTATGCTAAAGGATCTCACGAAGGTTTTGTTGAGTTTTGTGTGATTGAAGTTCTCAAGTATTGGCTGATATCACGATGGATGAAGGAATAAGGAGTAAGAAGTGTTGGGGAACGTAGTAATTTCAAAAAAAATCCTACGTACATGCAAGATCATGGTGATGGCATAGCAACGAGAGGGGAGAGTGTTGTCCACGTACCCTCGTAGACCGTAAGCGGAAACGTTATGACAACGCGGTTGATGTAGTCGTACGTCTTCACGATCCGACCGATCCAAGTACCGAACGTACGGCACCTCCGAGTTCAGCACACGTTCAGCTCGATGACGATCCCCGGGCTCCGATCCAGCAAAGCTTCAGGGATGAGTTCCGTCAGCACGACGGCGTGGTGACGATGATGATGCTCTACCAGCGCAGGGCTTCGCCTAAACTCCGCGACGATATGACCGAGGTGGAATATGGTGGAGGGGGGCACCGCACACGGCTAAGGAACGATCCGTAGATCAACTTGTGTGTTAGGGTGCCCCCCTGCCCCCGTATATAAAGGAGCAAGGGGGGAGGCCGGCTGGCCCCTTGGGGCGCGCCAAGGAGGAGTCCTCCTCCTCCTAGTAGGAGTAGGAGGGGGAAAGGAAGGGGGAGAGGAGGAAGGAAAAGGGGGGCGCTGCCCCCCCTCCTAGTCCAATTCGGACCAGAGGGAGAGGGGGCGCGCGGCCCACCCTGGCCGCCCCTCTCTCTTCTCACCAAGGCCCATGTGGCCCATTAACTCTCCCGGGGGGGGTTCCGGTAACCCTCCGGCACTCTGGTTTTGTCCGAAATCACCCGGAACACTTCCGGTGTCCAAATATAGTCGTCCAATATATCAATCTTTATGTCTCGACCATTTTGAGACGCCTCGTCATGTCCGTGATCACATCCGGGACTCCGAACAAACTTCGGTACATCAAAAACTTATAAACTCATAATAAAACTGTCATCATAACGTTAAGCGTGCGGACCCTACGGGTTCGAGAACTATGTAGACATGACCTAGAACTATTCTCGGTTAATAACCAATAGCGGAACCTGGATGCCCATATTGGTTCCTACATATTCTACCAAGATCTTTATCGGTCAAACCGCATAACAACATACATTGTTCCCTTTGTCATCGGTATGTTACTTGCCCGAGATTTGATCATCGGTATCCAATACCTAGTTCAATCTCGTTACCGACAAGTCTCTTTATTCGTTACGTAATGCATCATCCCGTAACCAACTCATTGGTCACATTGCTTGCAAGGCTTATAGTGATGTGCATTAGCGAGAGGGCCCAGAGATACCTCTCCGACAATCGGAGTGACAAAACCTAATCTCGAAATACGCCAACTCAACATGTACCTTCGGAGACACCTGTAGTACTCCTTTATAATCACCCAGTTACGTTGTGACGTTTGGTAGTACGCAAAGTGTTCCTCCGGTAAACGGGAGTTGCATAATCTCATAGTTACAGGAACATGTATAAGTCATGAAGAAAGCAATAGCAATATATTAAACGATCAAGTGCTAGGCTAACGGAATGGGTCATGTCAATCACATCATTCTCCTAATGATGTGATCCCATTAATCAAATGACAACACATGTCTATGGTTAGGAAACATAACCATCTTTCATTAATGAGCTAGTCAAGTAGAGGCATACTAGTGACTATATGTTTGTCTATGTATTCACACATGTATCATGTTTCCGGTTAATACAATTCTAGCATGAATAATAAACATTTATCATGATATGAGGAAATAAATAATTACTTTATTATTGCCTCTAGGGCATATTTCCTTCAGTCTCCCACTTGCACTAGAGTCAATAATCTAGATTACATAGTAATGATTCTAACACCCATGGAGTCTTGGTGCTGATCATGTTTTGCTCGTGAGAGAGGCTTAGTCAATGGGTCGGCAACATTTAGATCCGTATGTATCTTGCAAATTTCTATGTCTCCCACTTGGACTTGGTCCCGGATGGAATTGAAGCGTCTCTTGATGTGCTTGGTCCTCTTGTGAAATCTGGATTCCTTTGCCAAAGCAATTGCACCAGTATTGTCACAGAAGATCTTCATTGGTCCCGATGCACTAGGTATGACACCTAGATCGGAAATGAACTCCTTCATCCAGACTCCTTCATTTGCTGCTTCCGAAGCAGCTATGTACTCAGCTTCACATGTAGATCCCACCACGACGCTTTGTTTAGAAGTGCACCAACTTACAGCTCCACCGTTTAATAAAAACACGTATCCGGTTTGCGATTTAGAATCGTCCGGATCAGTGTCAAAGCTTGCATCGACGTAACCATTTACGACTAGCTCTTTGTCACCTCCATATACGAGAAACATATCCTTAGTCCTTTCCAGGTATTTCAGGATGTTCTTGACCGCTGTCCAGTGATCCACTCCTGGATTACTTTGGTACCTCCCTGCCAAACTTATTGCTAAGCATACGTCAGGTCTGGTACACAGCATTGCATACATGATAGAGCCTATGGCTAAAGCATAGGGAATATCTTTCATTTTCTCTCTATCTTCTGCTGTGGTCGGGCATTGAGTTTGACTCAACTTCACACCTTGAAGCACGGGCAAGAACCCTTTCTTTGCCTGATCCATTTTGGACTTTTTCAAAATTTTATCAAGGTATCTGCTTTGTGAAAGTCCTATTAAGCGTCTTGATCTATCTCTATAGATCTTGATGCCCAATATGTAAGCAGCTTCACCTAGATCTTTCATTGAAAAACTTTTATTCAAGTATCCCTTTATGCTATCCAGAAATTCTATATCATTTCCAATTAATAATATGTCATCTACATATAATATCAGAAATTCTATAGAGCTCCCACTCACTTTTTTGTAAATACAGGCTTCTCCAAAAGTCTGTATAAAACCATATGCTTTGATCACACTATCAAAGCGTTTATTCCAACTCCGAGATGCTTGCACCAGTCCATAAATGGATCGCTGGAGCTTGCACATTTTGTTAGCACCTTTTGGATCAACAAAACCTTCTTGCTGCATCATATACAACTCTTCTTCCAGAAATCCATTCAAGAATGCAGTTTTGACATCCATTTGCCAGATTTCATAATCATGAAATGCAGCAATAGCTAACATGATTCGGACAGACTTAAGCATCGCTACGGATGAGAAAGTCTCATCGTAGTCAACCCCTTGAACTTGTCGAAAACCTTTCGCAACAAGTCGAGCTTTATAGACAGTTACATTACCATCAGCGTCAGTCTTCTTCTTAAAGATCCATTTATTCTCAATGGCTTGCCGATCATCAGGCAAGTCAACCAAAGTCCATACTTTGTTCTCATACATGGATCCCATCTCAGATTTCATGGCCTCTAGCCATTTTGCGGAATCTGGGCTCATCATCGCTTCCTCATAGTTCGTAGGTTCATCATGGTCAAGTAACATGACTTCCAGAATAGGATTACCGTACCACTCTGGTGCGGATCTTACTCTGGTAGACCTACGAGGTTCAGTAGAAACTTGATCTGAAGTTTCATGATCAATATCATTAGCTTCCTCACTAATTGGTGTAGTTGTCACAGGAACCGATTCTTGTGATGAACTACTTTCCAACAAGGGAGTAGATACAGTTATCTCATCAAGTTCTACTTTCCTCCCACTCACTTCTTTTGAGAGAAACTCCTTCTCTAGAAAGGATCCGATTTTAGCAATAAAAATCTTGCCCTCAGATCTATGATAGAAGGTGTACCCAATTGTCTCTTTCGGGTATCCTATGAAGACACATTTCTCCGATTTAGGTTCGAGCTTATCTGGTTGAAGTTTCTTCACATAAGCATCGCAGCCCCAAACTTTAAGAAACGACAACTTTGGTTTCTTGCCAAACCATAGTTCATAAGGCGTCGTCTCAACGGATTTTGATGGTGCCCTATTTAACGTGAATGCGTCGTCTCTAAAGCATAACCCCAAAACGATAGCGGTAAATCAGTAAGAGACATCATAGATCGCACCATATCTAGTAAAGTACGATTATGACGTTCGGACACACCATTTCGTTGTAGTGTTCCGGGTGGCGTGAGTTGCGAAACTATTCCGCATTGTTCCAAATGTAAACCAAACTCGTAACTCAAATATTCTCCTCCACGATCAGATCGTAGAAACTTTATTTTCTTGTTACGATGATTTTCCACTTCACTCTGAAATTCTTTGAACTTTTCAAATGTTTCATACTTGTGTTTCATCAAGTAGATATACCCATATCTGCTCAAGTCATCTGTGAAGGTGAGAAAATAACGATACCCGCCACGAGCTTCAACATTCATTGGCCCACAAACATCAGTATGTATGATTTCCAACAAATCAGTTGCTCGCTCCATAGTTCCGGAGAACGGCATTTTAGTCATCTTGCCCATAAGGCACGGTTCGCAAGTACCAAGTGATTCCAAAAGCCCATCAGTATGGAGTTTCTTCATGCGCTTTACACCGATATGACCTAAACGGCAGTGCCATAAATAAGTTGCACTATCATTATCAACTCTGCATCTTTTGGTTTCAACACTATGAATATGTGTATCACTACTATCGAAATTCAATAAAAATAGACCACTCTTCAAGGGTGCATGACCATAAAAGATATTACTCATATAAATAGAACAACCATTATTCTCTGATTTAAATGAATAACCGTCTCGCATCAAACAAGATCCAGATATAATGTTCATGCTTAACGCTGGCACCAAATAACAATTATTTAGGTCTAAAACTAATCCCGATGGTAGATGTAGAGGTAGCGTGCCGACCGCGATCACATTGACTTTGGAACCATTTCCCACGCGCATCGTCACCTCGTCCTTACCCAATCTTCGCTTAATCCGTAGTCCCTGTTTCGAGTTGCAAATATTAGCAATAGAACCAGTATCAAATACCCAGGTACTACTACGAGCATTAGTAAGGTACACATCAATAACATGTATATCACATATACCTTTGTTCACTTTGCCATCCTTCTTATCCTCCAAATACTTGGGGTAGTTCCGCTTACAGTGCCCAGTCTGCTTGCAGTAGAAGCACTCAGTTTCAGGCTTTGGTCCAGACTTGGGTTTCTTCTCTTGAGCAGCAACTTGTTTGCTGTTCTTCTTGAAGTTCCCCTTCTTCTTCCCTTTGCCCTTTTTCTTGAAACTGGTGGTTTTGTTAACCATCAACACTTGATGCTTTCTTGATTTCTACCTCCGCGGCTTTTAGCATTGCGAAGAGCTTGGGAATAGTCTTGTCCATCCCTTGCATATTATAGTTCATCACGAAGCTCTTGTAGCTTGGTGGCAGTGATTGGAGAATTCTGTCAATGACACTATCATCAGGAAGATTAACTCTCAGTTGAATCAAGTGATTATTATACCCAGACATTTTGAGTATGTGTTCACTGACAAAACTATTCTCTTCCACCTTGCAGCTATAGAACTTATTGGAGACTTCATATCTCTCAATCCGGGCATTTGCTTGAAATATTAACTTCAACTCCTGGAACATCTCATATGCCCCATGATGTTCAAAACGTCGTTAAAGACCCGGTTCTAAGCCGTAAAGCATGGCACACTGAACTATCGAGTAGTCATCAGCTTTGCTCTGCCAGACGTTCTTAACATCGTCAATTGCATCAGCAGCAGGCCTGGCACCCAGCGGTGCTTCCAGGACGTAATTCTTCTGTGCAGCAATGAGGATAATCCTCAGGTTACGGACCCAGTCCGTGTAATTGCTACCATCATCTTTCAACTTTGCTTTCTCAAGGAACGCATTAAAATTCAATGGAACAATAGCACGAGCCATCTATCTACAACAAACATAGACAAGCAAAATACTATCAGGTACTAAGTTCATGATAAATTTAAGTTCAATTAATCATATTACTTAAGAACTCCCACTTAGACGGACATCTCTCTAGTCATCTAAGTGATCACGTGATCCAAATCAACTAAACCATGTCCGATCATCACGTGAGATGGAGTAGTTTCAATGGTGAACATCCTTATGTTGATCATATCTACTATATGATTCACGCTCGACCTTTCGGTCTCCGTGTTCCGAGGCCATATCTGTATATGCTAGGCTCGTCAAGTTTAACCCGAGTATTCCGCGTGTGCAACTGTTTTGCACCCGTTGTATTTGAACGTAGAGCCTATCACACCCGATCATCACGTGGTGTCTCAGCATGAAGAACTTTCGCAACGGTGCATACTCAGGGAGAACACTTCTTGATAATTAGTGAGAGATCATCTTAAAATGCTACCGTCAATCAAAGCAAGATAAGATGCATAAAGGATAAACATCACATGCAATCAATATAAGTGATATGATATGGCCATCATCATCTTGTGCTTGTGATCTCCATCTTCGAAGCACCATCGTGATCACCATCGTCACCGGCGCGAGACCTTGATCTCCATCGTAGCATCGTTGTTGTTACGCCATCTATTGCTTCTACGACTATCGCTACCGCTTAGTGATAAAGTAAAGCAATTACAGGGCGTTTGCATTTCATACAATAAAGCGACAACCATATGGCTCCTGCCAGTTGCCGATAACTTCGGTTACAAAACATGATCATCTCATACAATAAAATATAGCATCACGTCTTGACCATATCACATCACAACATGCCCTGCAAAAACAAGTTAGACGTCCTCTACTTTGTTGTTGCAAATTTTACGTGGCTGCTACGGGCTTAGCAAGAACCATTCTTACCTACGCATCAAAACCACAACGATAGTTCGTCAAGTTACTGATGTTTTAACCTTCGCAAGGACCGGGCGTAGCCACACTCGATTCAGCTAAAGTGAGAGAGACAAACACCCGCCAGCCACCTTTAAGCACGAGTGCTCGTAACGGTGAAACCAGTCTCGCGTAAGCGTACGCGTAATGTCGGTCCGGGCCGCTTCATCTCACAATACCGCCGAACCAAAGTATGACATGCTGGTAAGCAGTATGACTTGTATCGCCCACAACTCACTTGTGTTCTACTCGTGCATATGACATCTACGCATAAAACCAGGCTCGAATGCCACTGTTGGGGAACGTAGTAATTTCAAAAAAATCCTACGTACACGCAAGATCATGGTGATGGCATAGCAACGAGAGGGGAGAGTGTTGTCCACGTACCCTCGTAGACCGTAAGCGGAAGCGTTATGACAACGCGGTTGATGTAGTCGTACATCTTCACGATCCGACCGATCCAAGTACCGAACGTACGGCACCTCCGAGTTCAGCACACGTTCAGCTCGATGACGATCCCCGGGCTCCGATCCAGCAAAGCTTCGGGGATGAGTTCCGTCAGCACGACGGTGTGGTGACGATGATGATGCTCTACCGGCACAGGGCTTCGCCTAAACTCCGCGATGATATGACCGAGGTGGAATATGGTGGAGGGGGGCACCGCACACGGCTAAGGAACGATCCGTAGATCAACTTGTGTGTTAGGGTGCCCCCTGCCCCCATATATAAAGGAGCAAGGGGGGAGGCCGGCCGGCCCCTTGGGGCGCGCCAAGGAGCAGTCCTCCTCCTAGTAGGAGTAGGACTCCCCCTTTCCTACTCCTACTAGGAGGGGGAAAGGAAGGGGGAGAGGGGGAAGGAAAAGGGGGGCGCCGCCCCCCCTCCTAGTCCCATTCGGACCAGAGGGAGAGGGGGCGCGTGGGCCACCCTGGCCGTCCCTCTCTCTTCTCACCAAGGCCCATGTGGCCCATTAACTCTCCCGGGGGGTTCCGGTAACCCTCCGGCACTCCGGTTTTCTCCGAAATCACCCGGAACACTTCCGGTGTCCGAATATAGTCGTCCAATATATCAATCTTTATGTCTCGACCATTTCGAGACTCCTCATCATGTCCGTGATCACATCCGGGACTCCGAACAAACTTCGGTACATCAAAAACTTATAAACTCATAATAAAACTGTCATCGTAACGTTAAGCGTGCGGACCCTACGGGTTCGAGAACTATGTACACATGACCTAGAACTATTCTCGGTCAATAACCAATAGTGGAACCTGGATGCCCATATTGGTTCCTACATATTCTACGAAGATCTTTATCGGTCAAACCGCATAACAACATACGTTGTTCCCTTTGTCATCGGTATGTTACTTGCCCGAGATTTGATCGTCGGTATCCAATACCTAGTTCAATCTCGTTACCAGCAAGTCTCTTTACTCGTTACGTAATGCATCATCCCATAACCAACTCATTGGTCACATTGCTTGCAAGGCTTATAGTGATGTGCATTACCGAGAGGGCCCAGAGATACCTCTCCGACAATCAGAGTGACAAAACCTAATCTCGAAATACGCCAACTCAACATGTACCTTCGGAGACACCTGTAGTACTCCTTTATAATCACCCAGTTACGTTGTGACGTTTGGTAGTACCCAAAGTGTTCCTCCGGTAAATGGGAGTTGCATAATCTCATAGTTACAGGAACATGTATAAGTCATGAAGAAAGCAATAGCAATATACTAAACGATCAAGTGCTAGGCTAACGGAATGGGTCATGTCAATCACATCATTCTCCTAATGATGTGACCCCATTAATCAAATGACAACACATGTCTATGGTTAGGAAACATAACCATCTTTGATTAATGAGCTAGTCAAGTAGAGGCATACTAGTGACTATATGTTTGTCTATGTATTCACACATGTATCATGTTTCCGGTTAATATAATTCTAGCATGAATAATAAACATTTATCATGATATGAGGAAATAAATAATAACTTTATTATTGCCTCTAGGGCATATTTCCTTCGAGAAGAGCCTAAGCTTGGGGATGCCCATGGCATCCCAAGCTATTATCTAAAAGAGAAGTAAGCAACTATGCTTGGGGATGCCCCGAGTGGCATCCCCTCTTTCTTCTAACGATCATCGGTATTTTACTTGTAGATATATTTTTATTCGTCTCATATCATGAGTTTTCCTTGGAGTGTCTTGTATGATATGAGTCTTTGCTTGTTTTGATTTTTTATTTTAAGTCATCTATCCTTGCTGGACACACCTATTTGAGAGAGCCAAAATTATGCTATGACTTGTTAGAATTGCTCTCTATGCTTCACTTAAATCTTTTTGAGCTTTGGAATTGCTCTAGTGCTTCACTTATACCTTTTTCTAGCACGGTGTGCTTTATTATTTTTGAAGAAATTCTCTCATGCTTAACTTAGATTTATTTGAGAGTTAGTAATTTTTTTAAGAAATTCTCTCTTGCTTCACTTAAATTATTTCGAGAGAAGAAAATTTTATGCTCACGTTCTTCACTTAGATTTGTTTAGGCAATCAAAAGCAACATAGAAATTAATCCCAAAGTGATAGATATTCAAGAGGGATATGATAAAAACTTTCATGAAGATCATTGGACAACATAAACTTGATTCCTTGTAATAATTTTGTGATATGTTGATATAATATGTGAGTCATGTTGATGAGTAATTATGCTTTAGTAATAATATTGGTGTTAAGGTTTGTGATTCCCTATGCAAGCACAAAAGCCAATAGTTATGCAATGAAATTATATCCTACTTGTGGTGAATTATTTGGCCTTAATGCTCACTTATGAGAATATTAGTTTCTTGGTTGGATGCTTCTCAATCTTTTGCTAGCCTTCATTTGCACTAAGTATGATCACTACTTGTGCATCCAAAATCCTTAAACCCAGTTTTGCCACATGAGTCTACTATGCCTACCTATATGCGGTATTTCCGTGCCGAAGCAAATTTATATGTGTCATCTCTAAAATTCAAAATAAATTTCTCTTTTGTGTGCTTGTACCGCTCATGAAACGGTACGGGGTGGCTGATATTTTTCCATGCTACATGTGTTATTATCAAGATGAGTCTTTATTCACTTGTCATTGCATGAGAGTATGGCAAAGATATTAGGGATGCCCATTCCCGAAATGAAAAATGAATTTACTTTATGTTGTCAAATAATAAATTCCTTAAGAAAGGGTTGGTATGGACGGCACCCGTGGATTCGGTTAGCCGTGGGATGTGAAAGTATGGTGGAAAAAGGATTAAACTTTATATTCTGTTTGGGAACGGCCTATGATATATCTAGCATGGAAAGTATTGGGAACTACTCGATCATTTTCGTTGATAGGAAAAGCATGCCACCCAAAATGTTTTATCTCTACCTTTTTTGCTTTGAGCTTTGGCACCGCTACAAATCCCTACTTCCCTATGCAAACATGTTAGGCAGCATTCCACATCAAAAATTCTGTTTTTATCATTACCTACTCGAGGACGAGCAGGAATTAAGCTTGGGGATGCTGATACGTATCCAACATATCTATATTTTTTATTGTTCCAAGCCTTTATATTATCATTCTTGGATGTTTTACAATCATTTTATAGCAACTTTATTTCATTTTTTTGGACTAACCTATTGACATAGTGCCTAGTGCTAGTTGTTGTTTTTTGCATGTTTTTTACTTCACAGAAAATCAATACCAAACGGAGTCCAAACACAGTGAAACTTTTTGGTGATTTTTTCTGGACCATAAGACACATGATGGGCCAAGAAAGTACCTGAGGGGGGCTTCAAGGGGAGCACAACCCACCACGGCGCGCCTGGGATGCAAGCGCGCCCAGATGGGTTGTGCCCACCTCGGCCACCTCCCGCACCGCCTCTTTGATCTATAAATACCCCAATATTGCAGAAACCCTAGGGCAGTCGACGAAAATCAATTCCAGCCGCCACAAGTTCCAGAAACACTAGATCCAATCTAGATACCATCACCGAGGGGTTCATCATCCTCATTGTGCCTCTCCGATGATGCGTGAGTAGTTCATTGTAGACCTACGGGTCCGTAGTTAGTAGCTAGATGGCTTCCTCTCTCTCTCTCTTTTGATTCTCAATACAATGGTCTCTTGGAGATCTATTTGATGTAACTCTTTTTGTGGTGTATTTGTTGGGATCCGATGAACTTTGAGTTTATGATCAGATCTATGTTTTTATCCGTTAAAGTTATTTGAGTCTTTTGATCTCTTATATGCATGATTACTTATAGCCTCGTATTTCTTCTTTGAATCTTTGGTTTAGTTAGGCTAACTAGATCGATTTTTCTTGCCATGGGAAGAGGTGCTTTGTGATGGGTTCGGTCTTATGGTGCTTGATCCTGGTGACAGAAGGGGAACCAACATGTATGTATCATTGCCATTAAGGATAACAAGATGGGGTCTAATTCCTACATGAATAGATCTTGTCGACATCATGTCATCGTTCTTATTGGATTACTCCGTTTTCCATGAACTTAATACACTAGATGCATGCTGGATAACGGTCGATGTGTGGAGTAATAGTAGTACATGTAGGCAGGAGTCGGTCTACTAATCTTGGATGTGATGCCTATATAATGATAATTGCCTGGATATCGTCATGATTATTTGAAGTTCTATCAATTTCCCAACAATAATTTGTTTACCCATCGTATGCTATTTTTCTTGAGAGAAGCCACTAGTGAAATCTACGGCCCCCGAGTCTCTTCTTTATTATATTTTCCTTCGAGATCTAATTTTATTTGCTTATATTTTCAGATCTATTAATCCAAAAACACAAAAATACCTTGCTGCAATTTTTTTATATTTATTTTATCTCGCATTCCCGCGAGATCTATTTATCCAATCTACTACAATTTTACCTATCTCTGTACCCGTGAGGGATTGACAACCCCTCTCTTACGTCGGTTTGCAAGTATCTATTCTTTGTGTGCAAGAGCTGTTTACATGGTGTTGCGTGGTTCTCCTACTAGTTTGATAACCTTGGTCTCATCACTGAGGGAAATACCTATAGTTGTGCTGCATAATTCCTTCCTCTTTGGGGAAATACCGACGTAGTTCAAGCGACATCATTGATCGAGTCATGGTGCCTACGAATCAAGCTTCCCAGTGCAACCACATTTGCCTTTATGGGAAGGCCCTTAATCGGTCTGTTGTCATGCCTCTCGTCGGTGCCTCCAACGAGGGAAGGTTATGGGCTTGCGCTGCACTGGCCCGGTAGGCAGACATAACCTTGTGTGCACGTAGTTGTTTTGGTACCATTGTCCCCGTTTGGGACCATTTTTATTTTGCCACGATGGTGGCCGTTGGATGCCCAGAGTGGCATCAGGGCCACCCATGACTTAGCCCAAAGGGGAGTTGGTCGGAGTGGCCGGGAGAGTGTCATGCAATAGATTAGTTCTGTCGGAACGCCGTTGGTCCACCCGAATGGGAGCACGAGGCCATGGGTTCTGTGGTGTGGGTACAGTATACTAACCTCTGCAGAGTGTGTTTAATCTATCGATAGCCACGTCCTTGGTCATGGACACAGTTCATAGTAGGTCACACCATGGGTCAACAAAAATAATAACTTGCACACTAATGTTATACTTATGGCACTTGATATGATGAATAAGCTATAGGAATCATCGAGTTGGTTTCTTGTGTGATTCGGAGGCGATCAGAGTGGTAAGCTGATGTTCATGGTTACGAGGTAACCAAGATGGTAAGCTGGTCTGAGGGACCCTGGTTGCAAGCACCTTCACTTCATGAGTAGCATGCCATGTTCTTGCATATAACTTGCTTAAATATCATATTGCTGTTTGTCATTGTTGTATTGTTTTTTGTGAGCTTGCGAGTACATTCAAATTAGTCACCTGGCGTGTCATGCCAGTTTTAGGAGAAGCCGTACCAGGAGTCGGAGTTGCACCATGCATAGTAGTCTAGGACGTGTCCACATCAGTGTCCCTGTGAGATGGAGTTCTTCTACGTCGTCGTTCCGCTACCGAGTAGCTGTCGTCGAGGCCCCCATTTTGTCTACTAACTAATGTACATATGTGCAGCAGCATCGTGTGTGCCGCTTGGCCTCGCTAACTCATGTATCATCGAACCCATGTATCCGCAAGAGATCAATAAAGCGGTTGCTTTTTTGTACCAAGTTGTTGTGTGTTGTCAGAAGACATGATCTTTGGGTTGGCAATGCAAGGTAAACCGGTTGCTCTGAGCTGGGATGCCACACACTGGGCACTATGTTAATAGGTTAGTCCCCAAAAAATGATACAAAATAGCATAATAATGCATATAAAACATCCAACATTGATAATATAATAGCATTGAACAATAAAAAATTATAGATACGTTGGAGACGTACCAAGAACCTCCGAGCATATAGCATCTGTTGGGGAACGTAGTAATTTCAAAAAAATTCCTACGCACGCGCAAGATCATGGTGATGCATAGCAACGAGAGGGGAGAGTGTTGTCCACGTACCCTCGTAGACCGAAAGCGTAAGCGTTAGCATAACGCAGTTGATGTAGTCGTACGTCTTCACGATCCGACCGATCAAGTACCGAACGCACGTCACCTCCGAGTTCAGCACACATTTAGCTCGATGAAGTCCCTCGATCTCCGAACTAGCTGAGCTTTGAGGGAGAATTCCGTCAGCACGACGGCGTGGTGATGATGATGATGTTCTACCGACGCAGGGCTTTGCCTAAGCACCGCCACGATATTATCGAGGTGGATTATGGTGGAGGGGGCACCGCACACGGCTAAGAGATCCAAGGGATCAACTGTTGTTGTGTCTAGGGTTCCCCCCCTCCCGCCGCTGTATAGAAAGGAGCAAAGGGGGGAGGTGCAGCCGGCCAGGAGGAGGCGTGCCAGGAGGAGTCCTACTCCCACCGGGAGTAGGGCTCCCTCCCTTCCTTGTTGGATTAGGAGAAAGGCAGAAAGAGGAGGGAGAGAGAGGAAGGAAAGGGGGGGCGCCGCCCCCCTCTACTTGTCCTATTCGGACTAGGGGGAAGGGGCGCGCGGCCCTGCCCTAGCTGCCTCTCCTCTTCTCCACTAAGGCCCACTATGGCCCATTAAGCCCCCGGGGGGTTCCGGTAACTCCTCGGTACTCCGGTAAAATCCCGATTTAACCCGGAACACTTCCGATAACCAAATATAGGCTTCCAATATATCAATCTTCATGTATCGACCATTTTGAGACTCCTCGTCATGTCTGTGATCACATCCGGGACTCCTAACAACCTTCGGTACATCAAAACTCATAAACTCATAATATAACCGTCATCGAAACTTTAAGCGTGCGGACCCTACGGGTTCGAGAACTATGTAGACATGACCGAGACACGTCTCCGATCAATAACCAATAGCAGATCCTCGATGCTCATATTGGCTCCTACATATTCTACGAAGATCTTTATCGGTCAAACCGCATAACAACATACATTGTTCCTTTTGTCATCGGTATGTTACTTGCCCGAGATTCGATCGTTGGTATCTAAATACCTAGTTCAATCTCGTTACCGGCAAGTCTCTTTACTCGTTATGTAATGCATCATCCCGCAACTAACTCATTAGTCACATTGCTTGCAAGGCTTATAGTGATTGCATTACCGAGAGGGCCCAGAGATACCTCTCCGACAATCGAAGTGACAAATCCTAATCTCGAAATAAGCCAACTCAACAAGTACCTTCGGAGACACCTGTAGAGCTCCTTTATAATCACCTAGTTACGTTGTGACGTTTGGTAGCAGACAAAGTGTTCCTCCGGTAAACAGGAGTTGCATAATCTCATAGTTGTAGGAACATGTATAAGTCATGAAGAAAGCAATAGCAACATACTAAACGATCAAGTGCTAAGCTAACGGAATGGGTCAAGTCAATCACATCATTCTCCTAGTGATGTGATCCCGTTAATCAAATGACAACTCATGTCTATGGCTAGGAAACTTAACCATCTTTGATTCACGAGCTAGTCAAGTAGAGGCATACTAGTGACACTATGTTTGTCTATGTATTCACACATGTATTATGTTTCCGGTTAATACAATTCTAGCATGAATAATAAACATTTATCATGAAATAAGGAAATAAATAATAACTTTATTATTGCCTCTAGGGCATATTTCCTTCAGCATCGAGGTAAACCCTGATAAGTGCGTCTTCGGTGTACCATCCAGCAAACTGCTCGGCTTCATCATATCCCATAGAGGAATAGAGGAAAATCCCGATAAGTTCTCAGGGCTGGCATGACAAGAGGTGCCAACAAATCTTAAGCACGTCCAAAGACTAGTAGTATGCGTTGCCTCCCTTAATCGCTTTATCTCATGACTAGGGGAAAAGGCCCCACTGCTATATAGACTGCTCAAACAAACATGAATTTCAAATGGACTAGCAAGGCAAACACCGCTTTGGAGGAGATCAAGACGCTCGGCGTCACTAACCCAATCTTGACCGCCCCCAACATGGGTGAACCATATTATTATACATCTCAGCAACAAACTAAGTTGTCAGCGTAGTCCTCGTCGTCGAGCAAGATATGGATGGACATAAACTCAAAGTTCAACGAACGGTATACTATGTTTCCAAGGTCTTCGTCCCATGTAAAACGAGGTACCCGCACTACCAGAAGATAGCTTATGAGGCCTTCACAGCCTCTCAAAAATGGTGACACAACTATCAAGAGTGCTCGATTACCGTGGCCTCGGAAGTGCCGCACAATGACAACATCTAGTACCAGGATGCCACCTGCAGAACCGCAAAGTGGGCCATCGAGCTCTTGCCTTTCAAAATTGCATATCGACCATGCCAAGCTATTAAATCTTAGGTGTGGCCAACTTTATGGTCGAGTGGACGGAAGCTGAGCTTCCTAGAGAGCACACATACTCCCACATGACCATGTACTTAGACGACTCCAAAATGCTTTCCGGACTACGATCAGGGGTGGTTCCCACCTCACTAGCCGGGGATAATATCAAGTATGTACTTCAAATTATGTACACTGGCTCTAATAACGCAATAGAGTTTGAAGGAATCCGACATCTTGAGGTCCGAGGAGACTTGAACATCACCATCTCTCAAGTTAATGGAGAATTTGATGCCAAGGACCCGAAAATGATGGCTTCATAGCAATTTTGGCCTGATTCGAGGGAGTGGAATTCCATCACATCCTTAGAGACACCAATCAAGCTACCGATATCCTTAACAAGATGGGCGCGAAGTGTGACCCTGTGCAAAAAAACACTTTTCCGGAACGATTGTTTAAACCTTTTGTGACCTGGCAAGACGACACACAGGCAGCCGAGCATTCGATTCCTGAAATGATCACCCCTTCGGCTATTGAGCCAGATGAGGGGGTAGGTAGGCGCTCGGCAATAGAGGAGAATTCCTTGGTACACAAGATGGATGGATGGATAGAAACTCAAGGCTGCAAAGAGCCACCGACGCAGTGGTTGATCTATCGCAGGAGCTCCTTGCGGCGGCTGGAGATGTCCATTGGCGAGCAGCTGGCCCCAGAGGCTCAAGGCCGAGGCATCAGTCTCTTGCAGGGGGCAGCAGAGGTTGCAAGGCACACCAGTGCAGTGAACAAACTTGAGCGTGTCCATGCATGGCGGTTCGGGCGACGCCCGTGCCTTCTCACGCACCCTTCAACTTTGCCTTCTCCAAGGACGACGGGTCGGGAATGGTTCATGTTAAGCTTCATGCACTAGCCAACGCAACCCAAAGTCCGAACTGATGGAAAGGGCTAGTGCAATCCACGTATACTGTAACACCCTCTCTCACGTGTCACGGGAAAGACAAGTCAACACGTGTAAATGGAAGAGAGTGAGCGCGAAACTCACGTATGACTCAAGAGGCCTATACGTGGACACAAAGGGGGGCCACAAGATTTTTTTAGATAAATTGCGAAAGCCAGGACTTGAACTTAAGACCATAGCCTCTGATACCATGTTAAGCTTCATGCACTAGCCAACGCAACCAAAAGTCCGAACTGATGGAAAGGGCTAGTGCAATCCACATATACTGTAACAGTTCCATCATCCACCACCACACCAGCGGGAGCGCCAGCCAAGCCATGTCGAGGACTCGTGGACGACCACCATGAGGAGAGCGCGAGGTCCATGGATTTCGTTCGGGGATGAGAGGAGTGAACGAGAGAGAGGAGTGGAGGAGGAAAATGTGCTCCCTATTTTCGTCGTTCGTGAATGTAGCAAACGCCTGCACAAAATGATGTGGCGACTACCATTGCTCCAAGATCACTGCATTCAATGACACAAAAATATGTTCGTTGGAAGATACGAAAAATCTGATGTCAGAGAGATAATATTTCTCAGAAAGAAACCATGCTGACCAGCGACAAAGTCAGAGCATCTACAGTCGGGCGCCCTAAACCCGCCTCATAAGCCTGGGCAGACCGCCCGGTCAATGTCCGATCACGATTTTTCGACATAGACGGCCCCCTCAAACATCCGGGTTGAGTGGAAGCCCTCATATCCATCCCAAATAAGGGGCGGATATGGGGGCGCTCGCCACATAGGACTGACGAAGGGGTCCCACTCGGAAACGCCCGGAAACCCGGTGGTCCGACGAACGCCTCCTCCGTCGACGCGGTGTGAACGCCGCATAGCACCGCTCTGGCTCGCCGCCCGAGACCAAATTCGCCTATTTAACTTGGTCAACGTCCCGCAACCTAGCCCATTCACCTCCCCTCTCTGCACCGCCAGTCTGAGCCCATCCACCTCCTCCCTCTCCCGCTCTGACGCTCTGCCCACGCTTCGGCGCTCCGCTATGGTCTGGAGCAAGATCACCTACTACGCAATGCTCACGCCGGAGCGCCGGTATGAGATCCAACAGGAGATCCGCGCGGGACAAGTCGCGCGCACCGCGCGCGTCGCCCGCATCGCTGTCGGGCTGCCCCCGAAATAGTTGGAACCGGAGAAGGAGGAGGAGCAGCCGGAGGAAGAGGAGGAAATGGAGCTGGCTCCGATGGAGGTGGAGGAGGCGGAGCAGCCGGAGCAGGAGCTTCCGGGTTTCAACATGGAGCAGGCAGAGGCGGAGTTCGCTGTCGCCCAATCGGAGGAGATGGAGAAGCAGCAGGCCATCCTGGAGTCCATCCAGGATGAGGCCTATGTGGATGCCAACCGGGCGTTCCTCTGGCAGGAGCAGGCGGCGTCTGACGCGCTCTTCGCCGAATTCGACGCGAAAATAAAGGAGGAGGCCGGAGTGGAGCAGCCGGAGCTACAGTTGCCGCCCATTCGGCCGGGCACGTAGATTGTCGACATCTCTGACGATTAGTAGCTAGGTGATCGACGTAGTACGTAGGTTTATTTTCTTGTATGGATTTAACAATCAAGTATGAGATGTCCGGATGCAACTACTGAAATTTAAAACGTGTCCGGTCACTGCCCACGGACACGTCTGGATGCATCCGCGGGCGTTCGAGGGGCCATATTTGACGTACCCGGTTGTAGATGCTCTCAGGATCCTGTTGAGATCTCCGTGCAAAGTCAATTACTCTGACACCAACCGAAGAAGCCCATTGTTAATCACCGATCTATCTCTCCTAGAGGCCACAGCCGTGGATCCATTGACAAGCAAAACAAAGTCCACGATCCAGCAGTCGAGCACTCGATATATGTACGATCCCAATCGTGTCCTATTAACGGGGGAACGCGGCACATGCGTGATGCAAGGCGTACAGATGGACACTCCTAATGGTATTGACTATAGTACTTAGCACTGGCAGTAGTAGTTTTTTTGCTCGTGAAGAATACTTCTTCAACTTTTAGGTATCTGCATGCAGTCCCGCACACGTAAAGTCGGCGTCTGAGTGACAGAGGGCCGAGAGGAAAGGAAAGACCAACAGCAGCTTAAATAACAAGTCAATGCAACGTTTCCTTCCTCAACAGGTCGACCAAACTCACACGGTCACGCCGCATGCCTAGCTTTGCACCTAACGAGCTGTTGAGACTCTACCGACAGGGCGACGCCTCAGTTCTAACTGCAAAATATGTGCAGCTGTACACGTAAATCCGTGTGCTCACCAAGAGATCACTAGCACGAGTTGTTCTCTCCCCTCATCTGTCTCTGTACAAGCTACGAGATGTGCAAGCCAAGGAAAAAAGGACAGAGGCTTGTAGCGAACTCATGTCAAATTAAGCTGCCTTGTGCCGGCCCTTGTCGCCGTCGCCGTCGACGGCGACCATGCACCGGTGCTGAATTGATAGGCGAAAAACAGCTAGCGTGCATGAAACATATACAGCTCATTTGCATCTGCCTAATAATTAAGCTACTTCATCCATGCGCTCCTAGACTGCTATTCCTGCTCTTCCAACATGTACTACTTGCCCGCATTTGCTTGGATTTTATTTTTTCCTTTCTTCCACTGATTTTTTCTGTGCAAGGCAGCAGACCCTGAAACTACCAAACACTTGTGATGCAGATGCACTGCACACCGCACGCGACCCAAAACAGATTGTCCTAAACTAAGACAAGTGTGCGTAGTGGTATATCTGAATGATGGCTGCGATCTTGCCATATCAGTTAATACGGATATGTATAAATCTTCCATTTCTCTTTTAAGTCTGTTCTTCCTAGTTTCTTTCTCTTCAGGCCGTTGTTTGTTCCTACTACTACTTTCGTAGTGCCCAGAGTAGGTCATCTTCTAGTAGTACTAGTTCCAATGAACAGACTCTTACACTCGTTAGCATGGAACAGAATGAAGGTATGCAATGATCAGGTCATTAATGCCAGAAGATCATTGTAAGGAATCAGCCTGTAATAATAGTAATGAGTATTGTTGTTTTTGCCGTACCATTCAATCACAGCTAACACGCACTGACCTAGCAACCACATGCATGGAAAGCATGGAAGCTTCAACCTTATATACCAAGCACACAAATATATGTATATATCTCCTCAGCCTTGAGTTCCCAACAGCTAATGATGCCTGTCATGCCGACACAACAAATTCAGCATATACTAGAGGACACCGCATGGAAGAAAGGGAGAGGAAGCCAGAGGTGAAGAAAAGGTATCCTACATTAAGGGATGGACAAACAAAGCCACCACTAGTGACTAGTGTAGCAGTGAATGGAACCTTTTGAAGAGACAAAGCTAACTACCCTGCCCTGGCAGATGCCTAAATAATTGCAACCCGATTGGTCAATCAGTGCTGTATTTGCACCTGCAATTAATCAATCCCCGCTGATCTCCATCATCACTCTTCCTCTTGAATCAACACACCAGCTACTAGCATTTGTTTGTACAATGTTGGATGGATCATAGTAGAAGTACATCCCTCACGAATAAGACAGGCACATATAATGGTAATTGATGATTTGATGTACACTGTACAATACTATACACAATTTTGCCGTGGAAATTCCGAACTTCGTCAACATAAGGCCACCACTTATTTGCAGCACAACACACCCGATGCATGCATAGAGATCATGAGTGTGTGTATCTTCTTCGTGTGGATTTGGGAGTCGCTGAGCACAATCATATCGCTGGGGCTGTTGCCTTTTTCTGAAGAGATCAATATACACTCGAAAGAGAAAAAAACAAAGATGGAAGGAAAGAATGGAGAGAGGGAAAAAGGGAACAATGTGACAGTTGACGCGCGCCATGACCGAGATGAGGCTGGCCGAGCCAATGAACGTGTACACGCATGTGGCTGGTGGGTGGGCCCGTCCAAACATCTAGAAGAGCTCCCACTCGAACCTCGGGGACGGCGAGGTGGTGGTCGCCAGCGCCATGGTGGACACCGGCGCCGGTGACGAAGAAGAGGGCGCGGAGGACAGCAGGTCGAACGTATCCCAGTTCGTCGTCGCGGTCTGCGGCGCGGGGGCGGTCGCCGTGGTGGGTGCAGCCGGCTGGAACTGCCGGCGCTGCTGGTGCTGCTGCGCCGGCGGCGGACGAGGGGGTAGGTGCGGCGCCCGGGCCTTATTGGCCGTTGCGGCAGGTGTAGTGTTTTTCTTGGTCGTCTTGGCGCGGATGGCGTCCAGCGTCTCCACGTTCTTCTGCACCCGCTTCTCCTGGATCCGCCGCTGGTCCTTGACGTCGCCCTCGGCGACGATGGCGTCCAGCTTGAGCAGCTCGCTCATCAGCGCCTCGGTGAGCGTGACCAGGTCGGCCTCCACCACCTTGCCGCCCTTGCTAACGATCGTCTCCAGCGCCGACACCTGCCACGGACCGCCAGCCAAGTCAACTCATGAACTCAATCGCCCACGAAAGCGCCGGCTATCCATGAATATCAACAAATATGGAGGAGGAGCGGTAAAGAAAAGAAGCTCACCTTGGACGCGAGCTTGTCGAGGTCGAGGCTGACGCGCGAGACGGCCTTGGCGGCGCGCTGGGCCTTGGCATTCCGGCGCTCCTCGATGAGGCGCTTGGCCTGGGCGGTGGGGTCCTCGAGCAGCGTCATCTTGGAGCGGTCCTTGACGCCGACCATGTCGAGGAAGGCCTTGGAGTCCCGCTCCCTGTCCTTGTACACCACCTTCTGGTCGTCCGGGTGCAGCCCCGTCTTCTCGGACATGAGCTTCTTGAGCTCCCCGAAGGAGGCCTGGGAGTTGATGTACACCTCGTGGTACACGCCGGCGTACTTGACCTTGACGCGGATGGTGGGAACGGGCGCGCCGCCGGGGGGCGGGTCCGAGTCCGGGGTGCGCTTCTGCACCAGCATGCCGCTCGGCCGGACCTCCCACACCTCCTCCTGCACCGCCGCCGCCACCGACTCCCTCATCGGGGAGAATGCCGCGGGCCTCTGATCCTTGCCGCGCATCATCTTGGCTTCGATCTCCTCCTAATCAAGCTTGTATAGTTCTCTGGTCAGAGCCGCAGAGGCTAATCTATCTACCTAGCCTAGTCAATTTGCTACCGATGCTCTCTCTCTCTCTCTCTCTCTGTGCTAGCAGCTGTGCAGGAAGAGGCTAGGAGAAACCAAAATTGCGAGCCCAATTGGAGAAATCAAGAGGGGGAGGAGGAAGAAACAAGTGGGTGTCAGGTTGTGTGGGAGGGAGGGACAGGGTACAACTAATAAGAGACAGGGCGGGGCGTGGCAGGGGGAGCAGAGAAATATTTATAGTGATAAACAAAAACGAAGCAAGCGAGCAACATGCAATAAAACAACTGTTGGTGTGGGGGCTCTACACAATGCCAAGATCTGTCAATTGCACATTTGCACCTGATCTCGCTGTAAATTGGCCTGAAATTACGGCCAGGCCAGGTTTTCACCCTGTGATCAGATCAGTGGCATCGACGTACGGCTGGGTGTGCAGGACCGGACAGGAGGTAGTACGAGAAGAGACAGTAACCGCGCGCGGGCTGAGCCGAGCGGTTGAGGTGGCGCGTTTCTGCGTGCGTACGCTTGATCGATGCGATGGACGCGTCCGTTCCGGGTTGGTGAGGGGTTCGGGTGGGTGGCTCGGGTGGGTCGCGTGGAAAGGAAAGAGAATAAGCCAGCGAGTGCGCGTGGGGGCAAATCCGTACCGTCCTCTCGGCTGCCGGGCTGCCGCCACGTGGGGACATGAATGCTCCTCCGGGCCCACCTGTCATGCTCGGTTGATGCTGCGTTCTTTCCCGCCGCGAAGCAAGAGCACCGACAGACGGGCGCATCGCAGGATCCTACGCCTCCGCGGCTTCCCAGATACGTGATCGGAAAGGGACGGCGTAACCTACGGGAGACTCTGACCGGCCCGGAGGAGAGGTCCAGACCGCGACGCTCGGGTGGGCCCCGGCCGCCACCCCTTCGCTGGCGACGCGGCAACCACCGCCTCGATACGTACACACCGCAGAGCCCGTGCGCGACACGCAGGCCGGCCGGCCGGCCATAACCTTCCTTTCACGTACGTACGTCAGCGAGGTTCGTGTGTATGAGAGTTTTTCTTTTTTGGAAACACACGTGATGATTGTTTCTTTCTGGAACGGACGACGACGAGGGACCTAATGTAAGGTGTTGTCAGGCTTGCAAGTTGCGACGTGCAACTCGGACCTACCACCCATTTTGTTTTCGTCGGTGGTCGATCGTTACCTTGCTAGCTCACGACTACGCACATGAAAATTGTACCCCCACAAAAAAAGAAAATAATTGCAATTTTCAGTGCTGTCTTATCTTAAACCTGCGACATAATATAAAGAAGGTAATAAAATATATTGCACAGTGAGCTACTCCCTGCATCCCTAATATGAGAACATTTTTCAAGTTAAATGTTCTTATATTATGGGACAAAGGAAATAATTTTTAGTCTTATCTTTGATAATTACATATCTCATTATGTGGTGATACATAGTATTACAGCATGGGGATCTTTTAGCAATGATTATACTCCC
>NC_041393.1:253301440-253307836 GCF_002162155.2 Triticum dicoccoides
CTAAACGTGCTCATTGTCGTCGAGTGTACGCACGGATCTTGAAGCATGCGATAGGTGAAACGCGAGCTTTGAAATTCGTTCGTATAATTCATAAGTGGCGTGAACACTCTTCTATCTTAAAACACAGCCCACAGCTGGCTACCACCCCAAGCATCCTCTTGGGAGATCTGTGTTTGAATCCAAGTTCCTTCCTCTTATTTTTTTCATTATTAGAGCATCTCAAGCAGATCACATAAAAAAGGCCATCCGGAATAATAACCGTCGATTTAGCAAAATCGGATTTTTTTCGCCTCGAATAGATCCCGCAAAATTGGCCATCCCGTAAAAAAATTTGCGGGATCCTCCGTTGTCCGGGTAATTTCCGCCATATCTATAGGATTCACCCCTCCTTTTGCCGGTTACCCTATCCTTGGCGCGAAATAACTTCCGTCCGCTTCCGTTCCCGCCTCCCGCGCCGCCGCCACCTCTGATCTCGCTGTCGTGGTACTAAGTCTGACAGTAAGAGTAGGGGGACGTATGAGGAGGCAAGGCCCTAGCTACGGCGAGGTTGTACACACGAGTTTACGAGTTCATGCCCTTCTCGAAGGAGGTAAAAGCCCTACGCCTCGGTGCCCTGAGGCGGTCGACTGGAATATGGGTGTGTGCCACAAGGGGTGCGAACCCTTGTCCCAGAGGAGGGGGTGGCTTATATAGAGGGCGCCAGGACCCCAGTCGTCCCCCGTTATAGGGTTCAATGTACATTAACACAGGGCGTTACTGGTAACGTCAGCTATAAAGTGCTATTAATGATCTTTAAGACAACGGAGTGAATGCCTGACCGTTGCCAATCTGAGTGACTCCAGGTCTTCTGTACTCCGAGTGGTTTCCTTTATGGTTGAATGACTTCATCCAGGTCGAGTGGAATTGGGGGTATCCGAGTGAGGTGACTGGTCGAGTGGATTGCACTCGATGGCTACTTCAGTCGGTATTCTTGCTATACTTTGAATGTCCTTGATTCTAGGGTAGTGATCTTGGGTAGGGCGTATAGGTCAGGCCTATGACCCTACCTAGGTTCATGGCATCATCATTAGCCCCTGAATGGATTGAGGTCCGAGTGAAAAGAGAGTTGAAGTTGACCCTATCTTAACTCTTATGCTTCATATGCATTCTTACTGAGCTCGAGGTTCATGCTGAAACTTCGACTTCATTTCAGTCACCTTGATCGATTCATAGGTCGTCGAGTGAACTTATGCTGGCAATATTCGAGTGTTGACATGGTGAGAAATCTTCGGCGAGATTGATTACTGCGGTTCCCAGATCTCACGGGATTCAAAAATTTGGGGAAGCGCGCAAGGCAGAGCGTGCCACGTAAACGGGACAGATAGACAGGGGGCCCTCGATTTCTGCGCCACCTTTTTAGCCACGTACCCGGTGCGCGACTGTTGCGGGATTTGACAAGATCGCTCGGGCCCACGCGTCAGCCACTCAGAAGCAGGCCCATAAAAGGCGCCGAGGCCTATGTATTTGCATAGTGCGCCCCCATTCCCCTTCTTCCTCTGCTTCTCCACCGCGTCTTCCGCCACTCTCGACGCTGCCGCCCCACCCGTGCGCAGTCCGCCACAATGGTGAAGGACAAGAAGGCAGCCCTGGAGCACACGAAGAAAGCGATGGCGACGGCGAAGGGCAAGAAAATGAGTCGGGGATAGTCGTCGAGGTCCGGGTTGCCGCCTGGCTGGATCCAGGGGGACTGGATTCGATCTACGCTCCGACAAGAAGATCTGGAGGATCTGTCCGCCGCGGGCTTGATCGCCGACGGGACTTGGAGGCTGCCGGGGAACGAGATCGAGCCTCAGCCGCGGGCGGGTGAGTGCGTCCTCCTCGCAACCCACGTCGACCATGGTTTCTTCCTGCCTCCGCATCCTTTCTTACGGGGCTTTCTGAACTTTTTCGGTGCCCAGCTTCACCATTTCTCTCCCAACACCATCACATACCTTGCTACATTCATTTCTCTGTGCGAAAACTTCTTGGGCTGTAGACCGCACTGGGGTCTCTTCAAACATATCCTCACTTGTCGTTCTCAATCTGTGAAGAAGGAAAATCCGACTGACAAGAGGATGCACGTGATTCAGATGTGCGGGGGTTTAGGGATTCAGATGAGGAAGAGGAGCACTTTTCCCCCTATGACACTTCCTGAGTCGGTTAGGGGGTGGCAGTCGACCTGGTTCTACTGCCAAGACATTCCAACCCCCGGTCAGTCGACTGGTCTTCCTCCCTTTACCCTAGGTTGAGTCCAGCAACCTTATTCATTGACCGTGTCTGCAGCGGAAAAGAGATGAACATGCTAGTCGAGCGGGTAGTCCAATTGGTCCGTCAGGGCGTGACTGGCATGGATTTATTGGAAGTGTTTCTCAGTCAACGCATCCAACCGCTCCAAGCCCGTGATCATTTGATGTGGATGTATTCGGGCTCCAATGACACCGCTCGGGTCCACCCAGAGGAGGTCACCGATGAGATGGTGGCCCAGTGGCTGAAGGGCATTACCGGAAACAAAGACAACCCCAGGGGGGGTAGGAGAGTCAACCCATTCAACGCTGAAAATCAGCCGGACAAGGTCTGATCCTTATTACCGCGTGTCTTTCATTCTGACTTGCGACCATCTTTGAATCTGACTGATGTTTGTTTAACTTCTTGCCTTGCAGATTTATACTGAGATGTATTTGATGCCGAACGGAGAGCAAGCCCAGGAGCAAGCCTAGGAGGGAGTGGAGAGCGCGGACAAGAGCGCCGACTGGCAATCTCCCGATGATGATGAGGAAGAGAGTGATGAGTCGGACGATGAAGAAGCGGTCGACTCACCACCCCGCACATAGCACCGTTCCAACCAGTCTCGTGATCCAGCGGGCGGGCGCAACAAGGCTGTGGCTCCGAGCACGCAAGTGCACAAGCGCACTCGGACTTCGACTCCGGAGCCGTCAGAAAGGGTTGCCAAGCAGCTCAAAGTTGTCCCTTCAAATCCTCGGAAGACCTTGCCCAGGATCGAGATGGACGTTCCCGTCGCTTCTGCGTGACTGGTCTGTCTTTCTGTATTTTATTGTCGACTCATACTTCTGCTCAGACCAAGTGGGCTTTGAATCTTTCAGTGCTGCAACTTCTGGGACCTCCATGGACATCGACAAGGTTCAAGATGATGAGGAAACTGAAGACGCGGCTACTTCCGAAGCTGGTACGATTCTGCAACCTTGTGCTTATTTTGTCGGTTGAATTGTCAGTCGACTGAGTTCTTATGGCTGCTTTTTGTGCAGTCCCATGAGACGTCATTAAACTTCCAGATGATGATGAAGAGGCGCCTCAGAAGAATACGGGAAGGAGGGGTAGGGCTTCAAGCAAGAGAAAGCCTGCCGGCCAGGAGCCTCAGTCGACATCAGCACCGGAAACGGTGGTCCAGCGGTCCGGAGATCCTACTCGGGCCACTGTTTCTTTTGCCAATCCTGTGTTGACTGACCGTCCTTTGGCATCGATTGATCAAGTCCCTGCTTCGCCTGCGCAACTCCATGCTTTAGATCCTGTGATTGCTCCAACTGTACTACCATCAGCGCTCTTTGCTGCCCATCATACTCCAGATGACCCGGCGGGTGCACCCAAGGAAGCCATACTCCAGGCAGACCTTATGATGGAGCAGATGAAGGTGGTGCACGAGGCCAGCCAGGCTGCCTACAATGCCAGCTTTGCTCTGCACATTAATGTCAAGGTCAGTTGATTTCCGACTGATCTTCCAATTTGATTTTTGCCTTGCTACGATATAGTAGTTGTAAACTGCTGCTTCATTGTCCATAAGATGTCCCTGGATGAGTGTTTTGGAACCTTTTATGTGTATCTGTCATGAGTCTGCGTTTTGCATCCAATCACCCACTGAGTGTTTTAACTTATTGTTGAATAGCTCTTCCACTTGAGTCGACCAAGTTGAGTCCAGTGTATCTCTGAACCAGTGGGGGCACGCGAAGTGCACCCACTGGGTGTAGTCCCCGAGACCGCCATCAGATGTTTGATTCGGTGGGGGTTTTTGTCGAATGTATCTTCATTGTTCTTTCACTCGGCGGAATAGTTTGATTCGAGTGGGTTCCAGACAAGTGGGGGCATGTAGAGTGCACCCACTGAGTGTAGTCCCTGAGACCACGGTCGACATCGGGCAGTCGGCCGGGGTCTGAGAATCTATCTCTTTTTTTTGCATACTCACGCTGGGAAGACCATGCTGAGTGGTAAACCGGACCAGTGGGGGTACGCCAAGTGCACCCACTAGGTGTAGTCCCCGAGACTACTGTTGAATGTTTGATTCTGCAGTAGTCTTAGAACACTTTTTGCTGTGATTAACTTTTGTTTCTATCGACTGACGTGTCTTATTTGCTGACCGCAGAAATCCTGTGAGCCCGGGGCCCGGTTTGCTGAGTTGGAGAAGAAACAAATCAGCTTCAACCTTGACCTCGAGCTAGCCAAGAAGAATCTTCAGAAGGCCAAGGATGATGCTGCTGCTATGGGAGGTAATAACTCGCCGACTATCCATCTTATAGTTCTTCCTTTTTAGTCTTTTGAACTGAGTGACTCCACTCGAACAGATGTGCATAGTGAAAACCGTCAACTCCAAGGTCGTCTAAAGAATGTTATTTTTTAGTCAAAATGAAGCAGGCTCTAGAGCAGAAGGACAATGACCTTGCCGCAACACAGAAAGAGGCGCGAGAGAAAACAGAGCTTGCTGACAAGAAGCTGGCTTCAGTCAGCAAGTTAGAAGAGGAGAACGCCAAGTTGAAGACTGCTATTACTAAAGACAACAAGGAGGCTGCGAAGCTGAAGAAGGACAACTAGACCCTGACTGACAAGGTTGGAGATCTCACTCAGAAGAAGGGTGAACTGGAGGCTTATATGGGAAGACTTGCTGAGAAGCTGGTCCTGAAGCTTGAAGGTACTTCCACTCGTCCGACTGATTTGCGACTGTTGACTCATTATATAACTGTCGACTCACCACTTTTCCGACTGTGTAGAATTCTATCAAGACATCAAAGCAGAGACTGGCCGGATCGAGATAGATCTTGACCCCATAAACTCTCCCGTCAAGGATGACGTCGCGATGAACGTGTTGCGGTTGGAGTCTCGTCTTAACAGCATTGTGGATTACCTTTCTCATCCAAAAGCGGTGATGTCGCGGATTGACACCGAGCTCTGGCCCCGAGCGGAGTTCTAGAACGATCTCGGGTCTTTGATGGCTCGAATTAAAGAAATTCCCGGTCGAGTGCAAGAATGGAAGAAGTCGTCTGCTCGCTGCGGTGCTGATGTGGCTTTGTCCTTGGTCCGAGTCCATTGCAAGGAAGTCAGGGAAGACAAGCCGGCGGCTATCAAGGTTGCCAACACCAAGAAGCTCCAATTCCAGTCCTTCATGGAGACCTTCATCGACGCTGCCACTCGCATTGCAGATGGCATTGACCTTGACAGCTTCGTCGAGCCATCGAGCTCTCCTCCCGAAGAGTGAACAAACTTTATGCCTCACCTTATTTGCCTCAGAATGCCGAGTGATTTTGTAACCATTAAACTCTTTATAGGCCTGATGCCTGAGTACTTTTGTCCGTTGTTCTGAACTTTGCGGGGTTTATCTGAACTTGGATTTTCTTGAATATGGTGGCTTTACCTTTACCACTTTTGGATCTTTTTCAACTCGGGGTGGAACTTAACTTCTCACTCGGAACCGACGTTGTACTTGTGATGCAGCTCAGACGACGTGCTCAATTGGCACCTCGCCGTCCTTGGGGATCAGAGCGGATGTTGTACTTGTGATGTAGCTCACACGACATGCTCGATTGGCACCTCCTCGTCCTTGCAGATCAAGATCGGAGCAGACGTTGTACTTGTGACACAGCTCAGACGACGTGCTCGATTGACACCTCGTCGTCCTTGTGGATCAGGATGGAGCGGACGTTGTACTTGTGACGCGGCTCAGAGGATCTTTGCTACTTAGGAGAGTACAAGGTTGCAGCTAAGTCCCCAAGTGGGAGGATCACTCTCCACTCGGAGTAGTGTTTTTAAGTTAGGCGAGTACGGGGTCGCAACTAAGCCCCCGAGTGAGAGTACTGTTCTCCCCTCGGAATAGTTTTTAACTTAGGCGAGTACGGGGTCGCAGCTAAGCCCCCGAGTGGGAGGATTTCTCTCCATTCGAAGATGTTTTTAACTTAGGCGAGTACAGGGTCGCAGCTAAGCCACCGAGTGAGAGGGTTGCTCTTCACTCGAAGTCATTTTTAACTTAGGCAAGTATGGGGTCGCAGCTACGCCCCGAGTGGGAGGATTGCTCTCCACTCGGAGTAGTTTTTAACTTAGGCGAGTACAGGGCCGCAGCTAAGCCCTCGAGTGGGAGGACTGCTCTCCACTCGAAGAGGT
>NC_041393.1:253307993-253327810 GCF_002162155.2 Triticum dicoccoides
TTAGGCGAGTACGGGGTCGCACCTAAGCCCCCGAGCGAGAGTATTGCTCTTCACTTGGAGTGATTTTTAACTTAGGCGTGTACAGGGTCGCAGCTAAGCCCCCGAGTGGGAGGATTTCTCTACACTCGGAGTAGTTTTTAACTTAGGCGAGTACAGGGTCGCAGCTAAGCCCCCGAGTGGGAGGACTGCTCTCCACTCGAAGAGGTTTTTAACTTAGGCGAGTACGGCGAGTACAGGGTCGCAGCTAAGCCCCCGAGTGGGAGGACTGCTCTTCACTTGGAGTGATTTTGAAACTTAGGCGAATCAGGTTCGTGGCTAAGCCACCCACTGGGGAATTTGAACACATGTGTTTATGGGAATACAATCATTAAGATACTGCAAAAATCTTGTCTTTGATAAGAAAACTGAAGGACTCTTATTACAACTCATCCATCCGAGTGGTTTAGGTATAGAAATGGCAAAGTAGCTCTACGTTCCATGCGTGTGGTTTGTCCACTTTCTTGGCTACGTTGTAGAGGTGATACACTCCATTGTGGAGCACCTTCGTAATGATGAAGGGACCTTCCCAGGCCGGAGCGAGCTTGTGAGGTCGTTTTTGATCCACTCGGAGCACAAGGTCTCCTTCCTGGAACGCTCGGCCTCTGACGTTACGGGCAGGGAATCGACGCATATCTTGTTAGTAGATGGTCGACCAGATCAAAGCAATCTCACGTTCCTCCTCCAAGAGATCAACTACGTCCTGGCGTGCCTGTTCAGCTTCAGCTTTTGAGAAGAGTTCCACTCCGGGAGCGTTGTGCAACGAGTCACTCGGAAGTACAGCTTCAGCGCCATACACCATGAAGAAAGGGGTCCGGTTAGTCGACCGGTTCGGAGTTGTTCTCAGTCCTCATAAGACGGACGACAACTCAGTCACCCAAGCTCCAGCAGCGTGCTTGAGGTCGCGCATCAGTCGGGGGTTTCGGCCCTTGAAGGATCAAACCATTCACCCTTTCTTCTTGTCCATTCGACTGTGGGTGCGCAACAGATGCGTAGTCGACCCGAGTGCCTTGGGAAGCACAGAATGCCTTGAACTCATTAGAATCAAAGTTGGATCCATTATCTATGATAATGCTGTGAGGGACTCCGTATCTGAATATCAACACCCTGATGAAACTGACGACAGTGCTTGAGTCAAGGTTTTTGATAGGCTTGGCTTCAATCCATTTGGTGAATTTATCGACTGCTACAAGCAAATGAGTGAAGCCACTTCTGTTTGTCTTGAAGGGTCCAACCATATCTAAACCCCAGACTTCAAGCGGCCAGACGAGTGATGTCTACTACACAACCTTCTTCTTGTAGACGTTGTCGGGCCTGCAAGTGCACAGGTTTGTAGGACAGTAGCAAATTTCCCTCAAGTGGATGACCTAAGGTTTATCAATCCGTGGGAGGCGTAGGATGAAGATGGTCTCTCTCAAACAACCCTGCAACCAAATAACAAAGAGTCTCTTGTGTCCCCAACACACCCAATAAAATGGTAAATTGTATAGGTGCACTAGTTCGGCGAAGAGATGGTGATACAAGTGCAATATGGATGGTAGATAAAGGTATTTGTATTCTGAAATAATAAAAACAACAAGGTAACTAATGATAAAAGTGAGCGTAAACGATATTGCAATGATAGGAAACAAGGCCTAGGGTTCATACTTTCATTAGTGCAAATTCTCTCAACAATAATAACATAGATAGATCATATAACAATCCCTCAACATGCAACAAAGAGTCACTCCAAAGCCACTAATAGCGGAGAACAAACGTAGAGATTATGGTAGGGTACGAAACCACCTCAAAGTTATTCTTTCGGATCAATCTATAAAAGAGTTCGTACTAGAATAACACCTTAAGACACAAATCAACCAAAACCCTAATGTCACCTAGATACTCCATTGTCACCTCAAGTATCCATGGGCATGATTATACGATATGCATCACACAATCTCAGATTCATCCAAGCAACACAAACTACTTCAAAGAGTTCCCCAAAGTTTCTATCGGAGAGTTAAGAACGTGTGCCGACCACTATGCATAGGTTCATGGGCGGAACCCGCAAGTTGGTTACCAAAACATACATCAAGAGGCACGTGATATCCCATTGTCACCACAGATAAACACGGCAAGACATACATCAAGTGTTCTCAAATAAAGACTCAATCCAATAAGATAACTTCAAGAGGGAAACTCAATTCATCACAAGAGAGTAGAGGGGGGGGGAACATCATAAGATCCAACTATAATATCAAAGCTCGCGATACAACAAGATCGTGTGAAGTCGAGAACACGAGAGGGAGAGAGAGATCAAACACATAGCTACTGGTACATACCCTCAGCCCCGAGGGTGAACTACTCCCTCCTCGTCATGGAGAGCGCCGGGATGATGAAGATGGCCACCAGTGATGGGTTCCCCCTCCGGCAGGGTGTCGGAACGGGCTCCCGAGGGGTTTTTGGTGGCTACAGAGGCTTGCGGCAGTGGAACTCCCGATCTATCTTGATATTCGGTGGTTTTAGGGTACGTAGGGTTATATAGGTGAAAGAAGTCAGTCAGGAGGTGCTCGAGGGGTCCACGAGACAGGGGGCCACGTCCTGTAGGGGGGGGCCTATCTCCTGGGCTCTTCGAGGGTCTTCTGACTTGATCTCCAAGCCTCCAGGATGATATTCTTCCAAAAAATCACGATGCCGAAGGTTTCATTCCGTTTGGACTCCGTTTGATATTCCTTTTCTTCAAAATACTGAAACAGGCAATAAAACAACAATATGGGCCGGGCCTCCGGTTAGTAGGTTAGTCGCAAAAATGATATAAATGTGTAAAATAAAGCCCATAAACATCCAAAAGGGGTAATATAATAGCATGGAACAATCAAAAATTATAGATACGTTGGAGACGTATCAAGCATCCCCAAGCTTAATTCCTGCTCGTCCTCGAGTAGGTAAATGATAAAAACGGAATTTTTGATGTGGAATGCTACCTAGCATAATTCTCAATGTAATTTTCTTTATTGGGGCATGAATGTTCAGATCCAAATGAATACAAAATAAAAGTTCATATTGACATAAGAAATAGTAATACTTCAAGCATACTAATCAAAGTAATCATGTCTTCTCAAAATAACATGGCTAAAGAAAGTTATCCCTACAAAATCATATAGTCTGGCTATGCTCTATCTTCATCACAGAAAGTATTTAATCATGCACAACCCCGATGACAAGCCAAGCAATTGTTTCATACTTTAATAATCTCAAACTTTTTCAACTTTCACGCAATACATGAGCGTGAGCCATGGACATAGCACTATATGTGGAATAGAATGGTGGTTGTGGAGAAGACAAAAAGGAGAAGATAGTCTCACACCAACTAGGCGTATCAACGGGCTATGGAGATGCCCATTAATAAATATCAATGTGAGTGAGTAGGGATTGCCATGCAACGGATGCACTAGAGCTATAAATATATGAAAGCTCAACAAAAGAAACTAAGTGGGGTGCATCCAACTTGCGTGCTCACGAAGACCTAGGGCACTTTTGAGGAAGCCCATCATTGGAATATAAAAGCCAAGTTCTATAGTGAAAAATTCTCACTAGTATATGAAAGTGACAACATATGAGACTCTCTAACATGAAGATCATGGTGCTATTTTGAAGCAGGAAAAAGAGATAGTAGCATTGTCCTTTCTCTCTTTTTCTCTCATTTTTTTTCTTTTCTTCTCTTTTTTTCTTTTCTTTTTCTTTTCTTTGGCCTTCTTTTTTTTCTTTTTGTAAAGTCCGAAGTCTCATCCCGACTTGTGGGGGAATCATAGTCTTCATCATCCTTTCCTCACTAGGACAATGCTCTAATAATGAAGATCATCACACTTCTATGGATTTACAACTCAAAGCTAGAACAAGATATGACTCTATATGAATGCCTCCGACGGTGTACCGGGATATGCAATGAATCAAGAGCGACATGTATGAAAATTATGAAGGTGGCTTTGCCACAAATACAATGTCAACTAAATGATCATGCAAAAAGCAATATGACAAAATTAATGCGTGTCATATGAACGGAACGGTGGAAAGTTGCATGGCAATATATCTCGGAATGGCTATGGAAATGCCATAATAGGTAGGTATGGTGGCTGTTTTGAGGAAGGTAAATGGTGGGTATATGGTACCGGCGAAAGTTGCACGGTACAAGAGAGGCTAGAAATGGTGGAAGGGTGAAGGAGTGCGTATAATCCATGGACTCAACATTAGTCAAAAGAACTCATACACTTGTTGCAAAAATTTAAAAGTCATAAAAAATCAAAGCACTATGCGCATGCTCCTAGGGGGATAGATTGGTAGGAAAAGACCATCGCTTGTCCCCAACCGCCACTCATAAGGAAGACAATCAATAAATAAAATTGTGCTCCAACTTCATCACAAAGCGGTTCACCATACGTGCATGTTACGGGAATCACAACCTTCAACACAAGCATTCTTTAAATTCATAATCACCCAACTAGCATGGCTTTAATATCACTACCTCCATATCTCAAAACAATTATCAAGCATCAAGTTGATCATAGCATCCAATTCACTTCCTATGGTAGTTTTTATTATACCCAACTTGGATGCTCATCATTCTAGGACCAACTTTGTAACCATAGCAAATACCATGCTGTTCTAAAAGACTCTCAAAAATATATAAGTGATGCATGAGAGACTAGCAATTTCTACAAAATATAACCACCACCGTGCTCTAAAAGATATAAGTGATGCACTAGAGCAAACGACAAACTACTCCGAAAGATACAAGTGAAGATCAATGAGTAGCTAAATAATTATGCAACTATGTGAAGACTCTCTAACATTAAGGAATTTCAGATCTTGGTATTCTAATCAAGAAGCAAGCAAAACAAAATAAAATGGCATTGCAAGGATAGCACAACTCATGTGAAGAAGCAAAAACTTAGGCTCAACCGATACTAACCGATAGTTGTTGAAGAAGAAAGGTGGGATGCCTTCCGGGGCATCCCCAAGCTTAGATGCTTGAGATTTCTTGAAATATTACCTTGGGGTGCCTTGGGCATCCCCAAGCTTTAACTTTTGTGTCTCCTTAATTCCTCTCATATCATGGTTTCTCTTTTTATCAAAAGCTTCATCCACACCAAACTCAACAAGAACTCGTGAGATAGGTTAGTATAAACCAATGCAAAACCTTATCATTTTCTACTGTAACAAATCACTAAAATTATTATTCAACATTGCATACTAAATGCCTCTGCATATTTAACACTCCTATCCACAAATAGAATCATTAAACAAGCAAACATATGCAAACAATGCAACCATAACAGCAATCTGTCAAAACAGTACAGTCTGTAAAGAATGCAAGAGTATCAATACTTCCCTAACTCCAAAAATTATGAAATACAATTCCCACTGCAGTAAATTTATCAGAGCTCATTATGCAAAAAGTTTCATCATTATATCATGCTCTGAATTTTCTAGGGAATTTTTGCAACAGCGGTAAACTTTCTGTTTTCAAACAGCAACATGTATACTAGCAAAAATAAGCATGGCAAAGGCTATACTTGACTTCTTTATTGAAACTAAAGATGCAAAACATTATTCTAAATAACAGCAAGCAAATACTAAAAAAATAAAATGACGCTCCAAGCAAAACACATATCATGTGGCGAATAAAAATATAGCTCCAAGTAAAGTTACCGATGAACGAAGACGAAAGAGGGGATGCCCCGAATGGCATCCCCAAGCTTAGGCTCTTGGTTGTCCTTGAATATTACCTTGGGGTGCCTTGGGCATCCCCAATCTTAGGCTCTTGCCACTCCTTATTCCATAGTCCATCGAATCTTTACCCAAAACTTGAAAACTCCACAACACAAAACTCAACAAAAAACTCGTAAGCTCCGTTAGTATAAGAAAAAAAAACCACCACATAAGGTACTGTAATGAACTCATTCTAAATTCATATTGGTGTAATATCTACTGTATTCTAACTTATCTATGGTTCATATCCTCCGATACTACTCATAGATTCATCAAAATAAGCAAACAACACATAGAAAACAGAATCTGTCAAAAACAGAACAGTCTGTAGTAATCTGTATCAAACGTATACTTATGGAACTCCAAAAATCCTAAAAAATTAGGAAGTCCTAAGAAATTGGTGTACCAGTCCATAGAAAAACGAATCAGATCAAGATCACGTTTATGTGAATTAACAAAACTAATTTACTGGGTGCAAAAGTTTCTAATTTTCAGCAGGATCAACACAACTATCACCGTAAGCCATCCTAAAGGTCTTACTTGGACCTTTATTGAAACAAAAGCTATAAAACATGATTATTACAGTAGCATAATCATGTGGACACACAAAAACAGTAAGGATAAATATTGGATTGTCTCCCAACAAGCGCTTTTCTTTAATGCCTTTTTAGCTAGGCATGATGATGACAATGATGCTCACATAAAAGATAAGAATTAAAACATAACGGGAGCATCATGAAGCATATGACTAGCACATTTAAGTCTAACCCTCTTCCTATGCATAGGGATTTTTTGAGCAAACAACTTATGGGAACAATAATCAACTAGCATAGGAAGGTAAAACAAGCATAGCTTCAAAATTTTAAGCACATAGGGAGGAAACTTGACATTATTGCAATTACTACAAGCATATATTCCTCCCTCATAATAATTTTCAGTAGCATCATGAATGAATTCAACAATATAACCATCACCTAAAGCATTCTTTTCATGATCTACAAGCATAGAAAATTTACTACTCTCCACATAAGCAAAATTCTTCTCATTTGGAATAGTGGGAGTATCATAAGAGACTTGAGCACTAAAAATTGTTTCCACATTAAAAGAGTAATGTTCAGAAAAAGGATAATCATAATCATGACAAGATTTGTAAATATAATCATCGCTACTTTTTATAGCATAAGTTTCATCATAATAATCATCATAAGTAGCAACTTCGTTCTCGTCATAATCGAGTGAAACCTCTCCCAAGATAGTGGAATCACTAAATAAAGTTGACACTCTTCCAAATCCACTTTCGTATTCATCACAATAAAATTCAACATCCTCCAAAATAGTGGGATCAATACTTCCTAAAGTTGACACTCTTCCAAACCCACTTTCATCAATATAATCATCATAAGTAGGAGGCATGCTATCATCATAACAACTTTGCATATCAAAACTTGGGATGCTAAAAATATCATCTTCATTAAACATAGCATCCCCAAGCTTGGGACAAACATTAATTTCAGCAAATATATTCTCAAATATTTCATCCTCATTAAACGTAGCTTCCCCAAGCTTGGGCCCTTTCATATCATAAGCATAATCACTCTCGTCATTAAAAATATTGATAGCACCAATAGTATAGCAATTATCATCATCACAATGAGTGGTAGGAGCAACATCATTTGTGAGGGATACCTTTCTACCTTTGTTTCCCCTTATTTTCCTTTTCTTCTTCACATTATGTGTGGGTTCAACCTTCCTCTTTGAGCTCCTTATTGATGAGATTGGTTGAATAGAAAGCTCCCCCTCGTTACCTGATTCATCATGAGAAATAATAGGAGGATATTGGGAAGTCTCTTCCCTTTCATTAGTATTCTCATCATCTTCTATTTGCTTTCTTTTCTTTATGTAATTGGCAATATAAGGATTTTCAATGCAATTCTCCACACAAAACATACAGATATCCTCTAGATCAAAATCAAGAAATCTATCAAGATTAAATTTTGGAATACCCTTGGTTATACGTTTCATTTCTTCATACCCCAAAATAAGACTAAGCTCTTTATGATGCCCAAGGGTAATTAAGCTATCACAATTTTTGGACACGATTCGATCATAAAACAATTTGCATTGGAGATTTAAATGACCACGTTCATTGCAATGTTCACAAGGAGCGTGAAAAATATTGAATCTTTTAGCACACTCATCAAGACTTTCTTGCAAACCTTTGGTTTTTAAATACTTATGGCTCTTGCAATATCTATTTTCTCTATTTGGGTCCATGCAAATCCAATCTACTCCACAAAAATCAACATGCTTATAGGAGACATTTTCATCATAACTAGTGCAATCATCATTAGTACTATGGATATTCAAAGAGTTCATACTAACAACATTGCAATCATGCTCATCATTCAAAGATTTAGTACCAAGCATTTTAATGCATTCTTCTTCTAGCACTTGAGCACAATTTTCCTTTCCATCAAACTCACGAAAGATACTAAAAAGACGAAGCGTATGAGACAAACTTAACTCCATTTTTTGTAGTTTTATTCTAAACTAAACTAGTGATAAAGCAAGAAACAAAAATATTTGATAGCAAGATTTCAAGATATACCTTCAAGCACTCACCTCCCCGGCAACGGTGCCAGAAAAGAGCTTGATGTCTACTACACAGCCTTCTTCTTGTAGACGTCGTTGGGCCTGCAAGTGCACATGTTTGTAGGACAGTAGCAAATTTCCCTCAAGTGGATGACCTAAGGTTTATCAATCTGTGGGAGGCGTAGGATGAAGATGGTCTCTCTCAAACAACCCTGCAACCAAATAACAAAGAGTCTCTTGTGTCCCCAACATGCCCAATACAATGGTAAATTGTATAGGTGCACTAGTTCGGCGAAGAGATGGTGATACGAGTGCAATATGGATGGTAGATAAAGGTATTTGTAATCAGAAATAATAAAAACAGCAATGTAACTAATGATAAAAGTGAGCGTAAACGGTATTGCAATGATAGGAAACAAGTCCTAGGGTTCATACTTTCACTAGTGCCAGTTATCTCAACAATAATAACATAGATAGATCATATAACAATCCCTCAACATGCAACAAAGAGTCACTCCAAAGCCACTAATAGCGAAGAACAAACGTAGAGATTATGGTAGGGTACAAAACCACCTCAAAGTTATTCTTTCGGATCAATCTATAAAAGAGTTCGTACTAGAATAACACCTTAAGACACAAATCAACCAAAACCCTAATGTCACCTAGATACTCCATTGTCACCTCAAGTATCCGTGGGCATGATTATACGATATGCATCACACAATCTCAGATTCATCCAACCAACACAAAGTACTTCAAAGAGTGCCCCAAAGTTTTTACCGGAGAGTCAAGAACGTGTGCCAACCCCTATGCATAGGTTCATGGGCGGAACCCGCAAGTTGGTTACCAAAACATACATCAAGAGGCACATGATATCCCATTGTCACCATAGATAAACACGGCAAGACATACATCAAGTGTTCTCAAATAAAGACTCAATCCAATAAGATTACTTCAAGAGGGAAACTCAATTCATCACAATAGAGTAGAGGGGGGGGGGAAACATCATAAGATCCAACTATAATAGCAAAGATCGCGATACAACAAGATCGTGTGAAGTCGAGAACACGAGAGAGAGAGAGAGAGAGATCAAACACATAGCTACTGGTATATACCCCCAGCCCCGAGGGTGAACTACTCCCTCCTCGTCATGGAGAGCGCAGGGATGATGAAGATGGCCACCGGTGATGGGTTCCCCCTCCGGCAGGGTGCCGTAACGGGCTCCCGAGAGGTTTTTGGTGGCTACAGAGGCTTGCATCGGCGGAACTCCCGATCTATCTCGATATTCGGTGGTTTTAGGGTACGTAGGGTTATATAGGCGAAAGAAGTAGGTCAGGAGGTGCTCGAGGGGTCCACGAGACAGGGGGCCGCGCCCTGTAGGGGGGCGCGCCCCCTATCTCCTGGGCTCCTCGAGGGTCTTCTGACTTGATCTCCAAGCCTCCAGGATGATATTCTTCCAAAAAATCACGATGCCAAAGGTTTCATTCCGTTTGGACTCCATTTGATATTCCTTTTCTTCGAAATACTGAAAGAGGGAATAAAACAACAATATGGGCTAGGCCTCCGATTAGTAGGTTAGTCCCAAAAATGATATAAATGTGTAAAATAAAGCCAATAAACATCCAAAAGGGGTAATATAATAGCATGGAACAATAAAAAATGATAGATACATTGGAGACGTATCAACGAGTGGAATAGTCTTCAAGGCAGACGCAAGCTTGTGAGACATGTTGGAGTAAAACTGACAACTTGCGCACTTGTCGACTATATCCTTTGCCATCTCATTTTGCGCAAGGCCAATAGAATCCCGCTCGTTATGCTTTGGCCACGATGGTCCGAGAGGATGCATGGTGACCACAGGTCCCCGGGTGGATCTCGTTCAAAATCATTCGACCTTCTTCCGGGGTGATGTAGCATTGAGCTACTCCTGTGACACTTTCTCTGTAAAGCTCCCCCTTTATCACGGTGAAAGCCTTCGATCGACGAACGATCTGGCGGGCCTCATCCTCATCCTCTGGGTGTTCCTGCCTGAGCAGGTACGCGATATATGGCGCCATCCAGTCGGGCGTGATCACTAAGACTTCCATGACCAAGTCGACCAGAGTTGGGACTTCGATCTCAGTCGGATTGTTGAACTTATCGATTGCGGGGGATCTTCCTTGAAGGGATCTTCTTGTACTGATGGGGTGTGGAGATGCTCTAAAAACACATTACCGGGGATAGGCTTCCGAGTGGAACCTATCTTCGCCAGATCATCAGCAGCTTGATTCTTGATTCAGGGTATGTGGTGGAGCTCTAACCCCTCAAACTTCTTCTCTAGCTTTCTCCACTACAAAAAAATACACTTCCATGATGATACATGTTTGCCACAGTAGGTCACGTTTTTTGTCATGCATGTACATCCATGACAAATGTATGACAGAATCAGGATAGTCATACTTGTGCTGTCGTAGAAGTGTTCCATGACATTACCAAAATTATCATCACGGAAGTGTCCACTTCCATGACGATAAATCGCGCGTCACAGAAGTGCTTTTGTCAAGGGTGACCGACACGTGGCATCCACCGTAACGGAACGCCGTTAAGCTATCGGGTCGGGTTTTGGATCCGATAACCCGTTAACAACCCCGACCAATGGGGATTTTCCACGTGTAAAATCATCATTGGCTGGAGGAAACACCTGTCGGCTCATTGTTGGGACAGATGTCATCCAATCATTGGACAGAAGGTGCCTATGATACGTCAACATGTGGCACGGCCTAACAGAGGCCCATTCCTGTGAAAAAGCTGGCCCGTTTGACTTGGTCAAAAGGTGACGGGCCGGCCCATGGAAAGCCTGTTAACGGCCTGTTCGCATATAGCCCATTTACAGCCTGCTAACCCAAGGCCCGTTACGCCCTACCCGAATTAGGCCCAGTAGCGTCATCTGGGCCATCCAATATGATTCCAGCCCGTTTTCACTTCTGGCCCATGTATGGCCCATGACGTCTTTCGACCCATATGAGGCCCTATGTAACTCTTGGCCTATTAACGGCCCGTGGTGAAACTGGCCCGCAATGAACAGTGTATCACTTTAGACCCATTAACGGCCCGTGGTGAAACTGGCCCGTAATGAACAGTGTATCACTTTATACCCATTAATGGCCCGTTATTCAGTTGGGCCGTTTCCAGCCCATGTTATCTTTCGGCCTTCTCAGAGCACATTTATTCTTGGGCTCATTTCGAGCATTTGTTTACTTACGGCCCGTTACTATCATTTTCTGCTTGTGGGCCAAATTCAGCCTGTGGTTACAGTCGGCCCGTTTGGGGTCCGTTAATACATTGGGCTGTTTTCATAGCGTCATCAAATATAGCCTATTAACGATGGCCCATTATGGTCGGCCCATGAACAGACAATTCCAACTCTAGCCCGTTTACGGCCATAATGCGGCCTGTTATTGGCCCATTTTGGCCAATCGATCATACGGCCCGTATAAGGCCCATTCATGATACGGCCCGTAGAAGGCCCATTGTTTCTACGGCCCATAGAAGGCCCAATGTTTCTACGGTCCGTAGAAGGCCTACTGTTTCTCCGGCCCGTAGAAGGCCCACTGTTTCTACGACCCATAGGAGGCCCAGTGTCACTACAGTAAATATTAGCCCATAGTTATTGTGGCCTAGTTTTAAAAAATAGGTTATTGCAGCCACTAGCAAACCGTGGAAAAAGAACTGCACTGACTACAAGCAAACAAATAAACAAGACAACAAGGAAATAAATAAGCAAGCAACTTATGCTAGGCTATCACGGCTATTACACATATTACATCCACTGGGCATCAAAGTTCACCACCAGTGTAAATATAAGGAACACAGTAGCATATAAACACCGCAGCAAAACAAGTCCAGAACTGAAACCACTTCAGAAGAGTTCAAGAAACAATATCCTGGGTACCCATAATGCTGGCAAGATGCTTAGCAAGCTTATTAACTTTCTCTTGTTTGGCGCTTAAATCCTTTAGCGCTTGCTGTTGCACAAGAAAGTACGCATCTGAATTCTGCAGGGACTTCCTCAGTCCTTCGGCTTCTTGCCGCAGCACAGCTGACTGATGCCTTTCAGCTTGTAGCTGAGACTAAAGAAGCCAAAGTGATTCAGGCAGCGAGTTCGAAGAGCTTGTGCCAGCAATACTGGCCAGTAACTCGAACACTACATCAACGCAGGACTGTGGGGTTTTCTCACTGTCTACAAGATTGTTTTTATCACCTTTCTTGGAGACCAACAGGGTTGTCTCACTATCTTGAACCTTATCTGCATTACTTTCTCTACCATTGCATAGTGGGGTGCTCTTCTCCAATATTCTATTTGCATACTACAAGAGAAACAAGCAGACACATAACAGGTTTAGCTTGTAGTATACCAAACTCATTTTGGTAAACCGGTTCAGTTGTAAGGTGGACAAGATAATAGCATGAAACAAACATATATCTATGTACTATGGTCACTGTATTGTCCATATCATTCTAGTTTATGTTCCCTAATCAAGATAGAGACACAGTTCAACTCATATATTTTTAAGACACATCAGCATAGGCAGAATATAAGTGTGAGAAACTACACAGCATTGGCAGCACTTGTAATGTGCATCACATGAGAACATAACTGTTTATACAACTTAAACTGAAATGAACATAGAGCAAGAAGTTAGAACAGCAATCCAATTAAAGAAATAGGTTCAAAACATACCTGCTGCGCCATTGGAGTTTCAGTTAGATCCTTCAAATTCGGAAGTAGTTGGTATGAGTAAATACAATGATGCAACATCAAAGGAGTATGGACCATAGCTACGGAATCTGACCTGAGAATAGTTGCTGTTCTGCTTTAAACGTGGAGTTTGGGTTAGCTGTGGTGGTCTTCGTGCTTTGGGCACTGCAGTAGCTTTACAAACTGCTCGTGTGGGGGTACTCTGTGGTGGACATGGTGCTTTGTCAACTATAAGTGGGTTACTATCCGCTGGGGTTGCGGTTAGATGGGTTGTAGCCGGTTCTCTGCCCAACGGTGTAAGTGTGCAATCTGGAAGAGTCTTGATTATGTGTGGTGGGGCTAGTTTGTGGGCCAGTACAACCATGGTTCTATCTGCATCGACGGGTAGCACTGTCTTTTGTGAAGAACGGGTTTTTGCTCCCTTAGATACTGCCATCACCCCTCCAATTCAAATGGCTGATAAACAAGAAAAGAAATTGAATGTACAGACATTGTATGATAGACAGATGTGGTAATTCACATATATGTTGTCTAACCAAATAGGACAACATGACACAATTTCACATATATGATGCCTAACTAAACAGGATAGCATGACATAGTTTCAGATATATGGTGGATAACTTAACATGATATAATGGCATAATTCAACATATGATGAGTACGTAAACATGATGACATGACAAAACTATATGATGTCTTTCTAAAATATGTTGGGATGAAATAATTCACATACATGTTGTCTAAGTATACATGATGGCATGATATAATTGACATAATTGATTCATATACTAAGAAGCTGGCACTCGCATGTATGATCTCTAAACTAAGCAGATAGAATTCAATATTGTGCATATGATGTCTAAACTAAGCAATGCAAGACACCATATGCATCATATGAGAAATATAAACATTGCAACTTAGAGCATACACCTCAGGTGGGATATAGGACTAGTCATCCGTCTCTGAATCCTCCTCTGAGGAGCTCCCTGTAACCATCGAGATATATGCTTCAATAGGTACCATTGCCTGCTCTGAAGACCTTGTTTTCACTCCAGATTTTTCCATAACCAGCTCAAATGGCTGATACACATGAAGAGTAGTTCAATATACACAGATTGTCAACAAATGGAAGATGTAATGAAAAAAATATGGCATGAGATAATTCACATATATGATGCCTGGCTCCATGGCGGTGCATAATTCACATATATGATAACTGGCTGAAAATCATAGCATTGCATAATTCACATATCTGATATAGAAAGCAAACAGGAGGCATTCACACAAAGCATGTCTAATCTAAGCAGATGGCATGGCAATGCAAGACACCATATGCATGATATGAGCAATATAACCCAGCCAAGTTAGAGCATGCACCTCGGGGGGGGGGGGATACGACTGGTCATCTCTCTCTGAATCCTCCTCTGAGGAGCTATCTGTAACCAGCAAGAAATCTGCATCGACAGGTAGCACTAACTGCTCAGAAGACCTTGTTTTCACTCCAGATTTTCCCATGACCGACTCAAATGGTTGATGCATAGGAAGAGTAGATGAATGTATAAACATTGTTGACAAATGGAATACATTATGGAAAAAATATGGCACGATACAATTCACATATACGATGACTGGCAAAACAGGATGGCATTGCATGATTCACGTATATGATGCCTGGCTAAAGAAGATGGCATTGCATAAATATACTCCCTCCATTCCTAAATATTTGTCTTTTTAGAGATTTCAAATGGACTACCACATACGGATGTATATAGACATATTTTAGAGTGTAGATTCACTCATTTTGTTCCATATGTAGTCACTTGTTGAAATGTCTAAAAAGACAAATATTTAGGAATGGTGGGAGTATGATATAGAGACCAAACAAGTGGCATTCACACAAAGCAAATCTAAACTAAGCTGATGACATATAAGATGTATAACATAAGCAATGCATGATATGACCAACATCAGCATGCCAGGTTAGAGCAAACACCTCAGGTGGTAAACAGGCATGGTCGGATCCTTCTGAATCTCCATCTGAACAGTTATCTTCCTCTGGAATACAATCTGGAAATGCAAGAGAGGGGGGGGGGCACTTCGCCCACCATGGAGCAGCGTCTGCATGACATTATATTCGCACGCAACGGTCTTCTCTTTTTCTCTACATGTTCAGTACGATTGTATACAATATCTAACATGCATAATAAAAAAATAGTTAGATTTTGTAAGGCCTAAGGGGTGCATGCAAAAATCAAGACTGATGGTAGCATACGAGTGGATGGATCCAAAACTAATGATAGCAGGTAGATTATAGCTTCAGTTTAAAAAGATAGACAATGGATCATCTATTGTTTGTTGCCCACCCAACATGAACCACATAGAAGACCCCAGATGAACCAGATAGTAGACAGATACTATTCGTTGCTGGATCGATATGAGACCCATGGGCAATTCAAAACTCAAGATTGAACGATAAAGTAGCAGGTAATAATAACCGATGTATAACGTAAGCAAACACGAAAGACTGCGACCTCTCTTCGGGAAATGTCTAGTCCTCAGGTTCATCTGCTCAGTCGATGATGGTAATGCAGTTGGCGTGGCTGCCGGCAACGGGGAAGATGATCTAAGGCGTTGAAAGAAAGTCTGCAGGGGGATCTCTGCTGCAGTGAACGCTTCTGTCGATGGTGCACCTCAGGTGGGGTGGATGACGGCACGGCAGGAGCAGGACATAACACACAGAGTTTTCTTTGACGCCAATCTGAAAATGAAGTAAATCTGTAAGGGCTCCTTAGAATTGGAGGATTCTGTAAACGCAGGGATAGGAAAAACACAGGAATAGGATAGGAATGCATGTGCAAAACAGAGCATTTGGAAACATAGGATTTCAGTCAACCTGGATATTTGGATCACATGAATTGGAAGAACAGAGGAATGGAGAAACAAAGTGATGTGACGAGTGTACAACCTCTTTGGCATAGCCTTGTGGACCTCAACATCATTGGGTTGGACGTGGAGGATGGTGATGATGCTGGTGTGACTGTCGGAGGCGGGGAAGAAGATCCGAGGCCTCTGGAAACAGCGCCGAGGGTACTTCTCCGCTGTGATGGACGGTTCCGTCGTTGGAGCAGCTCCGCTTAGGTGTACGCTGACGAGGCTGAAGCATGACAAGGCAGACAACTTTAATCTGAAGTGGGACCCTAATACAATCTGCAATAGATGATGTAAAATGCATCACCAAAAGGTGCTAGATGTAAAACACATCAGCCACACACTAGCAGAGGGCAAGTCGTGCAGTAGCACCATGAGCGAGTGCTAAAGCAGCAACTCCTGTAGCTGCCGAAGGTCGTGCAGCAGTAGCAGTGCAAGCGAGAGCAAGAGCAGAGCAGCAGCAAACTAAAGCAGGAGCAGTGCAGCAGCGCGACCAGCAGCAAGAACAGAGCCGCAGCACGAGCGAGAGCCGGAGCAGCTGCAGCTAGTGCCGTTGTGGAAGTCGCCGCCAAGGAAGCAACGACATGGGGGAGAGACGCCGTGGATGATGTGGTCGGCGACGGCGCCGTCGATGGAGACGCCATGTCTGCTCGGTATCGAGCACCGGCAGCCCCGTGAGTTCGAATAAAAGATAAAATGCACCGGTGAGTGCAGAACCTCCTTGGTGGCACCGAGTTGGCCTCGGCTTCATCGGAGGAATTGGTGAGGGTGCCGTGGTTCTGGTGGGGCAGGTTAAGACGGCGCTGTGGGGATTGAGGTGGCACGATAGACGAGGCGAACGTCAGGGCAGCTCCTTGGAGGTGGAGGACGGGGCAGCTGATCCGGCGGGACGACGGGATCGACAATGGATCCTCATCCGGTGCGGTGGATGAGGGACGGCGAGCTGTTGCGGTGGACGAGTTGTTGGGGAAGAGTCTCCGGCTGGGCGGCGGTCGGGAGGCCGACGGAGGAGCATGGGGTTTCGTAGGTTTTGGCGGCCTCGGTGTACGAATGGGGGGCGAAGGGGGAGGGTGGATCCAAGCTTAGGGACGCGCTTGTCTGAAATGTAGGGTAAGTTACCAGCGTACCCCCACCGGTTTTGACACCGCGACGTGGAGCTTCATTTCCGGCTGAGGGGTAGAAGGGGGATTTCGCGTGTCTAGGCTGATGAGGACATGTATTGGGGGTAGGGTAACAGGCCTGACCTAAAGACCCTACCCATGGACACCGTACACTTTATACTGGGCCCCTGAGCCAGATCGCCGTCCAGATGTACCGCAACTTGAAAGTCACTCGAACAGCAATAACCACTCGGAGCACGGCACTCCACTCGACGAGCTCATTCCACTCGACCGTGTAACTCACTCGGATATGTGAAGACCAATAGTCAGCATGAAGGTTTTGTAGTGGGCAGGCATTATGGCATTCATGCCCCACTTTGTAACATAGGAGGTGAGGAGGTGGCGCACTCTATATAAGCCACCCCCACCACTAGACTAGGGGTTGGGATTCCTTTCTTCCATCTCTCTCTCTCTCTCTTTCACCATTAGTCTCAGGACTACGGGGATCCGTTCTCCTCTCATTGTAATCTCCGGATACATACTAAGATAAAAAAAAGCCTCTCCAGAGCACGACACGTAGGGTTGTTATCTTCATCGTGAGAGGCCCGAACTTGCTAAAACCACCGTGTCACCCATATGCATCTCGATAGATCATGCTCCTTTATCCTACCACTTTCTTATTGTCGGAATTGTTACCATGATAGTTGGCGCCCACCTTGGGGCCTGGCGTCTATCGAGCCCTGATGCATATGGTTCTTTCTTCAATCGCCGGCAATAGATTAATTTTTGCAGGCAACCCAATCTTTCTTGGGATGATCTCCCGAGATCAAACAATCGCCGCTTCCAATTCTGACTATTGGAGTCCCGGCCGTCACGCAAAATACGCCTCATCATACAAAAGGATCAGGGAGTTTCTCATCTCATCCTGTCCTCTTTACAGTCAATCAATGGTTTGCTAATTGGTTTTTGTTTCTTTTGCATGTCACACTTGTGAACGACGGAAGAGGAGAGAGCCGCGACAATGGATGTCCTCGCAGACGCTCAACCCCAATGACTCCCCGACGGCGCCGCGCTGCAGCACGCCACCGTCGCCCTCCTCAAGATCCTCCTCGGCTCTGACGGTGATGGCAAGCAGTGACCCGCGCTCGCCACAGCACGTCGTCGCCGACCGCTCCGGCGGCTACGCCGTCGTCTCGCTGTCCGGTGACCTGCGCCTGCTGCAGCGCGTCACCGCCGACCGCTCCGACGGATAAGACATCATCTCGCTGTCCGGTGACCCACACTCGCCGCAGCGCGTCACCGCCGACCGCTCTGGCGGGCGCAGCGCGACCTGAAATGCCATGGTCAGATTCGCCATTACCGCCAGCGCCGCCGGGCCAGTTGACATGCTGCTCTACGCCTGCGAGGTACACAACCCGAACTTCTCTCCGGCACCGCCAATGACCCCGTTCCTAGGTACGCAAGTCAATTATAGAAGTTAATTACCTGATTACTTATTGTGATAGTTTAACTAGCCCATGCAAAAACTTTCCCACGACCTCAAGTCCTTGGGCCGTTAGCCAGAGGAGTTAATGTGCCAGTTTTCTCTGCCCTCGATTGATGACTAATGCGCAGGTTAATTTGTGCATGCATGCACGACCATCCGTGGTCTTTACGCCCTGCAAAATAGCATTCATGCGTGGACACTTTATTAGTCCAACAAAAAATATTCGTGGAGGTATCTGTACTTGCTAACTTGCAGGCTTGCTAAAACGAACAAAGTTGTCTGACCGACCCATCATTTATTACACTCGGCGGATGGTGTTGCGACCAGATCACAACCCAGTTATCGTTCACTCGGCCGATTCACCTTTTCGCTTGGCCGGCTAATGAACAGGTTCACTCGGCCGGCTAGCCCAGAGATGATTTTTTGCACTCTGGACAATTAACGTGCAGGCTACTCGGTTGGTTGGCTTCAGCATGCAACCACCAGCGCCATCCGCCTCATTGTCGTCTGCGAGGCCATCGTCGAACCTCCACACACGACCACCGACGCCGTCCGGCTTGTCGTAGTCTCCAGCCTCATCTGCAACGTCATCGACGAACCCCCACATATGGTCCCTCCCTCCGGGGGCTGGCGGCACTCCACTTTGATAACGATGAAACCGGCAGACCAAGTCTTCAGCCACTCGGCAGAGGATTAAGGACCTTATCCTCTCCGATCATTTTACAAATTAGCTCTCAAATTACTGTACAATTGCTTAAAAATCCCTTTTCTTTTCGAACCCAGGTTCACTCGGATCGGATTAAAGCACACTTGAATGACCATCCACTCGAACGAGTCGCATGCATGCTCAGACGAATTTACTCGGATGGTTAACAAACCACTATGGCAGTCGGACAAAGACGTTTTGGTCCAGCAACCACTCGGACGCCTCGCGCGTCACCACTCTGCGGGACGCGTCTACATCACCCTGACGCCCCGCGCATCGCCACTCCGCGGGACACGTCTACTTCACTCGGCCGCCCCGCGCGCGTCGCCATTGGTTGGTCACCTCATCACCACTCGGCCGCCCCGCGCATCGTCATCGGTTGGTCACCTCTTCACCACTTGGCCGCCCCGCGCGTCACCATCGGTTTGTCACCTCATCACCACTCGGCCGCCCCGCACGTCGCCATCGGTTGGTCACCTC
>NC_041393.1:253328508-253331163 GCF_002162155.2 Triticum dicoccoides
CCAGTCGGCCACCCCGCGCGTCGCCATCGGTTGGTCACCTCATCACCACTCGGCCGGCCCGCGCGTCACCATCGGTTGGTCACCTCAACACCACTCGGCCGCCTCATGTGTCGCCATCGGTTGGTCACCTCATCACCACTCGGCCGCCCCGCGTGCCTTCAGACAACTAAGTCATTTTACATTCTGTTATTTCCGTCTTCCCGAGTACCCCATAATTCATACATCACGTTCACTCGAAGGCCACGCCACCGAGTGTACCTCTACACTCGGTTGCTTATTTTCACATACTTGCTTAGTACTGGTTATGTGACTCCCGAGTCCAACTTCCATTTTTTCCCATACATCATTCACGAACACCATGGGTCGTTCTTCATTTCAAGTTTGCATCGGTTCTCCGAGGCTGCAACTCAGTCGAAACACTGCACTTCCGTTTTATTTGAGCCAGTATTCCAATGAGTTCAGTCGGATCCGTCGCTTCGACAAGTTCGAATGGATCCTTTGCTCTTTCAGACTCTTGCTGGTTAACCAGCAAGCCCCTTACACTCCCGACGGGTGTCTATGGGTGTTATTCACACAAATCATTTCAACACACATCAAATTTCCTCGAGAAATTATTTCGTTGGCTTGTGCCATTTTTTACACAAGTTACACGATCACTCGACGGCCCTATGTGCCAACTTCATCGCTGCTTGGACTCGGTCACCATTACCGATCTTAGGGCACCACAACACTGACCTTGTCGCTCTGTTGACTTCAAACACATCCGGCTGACCCCTCTGTGGAATCCTCTTCATCGTATCAATGATATAGACCTCGTCAGGCATGAGACAGATAAGTCCATTTTATAATTAAACTTCAAATTTCACTCTTTTGTGAGTTTGCCTCTTTCGAGCATCACTCGGAAGCTTCTCCTCATCTTTACCCGAGTCCGACTCGATGAATTGCAAATCATCCATTCAAAACTATGTTTCTCATATTCCGACATGTCCGTTGTCGAAGCATGTAGTACGCTCGGAGGATACACCGCACTTGGGGGCTGCATCTCATTTGGAATGACACTCTCCTGAGTAGTCAAGTACTTCATCACCAGTCAGATCCTTCACTTCAACAAGTGCATTCGATCCGCCACTTTGACAAGTTTTATAATCACCCAGACGCTCTGCAGACCATCTTCATTCTTATTCAGACTCAGTTGTCATTCCGGTCTTGTTGTGTTGCAACCAAACTACACCGACCACATCGTTACATTAGCTTCGAAAGCATCTGGCTAACTCCTTCGAAGACCATTTCAACCACTTGGCTGGACACGCAATATGTCACTCGACCACCTCGCACATCCTCACTCGGCCGCCCCGCACCACACCACTCGGTTGTGCACGTCTTCACCACTCGGGCGCTCCATGCGTCGCCTCTCGGTTGTGCACGTCTTCACCACTCGGCCGCTCCGTGTGTCGCCACTTGGTTGTGCACGTCTTCCCCATTTGGCCGCCCCGCGCGTCGTCACTCGGTTGTACACATCATCGCCCCTCGGCCGCCTCGCGCGTCACCATCAGTTGGACATGTCTTTACCTCTACACACCCAACATGAGAATGACTAAGTTACTCGTATGATCAAATCTCATATAACACTCTGTAGCAAGCTTGTCTCTTTCGAGCATCACTCGGGGGCTACGCATAGCCATTGGCCATGCCGCCATCAGGGGTTACGCCCATTCAATCAACCCATTGATCACATCAGGAATATCTTTCTGACCATACTTGCTCGATCTGCTGAAAATCTATGAGAGTAGTACTGTCCACTCGGACGATCACCCAAATCATTACCTAAAGTCATCTTCAGGACTGCAAAAGGGTGAAAACAACGCTCCTCTACGGATACACTTGTCCCTATCCTAGGCTCCAAGGCGTCAGTTTCACAAACTTAGACTCAGAGATGGAAGGAGCTGGTTTTCCCCCAAGATAATGAGTGGCCTCTCTCTGGAGAGTCAGTCCACACACTAGCCTCATCACTCAGGTTTCACGGCACGTCCATGTCACACCACTAGTCTATCTCCTCCGGGAGACATACAAGTGCCACCAAGTTTTTCCTTGCAGTCAACATACCCCGATCAGTCGGGAAGCACGTCCACTTGGATAAATTCCCCTTTCATGCAAAAGGGTAAAAATGAAGCGCCATCGCTGAATCGTACAGGCGGCCTTACTCGTCGAACGTCGTTCGTACAACCACCTCGCTACGCATCCATCCGATTGATGCAATTCTAGATAAAGATATTTTACAGTCTTCCGAATGATTGTTGTTCATTTTTTACATGTTCTAAAATCCCCCAGTGGGTGCCTTAGTTGCGAATCTGTTTTGCCTAAGTCGAAGAAAAAATCCTACCGAGTGGTGAGCCTGCCTCTCACTCGGGGGCTTAGTTGCAGTCCAGTACTCGCCTAAGTGACAAAAACCCTACTGAGTGGTGAGTCCGCCTCTCAATCAGGGGCTTAGCTGCAGTCCAGTACTCACCTAAGTGACAAAAATCCTACCGAGTGGTGAGTCTGCCTCTCACTCGGGGGCTTAGCTGTAGTCCAGTACTCGCCTAAGTGACAAAAATCCTACCGAGTGGTGAGTCAGCCTCTCACTCGGGGGCTTAGCTGCAGTCCAGTACTCGCCTA
>NC_041393.1:253331506-253366782 GCF_002162155.2 Triticum dicoccoides
TCCCACTCGAGGGCTTAGCTGCAGTCCAGTACTCGCCTAAGTTTTAAAAATCCTACCGAGTGGTAAGCGATCCTCCCACTCGGAGGCTTAGCTGCAGTCCAGTACTCGCCTAAGTTTGAAAAATCCTACCGAGTGGTGAGCAATCCTCCCACTCGGGGGCTTAGCTGCAGTCCAGTACTCGCCTAAGTTTTAAAAATCCTACCGAGTGGTGAGCGATCCTCCCACTCGGAGGCTTAGCTGCAGTCCAGTACTCGCCTAAGTTTGAAAAATCTTACCGAGTGGTGAGCAATCCTCCCACTCGGGGGGCTTAGCAAAGTGCGGGTCGTCCATGACCACCACTTCAGGGCTGCACCGTCAAGAAGAAGGACGAGATTGTGCGCAATGTCAAAGGCCCATCCAACAGCTGGCGCCAAAGCAGACGGCTGACAGGAACGTTAAGACCATTGGTGAGTGCCTTGCTGGTGAACTGAGACAGGAACGTCAAGACCATTGCTGAGGGCCTTGCTGATGAGATGATCAATGCTGCTCAAGGATCGTCCAACTGGTCGACTGTTGATTCCTCTTTAGAAGCTGTATCAAGCAAACAGAAACCAATCCGAGAAAAGAACAAGTTCGATCAGTACCAGCTAAAAAGAGTTTTAGTTCTCTCAGACCCCCGCCGACTGCCCGTAGTCGATGGTGGTCTCGGGGACTACACCCAGTGGGTGCACTAAGCGTGCCCCCACTGGAGTAACCTCCACTCGGTATGGCCTGACCAGTCCGAGTGATGAACAACAACAAAAAAGACAGGCTCTAAGACTCCCGCCAACTGTTGGTATCCACTCGGAACGGTCCGCCCGGTCTGAGTGACAACCAAACAATAACAAAAAGATAATCTCTAAGACTTCCGCCGACTGCCCGTAGTCGACTGCAGTCTCGGGGACTACACCAAGTGGCTGCACTTAGCGTGCCCCCACTGGAATGGCATCCACTCGGAACGGTCCGCCCGGTCCGAGTGACGGCCAAAAAACAAAAAAAGACACGTTCCAGGCAGGAAGAAATTCCGAGTAATCAGTTACTCGATGCAGGAACAGCTCCAAAATCACTCCAAAAAATCGCTATAAGGTGAGTTTAACGCTCCTTCGCAGACCCGTTTGAGCTCATTTCACTCGGACACCATGCAGTCTGGAATCCGTCAAGGCAACACGCGGAGATAAGACCACCGGGTGACCGAAGGGAGTTCATAAGTGCCTCCGTAGCACTCGACTCATCTGGGAATTCATCTCGACTCGACCCGCTCAACCTCGACCGATTCGGGGGCTAATGACGAGGACATGTATTGGGGGTAGGGTAACAGGCCTGACCTAGAGACCCTACCCATGGACACCGTACACTTTATACTGGGCCCCTGAGCCAGATTGCCGTCCAGATGTACCGCAACTTGAAAGTCACTCGAACGGCAATAACCACTCGGAGCATGGCACTCCACTCGACGAGCTCATTCCACTCAACCGTGTAACTCACTCGGATATGTGAAGACCAATAGTCAGCATGACGGTTTTGTAGTTGGCAGGCATTATGGCATTCATGCCCCACTTTGTAACATAGGAGGTGAGGGGATGGCGCACTCTATATAAGCCACCCCACCACTAGACTAGGGGTTGGGATTCCTTTCTTCCATCTCTCTCTCTCTTTCACCATTAGTCTCAGGACTACGGGGAACCATTCTCCTCTCATTGTAATCTCCGGATACATACTAAGATAAAACAAAGCCTCTCCGGAGCACGAGACATAGGGTTGTTATCTCCATCGTGAGAGGCCCGAACTCGCTAAAACCACCATGTCACCCATATGCATCTCGATAGATCATGCTCCTTTATCCTACCCCTTTCTTATTGTCGGAATCGTTACCACGACATTGGCTGCGGGAGCAATTTCAGATGAGGAGGGAGTTCTCGCGCGCGTCCAAATTTTGGGATAACAAGGCGCGTCGCGGGTTGAAGAAGCGGGAGTTTCAAAGCAGGTGAGACAAAAGATACTCGAGCTTGAAAATTTCGGGATAACAAGGTGCGGATTCCTTGTTCGGCAGAACAAACTTAACGTGTAAAAAAAATCATACAAGACACAAGAGAGTCATGTCCCCTTTTACTATATTGCTATAGATGCCATTGAAAAAACTACAAGAAAAATATTAAAAAAATCGGGAGAACATGATTACCCTGCACAGTACCAAATCGATTCGCACTTCCCTCAATAACAACAAAAAACAAATCAATTCCCACCAAAGAAAGAGTAATGTCCCTTTTTATATGATTACAGATGCCATGATCTCGAATTTCAATTTTTGAATCCACGTTATGTTGAATTCGAATATATCATTAGGTGACCTTGTGGTTTATAATTGATGTAGTCATACATTTTGATCTTCCATCATATATGAACATTTTACTCCACCATGTGAACATATATATTGTCGTCTACCATATGGACTAAATCTGAATCAATTTTCCTTATTTGAATACGATTGTTGTCAAGTTATATAATAATTTAAATATTATCTTGATAACAAAAAGACATGCATATAGCAGTAATCATATTTCACTATGAACTACATGTACCATACGCTCTCCAATTCAAATATCTGTATCCATTTTATGTTGAATTCAAATCATAGTACATTATTGGTCTAGGTAGCGAGATGTTCGGGATAATCTAAACCCTGTTTTCATACGTATAATTTTTGGCTGAATTGGGACAAGTTTTGGTATAAGCCTCTTGCAAAACCGGAGATTCTCTCAACAAGCCTCGTGGTTCCGAGAGGGAACATGTCACCTTTGTGTGCGAAACGATATACGCTGCCTCCCCCCTGATTTTATTTACAGAGGCAACATAGAACTATATGAGTGCCCTGTTAAATTTTCGAATTATTTCGGGTTCATTTGGCCTTTTTATACATTAATTGAGTTTTTGGACTTTCAATGTGCATAATCTAAATATGAATTGCATGCACATGCTCCGGTGCACCAAAGTGGGTTGAAAAATCACATGTGTGTCCTTGGTTGAATTTCTAGGTCCCATGGAAGAAATGAGAATGAAATTCAAACATCTGGGCGTCATGACTCTGCCGAGAACATCGAGAAACTTAGATTTTAAATTCATGTAAATCCAAAACTCGGCTGGAAATCATGAAACTTGGCATGATGTCATGTCATGGCACTAACATGTTGTGGTAAAAAATTGGGCTGATTTGGAAGCTCGTGGTTCTAAGAGGGAACGTGCCACCCCCCACCCTTGAGTTTCTTAACAAAGGCAACATAGAACTACATTAGTGCCATGTTAAATTTTGGAATTATTCCGGGTTCGTTTGTCGTTTTTATACATTAATTGAGTTTTTGGTCATTTAATGTGTTTGTGCATAAGTCAAATTTGAAGTACAAGCACATGCTCTCATGCACCAAAGTTGGTTGAAAAATCACATTTGTGTCCTCGGGTGAATTTCTATGTCCCATGCAAGAAATGAGAATAAAATTAAAACATCTGGGCATCGTGGCTCAGCCGAGAACATTGAGAAACTTGGTTTTAAAATTCTTGTAAATCCAAAACAAGTCTGAAAATCATGAAACTTGGCATGGATGTCATGTCATGGTACTACCATGTTGTGGTAAAAAATGGCCGAATAGGAACAAAGTTTGGTATAAGCTTCTTGCAAACCAAAGCTTCTCTCAAGAAGGCTCGTGGTTCTGAGAGGGAACGTGTCACCTTTGAGTGCGAAACGATATACGTTGTCCCCCTTGAGTTTATTTACAAAGGCAACATAGAACTACATGAGTACCCTGTTAAATTTTGGAATTATTCCGGTTTCGTTTGGCCTTATTTACACATTAATTGAGTTTTTGGTCATTTAATGTGCATAATTCAAATTTGAACTACAAGCACGTGCTCCCGTGCACCAAAGTTGGTCGAAAATCACATTTGTGTCCTCGGGTGAATTTCTACTCCCATGCAAAAAATGAGAATAAGATTCAAACATCTGGGCATCGTGGCTCGGTCAAGAACATTGAGAAACTTGGTTTTAAAATCATGAAACTTGGCATGGTGTCATGTCATGGTAGTACCATGCCGTGGTAAAAGAAATTGGCCGAATAGGAACAAATTTTGGTATAAGCTTCTTGCAAATCGGAGCTTCTCTCAAGAAGGCTCATGGTTCTGGGAGGGAATGTGTCACCTTTGTGTGCATAATTCAAATTTGAAATACAAGCACATGTTCCAGTGCACCAAAGTTGGTTGAAAAATCACATGTGTGTCCTCGGGTAAATTTCTAGGTTCCATGCAAGAAATGGGAATGAAATTCAAAATTCTGGGCGTCGTGGCTGGGTTGGAAACATTGAAAAACTTATTTTTTTAATTCCTGTAAATCCAAAACACGCATGAAAATAATGAAACTTGGCTTGGTGCCATGACATGTCACCAACATGTTGTTGTAAATTTGCAGTCCGATTTGCGAAGGCGCACACATTAACAATCAACAAAGTCATTTTGGAACAAGTGCTGTCACGTTACAATCGGAAACACTAGTATTATTGAAACCGTGGGCGTTCTACTTACTAGTACCATTTACGTGCTGCCACGTGTCCCCATTTTTTATTAGCTAGGAGGCGCCGTGCAGGGTAGCTATTTGAGTACGAGAGGCGTGCGATTAGACCCCTGTGCGTGCTTATCGGGAGGAGAGCCCTTTGACCTCCATCTGCCGTCCACCTCTCTCCCAAGGTCTCCATTAATGGCGCCCGAGCCTCTGTTTAATGGCATGGCTATGTCTCACTCGACTGAGATTTAAGAGAGAAAAAAGAAAATCTGACAGCACGGATCTTGATGTAAGATCCAACGGACCTACATAGCATCTACTGCGACTTATAGCAAGACTGGTGAATATATAAGGACGATTTTTTTGATCAAAGAAGGGCTTGCCCCTTCCGATTTTCATTACTAAAAACCACCACAATTCACAAGAAGTTTAGCACAACTCCAGCCTAACACGAAGGACTAAAAGTACCAGATTGAAATCGCAACATCCCAAGAGGCCAACAAAGGCCAAACATCCGCGCTAGAACCCAACATTTCACAACCGACGACACAATCGACATCCTAAACCGATTATTACATCAAAATAAACCAGGAAACTGAAGGAAGCCCAACAGCAACTAGAAGAACAGCAACACCAGGGTCGCCACAGCAAGAGTTTTCTTCATTCCAGCCTCGCAACATTGATCTTCCACAGAAAGATAAGGATGATTAATTGTCTTACATAATTAGAAAGATAATTAAAAAAGCCACATGCGGCTACGCCCGAAATACACAAGAGCAAAAGAAGAAGGAAGACAAGGATCTGGCTCGCTGATCTCTACTTTCTTGATGCGTTGCTGCAGGCCGCGGGAACTAGTCTCCGCGGCGAGCGGCGATGAGCTCTTTCGTGTCCTCAAGACGCTGCTTGAGAACATCCACGGATTCCTCCACCAACCTTTGGCGCTCATTGCGGAGCATGTCATTCTCGTCCATAAGTTTCTTGACGGTGACACCGGTCCTCTTCAACAAGGCACTGGTCTCCTCCTGCTGGTATGCACTTTGGACGATCTTCTCCCTCAGTAGGTCGCGCTTGGCCCGGAGCCTCTCATTGCCCTCCCTTAGTTGCCGAATGATGTCGGTAGCCTGTTCAAACGAGGCTTTCACGTCGTCCTGCAACCTCGCCAAGCCGGAGATCTGATGCATCTGGCTATGGACGATCGCATGCATGCGCCTGTAACAGTCGTCGCCTGCCCGCGAGAAATTTTCCTAGGCCACCGCGGTGCGGCGGGACATCTCTACTGCATTCATGGCGCGGCGGGATATCTCTGCTGCTTCCGCAGCGCAGACGGACCAGTCTGCTGCATCGACGGCGCGGCGGGACCTCCGTGCTGCTTCAGCGGCGCGGCGGGACCTCTGTGCTGCTTCTTCCGCGCGGCGGGACATGTCGGCTGCTCTCGCAGCGAGGCGGGACATCTCTCATGCTTCCGCTTCCGTGCTCGCCTCTCCCTGGAAGCAATCTCTCGACCCAGAACTCACGCTGGCCATGGCAGACGCAAGGGAAGGATGCTGAATGACTTGTTTGTTTTTGTGGATGAGGAGTTGAGGAGGAATGTGCAGTCATCTTGGCATACTAGTATTTATAACCGAGTACTAATACACTCCTAAGTGGGAAACTGTTTAGGTTGTGATCGATGTGAACAGGTTTGCAATTCAATATAGCGTGGAGTAATTTGGAATGTGACGAGACGCAAGCTCAAAATTTATTGACGGTTCTAGTTTCGAAGTGCGACACTATTCCCGGATGGAGTACTTCGTTTTCTATTCCCTCCTTTCCGGTTTTATAGGGCTTATCTCAAAATTTTAGTTTTTCCATTTTATAAGGCTCAATTTGGTTGTTCCCCAACACATGTTCAGATTCCAAGGTGCATTAAATCATTGCATGCAAGTATTAAGAGAAAATTGACCAATGCATGTACTTTATGCATGCATGCATTGCAATTAATGCATTGATAAACATAATTTTTTGAGAAAAACAAGAGCATTAATTAGGTGCTTTTGCAAACTACAAAAAATATTCCACCACTCACCATAAATCGGAAAGGAGGGAGTACTGCTGTGTACGTGCAATAACTGGCACCGTCGTATACATATCTTACGGTTAATGGGGCATTCGACAGGAATAGCCGCGTGGCGAGCTCTAGGCTAGTCCTTTTTTCAGACTTGTACTCTGAGTTTAGTAGTACGTTATACAGGAAGAGAAGAGGTGCACGCATGCACTCGTCCTCTCACACACGCGTCTTTTTTTTCTCGAAAAGGATGATGATGACCCCCGGCCTCTGCATCTGGGAGTCACACACGCATCTGTAGCTACGAATTGGAGTGTTCTCAACCATCCGATTGGCTCTATCATGGATGTACCTATATACTAAAACATGTCTAGATACATCTATATTTTGACAAATGGAAGGCATGTATTGTGGAACGGAGGGAGTGCTTGTCATCAAAATGGATAAGAAGGGACGTATCTAGAACAAAAATACGTCTACATACATCTCCTTTTATCCATTTTGATGACAAGTAGTACTTCTTACCCAAAGGAACTTTAAGCATAATTGGTTTGATGCCAACATTTGGCATTGCCAATATTTGGCAAGCCAACATTTGGCAAAATCAAAAGTTGCCAAATATTGGCAACTTTTTGTGTGGTTGGTAAGAAAAGTTGGTAGCCAATTAGTCACTAGCCGACATTTGGTATTTGCCAAATATTGGCATGCCAACTTTTGGCAGCCAACCAATCATGCTCTTTATATCCAACAGACACAAAATATCCATTCGATTGTTGGAAATTACTGATCTGATGTCGGAAGTAATTGCTGCATCGCCACCAAAACCCACCATTTCTTAAGCTAAAGTAGACCAAGGTAATCCCTATATTAGCATATTACTAAGATAAATAGAAGGCACTGTCGAAACATTTGGGACGTGAGCTTGTCAATCTGAATGTGAAGGGACACAAGCTTAGCCCCGGCCAGTAGCTTGGGCGAAACTGTCAAGAAGGTCAGCTCCTGCACGTCGACGTCGCCGGGATCCTTGCTGCTTGTCACCTCCATTTCCACCTTGACGGCGTCGGTCGTGCCTTTGGGCTCCCCCGGCGGGCCGTTCGCCCACAGCTTGGCCAAGTAGTGCGGCAGTGGGGACGCCCCCGCTCTGATGCAGACGACCGACACAGCGATAGGCGCGCCGATGTTGAGCACGCCGCCGACCAAGAAAAACACGCAACGGTCCTCCTCTGTGAAAAGCAAGAGCCGTGGCTCCGACAGTGGCACTTGCAGCTGGAGCACCTTGCCGTACTGGATTCTGTGCACGGGCATGGGATGCGCGGTGCTAATGTGGTGGTAGAGCGCCGGCGGTGGGCCTTCGTAGCCGCAGACGGGAACGGGACATTTGCAGGGCGCGAGCGGACACACGCTCTGGTGATCGGTGAGCTTGTGGTAAGTGACGTAGAGCCCATAGCCTTCATGCGGGCACTCCACCCTCACCAACGAAAGGACGGAGTCCATCGCCGTGTTCCGCACATCGAAGCCACCGCCGCGCTCGCACTTCTGGCACTGCCGCTGGTTCCCGGGGCGCTCGACGCGGCAGTCCGCGCAGGCCAGGTGCCCTCCCTTGCACTGCAGAAATCAATCCAACAACACATCAATCAAGAAACCTGCACCTTGCTCAATCAGCCGAACGGACGAGGTGTATTCGAACCTCATACACTGGAGGCGTCAAGGGGCGGAGGCACAAGGGGCAGTGGAGCACGGTGAGGTCCATCGAGACCTTAGAGAGCTCCATCGTCGGGTCCTGTTCCTGTTCGGTTTGCATGATCTCGCCCTCCTCGTGCACAACCATCTCTCGACTTGGGCCGGGGTATTACAAAGCTTACCATCACATATTTTATACTCCCTCTGTTCCTAAATGTACTCCCTCCGTTCGGAATTACTTGTCTCGGAAATGGATGTATCTAGAACTAAAATACGTCTAGATACATCCATTTTCGCGACAAGTAAGGCTGGCCATAGTGGGAGTAACATAAGTAGTATCATGCACTTGGGACTCACAAACATGCTTATGTGGCAGGCAATTAAAGAAGAGAGAGATGGTTATAGTAACATAGGTAGATACCGTAACATAATATATGTGATGCTACTATGTGTCATGCATGGCAATAAATGGGACCATCTATGATACTAATCTATGATACTATGCACTATAGAGGTAGTAACATAGACTAGTAACGTATGCATGTTACTAGTCTAAGTTACTCCCCACTATGACCAGCCTAATTCCGAACGGAGGGAGTAAGTCTTTATAGAGATTTCACTAGATGGACTACATACAGAGCAAAATGAATGAATCCACACTTAAAATGCATCTATATACATCCGTATGTAATTCATAATGGAATCCCTACAAATACTTATAATTTAGGAACGGAGGGAGTACTACTTCAAGGTGCATTAAATCAACACATGCAAGTACTATCAAAAGAAGAGTCACGACATGCATGCATGCGTTCTAATTAATGCATCGGTAAACACAAATTATTGAAATATATCGAGTGGAGTGCTTTGATGTGTCGCGTCAACTCGTACATCAACGAGAAGTTTGATTATCCTCTCCCTCGCGGACTTAACTGCACCTACCTTTGGCTGTATGACAGGTTGGCCACACACCTGTCGGGCCCACCTGTCATACACGCAAAGACAAGAGCGTCCCTCCCTCGCCCATGAGCGTGGTGGCTGGCAAGACTAGGAGAAGCTTTCGCTACACGCTCTCCCTCCCGCATGCGGTGGACATGCAGCAGTTCAATCGGTGTCAGATGGCCAGAAGCATACTGTAGTACTCCTCCAGTGCAGTAGTACACCATCCGGAGCCAAGTGCAGCCCGGACGCTCGTGTGGCAGTTTCATGTGTAGAGTAGTCTAGATAGCGTGTACCGTGCCTGTAAGCTTAAAATCGTTGGGGTCGGCTCCATGCTATGTGGCCATCTCGAAGTTTTTTTTAAAAAAATAAAATAGTCTTCTGGCCTTACCTGTCACCCTAGTGATTGTAGTTTGCACGCTCATCTGGTCAAGACAAGAATATATATTTTAATTTGTTTTTTTTTGAAAAGAGGGGACTCCCCGGCCTCTGCATCAGAACGATGCATACGGCCACATATATTTTAATTTGTGGTGGGTAAATGTTAAAGGTTGCAGCAAATATATTGTACACTGCGGGTCTTTCAGCCAAGTTTAGAGGCAAGCATGTGGGGCTAGTGCTATGATGTGTCGCGTCAACTCGTAGAACAAGGAGAAGCTTGATTTTACTACACGCCTTCTCCCTCTCCCATGTTCGCGGTTGCTCGCAAACGAGGACATGATTTTGCTTAGTAGTAGTACTTCTACAACAAGCTATCCGTCCCGCTCGCGGTGGACGGACATGCAGCAGTGGATTCGACACTGTAGAAGCAGTAGTAGTAACATCATTGTTTGTCTCCTCGAAGAGGAGAAGAGCCAAGCGCAAACCAAACGTTGCAGTTCCGAATATTGGAGCACGCATATAACCAGGCTCTTACATGAGACAAAATTGCTATGTGAGCCCACTATTGTACTAGTACGTACAACTACTTGCTAGTATAGCCCTGTAAACCAGAAAGGAGTATTTGCCCTTCTAGAGATTTCAACAAGTGACTAGACTACACTGAGACGGAGTACATATAGAGCAAAATGAGTGAATCCGCACAGTGAATAAATACATACTAGTTCTATCATTTTCCTCTTCGAGGTGCACAATATTGAGTATACTGACTAGTCTCTTTTTGACATGCATTTACGTTTTTTTGACACAGTACAGACGCAAGCGCTCATATACACGCGCATACACTCACCCCTATGAATGCACACACGCATGGCACTGTCATCTTGAAATTTACGAAGTCACCATAGGCACCTCATCGTCGACGGGTCCATAGGTGCTTGAATGCCAAGGAGGAAGAGGGTAGCGGTTCCCGAGACGTTGAACGGTCAATGATGCATCCTCAATTACATGCAGTGGGAATTAATTGGAGAAGCAGACTAGAGCCAACACGATGTGAATGCAACAGAGTTTGGACTCTCATATAATAAAGGCGCCCCACCACTCCAATCCATCTACTCCCAAGTCTCCGCGCAACACTGCTCACTCCAATTCAAGACCAAGTGACTAGAAGCCACAAGCACCTATGGAGGCGATGGACGAGAGCGGCAGTCGGCTGTGCCAAATCATCCAAGGCACCGGCCTGCGGCCCTGCACCGCGCAGCGTTTCCAGATGGTGCTGGTGGCCGCAGGCATCGTAGCCCTCGCCGATGCCAGCTTCACCTCTCGCATGGATGACATGATGGTCAACTCCCTCCGCAAGTTCACCGCCGTCAAGAAGCGCGCGGATGACCTTGCCGTACTGCTCCAGCCCGCGCGCCCAAGCTCCTCATTGCCTGCCACCCTCATCGGCCTACATGGTGACAAACTCTTTCAAGCCCTGGTGGCCCTGCAGGTGCTAGAGGTCGCGATGAAGAATGTGCACCTCGAGGCCGCGCTCGCCACACAGCGCCTCGCCATGCAAGAAACCGTCGACCTGCACATCCACGTCTATGAGGAAATCGTCTACATAGGCCACTACAAGGCAAGCGAGGACAAAAAGACGTTGGCCTTCTTCCAGCGGCTAGAATCTTTGGATGCCATTGTTCAGAAGCACGTCGACCTGGCCACGAAAGCCGCTGCTACTTAGGTGCCGTTCGGTGGGCCAGCGCCCTGAGTCGAGGAGGTGGACGTCGTCGATGGATGCATCTCTTCTTCTTGCCTCCTGTAACCAGCACTGCATCGCCTCGTGGCCTTAATGTTTTATTAGTATAGTACTCCCTCCGTTCCCAAATATAAGTCTTTCTAAAGATTCCAGCAAGTGACTACTACTCCCTCCGTTCCAAAATAGATGACTCAACTTTGTACTAACTTTAGTACAAAGTTGGGTCATCTATTTTGGAACGGAGGGAGTACATACGGAGCAAAATGAGTGAATCTACACTCTAAACTATGTCTTCATACATCTGTATGATGTATTCCATTTGAAGTAGTATCTAAAAAGGCTTATATTTATGAACGGAGGGAGTATATGGCATTTTTTATTCCAGTCATAACGTTTTCACTGTGAGGTGGGGCCGTAGTTGAGCAAACCCACCCCACCCATCGGGCGTCGGCCGAGTTTAGAGTTAGAAGAGAGAAACGAGGGAGGAGAGCTAGCTGCAGCATGGACGCTGTTGTTAGATGGGACTCGTGTTTATAGAATAGGAGTACTGAGCACTCGTGCCTCTTTTTTTTGAGGGAAAAATTAGTCGTATGTCTAGTACCACTAGTTGGCTGCGTGCGACCTATAGCTGTCATCACTTTAGGTCTACTTTTCGAACCGCGGCTACGCTTCACAGTGCATATTTTTTCACGCATTTATCCTCCTATATGTACTCCTAGGCTATTTCCACGTGCTCCCATTCGCCGACATGTGGGACATAGAGCATCTGGGTCGTAGTGCATGCACGACTCGGAGCATATGCCGGGGTACTTTACATTTCAGACCTCCCGAATTACATGCAAACCCCCTGCAGAAGAATAAATAAATCAATGAATTACTACATGAAACTGGATTATTTTCGTGGAAACCGGAGCACGTTCATTAAATTTTGGACATAACACGTTTATAAAAAATGACCGGACCTAAACCAGTCTAAGGGCCTCATTGATTTTTCCCGAAAAAAGGGCCTCTTTGATTTGCAGGATACTGAAAACACAGGAATGGGGAAAGTATGATGGCGATGAACCAAGACGAGGAGAACTCTAACTTAGTTGGAGGTTAGAGTTAGATTCTAACCCTGAACTAACTCTAAACCAAAGAGGTGTATGGATGGCAGGGTTAGATTGACAATAAATGCTCTATCTCAATCATTTGACTACTTTGGACCCTATTTTTAGTCAGACTAAAATAAGTCCCTTGGATCCAAGCACCCTCTTGGTGTGGCCGGCTCTTCTGTGGCCTCCTCCCGCTCACAATTGACATAAACGAACCATCTATACAAATCAAGCATGCAAAACATGATAATTTTTACTTTGTCCATACAAATGAGATATCCCACTTAAACATACAAGTCGTCAATCAAGCTTCACAAAATAAAAAAACACTTCATGAAACAAAGAATGAGCTAACTCATCATGAAAGTTGTTCACGATAGGGAGGGAGCCTGGAGCCCCTCACGCACGGAGGGAGGAGCTCGCCATCGTTGCTCTGGAGGAAGGCTCTGTAGAGCCCAAGCCCCGGGAACCCCTCCGACGCCGGCACTTGCGAGTTGAGGTCGACACCGGCATGGGTAGCAGGGCCGCTTGCCGCCGACTGGGAACTTAATCTTTGGGCCTCTAGAAATAATGCAAGCCTGTAACTAAAATACCTAGAAAGGTGAACTGAATCTTTGGGCCTCTAGAAATAATGCAAGCCTGAAACTGAAATACCTAGAAAGGTGAACTGAATCTTTGGGCCTCTAGAAATAATGCAAGCCTGAAACTTAAATACCTAGAAAGGTGAACTGAATCTTTGGGCCTCTAGAAATAATGCAAGCCTGAAACTGAAATACCTAGAAAGGTGAACTGAATCTTTGGGCCTCTATAAATAATGCAAGCCTAAAACTGAAATACCTAGAAAGGTGAACTGAATCTTTGGGCCTCTAGAAATAATGCAAGCAAGATCAATGATATGGCCGTGAGACAGAGAAGGAACGAACAAACTCACCCCTCTCGTGACCTCCCTGGTAGATGCGCCACCGCCGCGCACGACAGAGGGAGAAAAATGACTGGTGAAGGGGGAGCGGGGAGACCTTCGAAGGTCGGAGGGAGAGGGCGGCCGGAGTAGGGCGGCGGAGGCCGGAAGGAGAGGGCGGCCGGAGGAGAGAGAGGGCGAGCAACGCTTGGGCGGCCGGCCCTATGGGGAACAGAGAGGAGTCATGCGAGAGGGGGGGGGAGCGATCTAGTGCGGGCAGGTGAGATTTTTTTAGGGGAGCGATCTGGTGCAGGTAGGTGAGATTTTTTAGTTCTCTTTTAGTAGGCCCAAGATAACTAACCCAATTAGAACCTCTCCACCGGGCTAGTTTTTTTAGCTGGGTTAGAGCAAACTAGCTCAAACTAACCCCTCTTGTTTCGATAATTTGAGGCTATTTCAACCCAAACTAGCTCTAACTCAGGAATACAAACAAAGAGGAGTGTTACTGTACATGCTACAGTGTGGACCGTAGCACATTGTTTTTTATGGCCATATCCCTGTTTGGATACTCTAACACAGTTAAAGTTAGAGTTATTTTCTAACCTACTCTAACCCAAATAAGCACCTCTCCACTGGGATAGTTGAGTTAGATGGAACTAACCCACTCTAACCCTCCCTGTTTGGATACTTTTGGGTTATTTGAGCCCCAACTAACCCAAACTAGCTCCAACTCCATGATCCAAACAGGGCCATTGTTTTCTACTGCTGGTTCACTGGGCTACCGTGGTTCGCATGGCTGGTTCACTGGGCTGCCGTGGTTCGCACTCCTCCGACCTGAGTAGTACTCCCTCCATTCCTAAATATAAGTCTTCGTAGATATTTCACTGTGGACCACATACGGATGTATATAGATGCATTTTATGTGTAGATTCACTCATTTTTCTCCGTATGTGGTCCATTGTGAAATCTCTCCAAAGACTTATATTTAGGAACGGAGGGAGCAGTATAGTACTAGTATATACCGCATCATTCTTTGCTCCTTCTTACTACTCCGACATGTGAGGGAGCCAGCATCCGGGGGGCATCATCCCTGTCGGAGCGCCAGTAATTCATGACTATAGTGAGTGGTCATATCACAAGTCTTTCCAGCAGTAACGCACCGTAAAATCGCACAGCCCCACTCGCTCACCCTCCTCGCCTCTTTGTCAAACCGCGTACTGCCCGGGAAAAGCCCCGCCCTCAAATTTTAACTACGCGAAAATAGTTTGAGCTTGTCCGTTCTATATAAATATAGTAGTTACTGTATGTTTATTCACCAGTGGGGTTGTTCAATGAATGGGGGGCGGGGAGCACAAGTGAACAATACTTTAGTAGTAAGTAGGAGTCGTAGAGTAGTCACCTTAAATAGAGAGTTTCTTTTCTTTAATACCACGTACACAAATTGAAACGCTTGTTGTGGAGAGAAAAAAGATAATCACTCCACTATATATGGACGCAGGGGCCTGAGCGCTTGCTTTACTAGGGTTGCTCTCTTCATTTGCTCATCCTCTCCAGATATAAACAAGACAGCGGTAGCGACATTTTCTCTCTGCTCACCGCTAGTCACAGATCCGGCCGGATCCCTTCGGCCGGTGTGTGTAGAGGACTAAAAGGTGCATCATTCACGCGGTCATCGCCGCCGAGGGAGGAAACCCACAGCTGCCGGAGGGGCCCGATCCTCTGCCCGTGCCGTTCACTCCGACACAACGCCGACTCGGGAGGTCTTCCGACCCTTCTTCCTCCCTGCCGTATTGTCCGCAGATCCAACATGCCGCCGCCGACATCCCGGCGACCCTCAGGTATAAGTTCTTCGAAAGCGGCCTTGCTCTACTGCCCCAGCTCCCCACGTGTCCGCATGTGCATGTTTTTCTACTCCCATCAGCTCTTCGAAAGCCACCTAAATTTTTAGTATTATTAGAGGTAAAGCTACTTCATGCATTCGAATCTAGGGCTTTGTTCAAACAACGAAGAAAGGGGGGAAAGTTGTAGCATGAATCTATGACTTGATTCAAAGAGGAAATAATATGGTGAAAGTAGTAGAGACTGGATACCCAACCGGTCTCTTGGTTGAAAAGGGAAATAATGGGAAAACACAGTACAAACTGGATAAGGAACATATCTATTATTGGTTGAAAAAAGGATAGAAAGTGGCGGCTGGTGGACAAGTCAACAGAGTATGTCTAGGATTAGATTTGCTGCCATCACATAGTAAAAGGTCTCCAGGATTAGATTTGCTGCCCTCACATAGTAAAAGGTCTCAGGATTAGATTTGCTGCCCTCACATAGTAAAAGGTCTCAGGATTAGATTTGCTGCCCTCACATAGTAAAAGGTCTTAGGATTAGATTTTCTGCCCTCACATAGTAAAAGGTCTCCAGGATTAGATTTTCTGCCCTCACATAGTAAAAGGTCTCTAGTATTAGGTTTGCTGCCCTCACATAGCGTGAACAAGCTCGGCATCACCACTTTATGCCTCCTTGTAGGTACATTGTGCTAATGCGTCCACTGTCGCATGTCCTTATACCAACCTTTTGCTGTTTTTTGCGGGTAAACCAACCTTTTGCTGTAAGGGCGCATGTAAAATGAAGCGATCACACTGTTACCTTAGGGACATGTCTAACCAGTGTTATTGTTAATCTAATGCCTCTAGTGATAAGATGCAATTAAACTGTGTTACAAATGGCACTCCTGCTGTTTTCCCCAGTATGATAAGTAAGTTGCTCCTTTACATTGCTGAGTGTCCTGGTGTCCCCACTGTCCCATGCCCTTAAACCAACTCTTTAGTTACTGTTGATTTACTGTGTCTGGTAAACAAGCAATGCCACCATTAAAGTAATCCCATATCTGAGGAATCTCATTGTTGATCGTAATGCTTCTGGTAACATGAAGCATTGCTGACGTTTTAAAATTTCTACTGTCCTTGCATGATTGCCATGAACATAATTTAGATGCTTCTTTTCATTTTGTATATGTTTCATATATTCTTATTGACCAGCAACTGTTTACTTTCTATGATTTTGTGCAGATAGGGATATCCATTTCACCTTGTTGCTATTGTGACCTTTTGGTGAACTGCACAAAACACTTTTTTTTGGAATGAGTGTCTTATGCAGTTCAACTAAAATGTCATGTGGGCAACATCTCTCAATTGTGGTGGAACTGCACAAAATGGTTCAACTAAAGTGAAACCATGCTCTCCTGTCTCCTTGTTTGTGCTATGCAAACATGTTGTGCAAACAGGAATACTCTACTACAGATGTTGTGATGGTCAAGAGCATTCGCCAAGTTTTTCGATTGTATGACATGGCTAGCCAAGATGGATTTAATCCCGATATTCACTTTATCAAAAGGCCCTAATGGGTTGGTTCTGAATCTTGCAAGATGGGAATCAGTGAGATGTGTAGACTCGATGAAGCTCTGCCTCGCCCCAGTCCTATGGCTGCACCAGGTTTTGGAGCATTCAACCGTTTCATCGGCAGCGCTGACTGCACCTTCGCTACAGTGGAGAGAAGGAAGAACGTGACGATTCGGCCATCTGGTGCAACAAGCTTGTCGACATCCAGAAGCAATACAAGATCATTAGCAACGGGCAGGAGAAGGACTCTGTGGTTGACCTCGCTGAGACCATCATCGACCCCTGATACGCCAACATGAAAGAAGATGACCTGAACACGTGGGAGGTACCTCTGAATCTAGCCTACATAACCTACGCAGCCAAGGACGCATACGCATGCTACGACATGTACAAGCAAATCTTGGACATGAGGGCGTGTCCGCTTCCCGTAACCGACGAGTACACGGACAGCCGCAACGTCATGATCAAGCGTGCCAGGAAGGTCTAGATGTTGTACTTTATCTGTTTATAAGCACCTTTATCATTTGAGTGTTTCATGCATTAGCCTATGTGTCGTAATTATCAGTTTTGTCCGAAATATTTCTTTTAAGAACCCATTAACCAGATTGCTTTTTTTAGTGGCTATTTGCTTATGTATGTAAACTAGTTCACTTGTCCGTAAAAAAACTAGTTCACTCGGCTGCCGTGCTTTGAATCTCCTTCCTCCCAACATATTCCTCTCCCCAGGTGGACCCAACAGGTCTCTGAATTTTCTCCCACTTTCTTTTTCGATGTAAACTGAGTTTTCTCCCAGTACTTTGCCCTAGATCCAACTCAACTGTCCCACGTCTAGCCTAAAAAATAATAATACCCCACGTACTATTAACTCAACAAATTAAAATGATATTTTATTTCGTAAGTTGAAAGTTCTTACAAAATAATAATAATAATTGTTTATATATAACTTGCCAAGTTAACTCCTAGTGATTGCGTACATAAGCTTGCAAAGATTTTACTGACGTGCAATCATGTGTTTATGTTTTTATAACATTTCTCCGTCTAGCGCAACATGATATTTTCACCCAGCCCAGTAAGTCCGCGGATTTCAAGAAAAATTCAAATGGGATTTAAACGGGCTGCATAGATGCTACATCATTGTTTCACCCAGCCCACCAAATGGACTAAAAAAATAAATTGACTGGCTGACATGTGGGCCAGTAGGTCGAAGCCTAAGAAGGTGTTGGATTTACATCCAACGGCTGGCATTCTTCTTCAATCTCTCGTCTTCTTCCCCCAGCGCTGCCGGAACCGCCTGCACTAGCCTTCGGTGTCCAGCAGCGTTGTTTTGCGCTCCTCAGCAAAACACTACCCCGCCGATGGCCAGGCCATCCCTCCATTGCGCACCTCCTGTTATTCTCTGCCGAGTGTAGGCCCACCACGCACCCGAACCCATCAAGTTTCCCACTCCTCTCCGTCTGTGACTCCACTGCCGCGTCTTCCCCATCTCCGGGTCATTCTAGTCTGGGGCCTTGCCGTCGTCCATCGCCTCGGTGCGCTCGGCGCGGCATGGTCAACATACGAGAGTCATCGGAAGAGGACTGTACATGGAGAGCCTGACGGCTAGGACCCACGAGGTCCATGGTCGCACGCAAGGAAAGTTCCTCCTTATTACGCACTGTACGTGGGAAGGGCTTCTGTATTTCGCGAAAAAACGTCCCCCCCGCTGACAGGTCGGACCCACTAGCTATATCTTCGCACGCAAGGAAGTGCCTCCTTATTACGCACCAAAAAATGAATACCCCCTGCTAGCTGGGACCCACCATAGTGGGTGGCTGACTTGTGGGCCTACTAAGTTGACAAGGATGGAGGGCTTTGTCAACTTAGTCAATATGAACGATTCTAGCTCCAGTGACCGTACGATGTCCATCCAAGGGCCATAGTGCTTATTCAACCTCTGGTCTTCTTGCTCCAGCCGCCCAAAGCAGCGCTGGTCGTGCCGCGTGCTCCTGCCTCTCGTGGTTGTCTGTGATGCCGTGGAGGTCTCACCGCCCCCTACTACTCCCACCGCTGGCCCAGGGTATCCCTCTACTCACCCACACCCCCTGTTATTCTGCGGCGACAGCAGCCTCACGCCGCAGCCGAACCAGTGAACCCTCGTACTCCTCTCCGCGTGGGCATCCACTGCCGCGTCTTCCCCGGCTCCACGTCGTCCCCTTCCTAGGCTTCGCCGTCATCCACCACCTTGGTGCTCTCGGCGCGGCGTGGTCAATGTGGTCAATGACCGACTTCCATCGGAAGAGTACTGTACGTGGAGAGGCTGACAGCTGGGTCCAAGGCCACAACCTAGTTTTTTTTTGTGATTTGCCAAGTAAGTCGCTTTGTCAGGCCTGTTGGGCTGCAAATCTTTCAAGACGAGGAGAGCTTCATTCGGCTGGCCGAGAAAATGGCCTATCAGTAATGAGAAATGGGTTGTACATTTTTAAAACACATCAAACCGGCAATTAGTTTCAAATATCTTTTTTTCATTTCGAGATTTTAAATTACATTAATTTTTATGCGTGGAGAATTTGTTGGATTTTATATTGATATACATTTACTTTTAAAATTAGTTTGAATGTGAGTCGAAATTTCAGGATTAAAAACAGTTCGGACCGCACCGAAATATGCAAAATTTCGTATAATTTTTTAACTGTGGCCACAATATGGGCTGTAATGCTAACAAAAAGAATATGGGCTCCAAAAAAACCTTAAAGAATTAGCAAATGGGCTGTAAATTATTAGAAATAATGACAGATGGGCTGTATGCTGTTTTCCATAGATTTGAGGCTTTCCTAAAAAATGGTTGACGCACAAACAGTGACTGTTGGATGGCCATCCAACGGCCGTCGTGCTTCTTCAATCTCTGCTCTTCCTGCTCCAACCGCTCAAACAAGCACCGGCGGGACTGCCTGCTCCCTCCTCCCCGTGGTCGGCTGTGCTGTCGTGCAGGCCTCACCGCCCCACCGTACTCCCATCGCTGGCCTAGCCATCCCTCTACTCACCCACACCTGTTGTTATTCTCCGGCGACGGCAGACGAACCAGTAAACCCTCGTTCAGTCGTACTCCCCTCCGCGTGGGAAACAACTGCTGAGTCTTCCCTACCTCCATGTCGTTCCCTTTCTAGGCCTCACCGTCGTCCACTGCCCTGGTGCTCTCGGCGTGGCCTGGTCAACGTGGTCAACGACTGACATGCATCTGAAGTGGACTGTACGTGGAGAGGCCGACAGTTGGGTCCACGGCCGCACGCAAGGAAATGCCTCCTTATTACGTGCAAAATAATGATTCCTCCACCTGACATTGGGGACCCACCGAAAGAGCCTCACTATTTCGCGAAAAAAACGTTACCGCCGCTGACAACTCGGACCCACCAGCTATATCTTCGCACGCAAGGAAGTGCCTCCTTATTACGCACAAAAAGAATGAATACTCCCCCTGTTAGCTGGGACCCAGTATAGTGGCAGGCTGACTTGTGGGCCTACTAAGTTGACGGGGACGGAGGGCTTTGTCAACTTAGTCAATATGCACGATTCTATCTCCAGTGACCGTACGATGTCCATCCAACGACTGTAGTGCTTCTTCAACCTCTGGTCTTCTTGCTCCAGCCGCCCAAACCAGCATTGGTCGTGCCTCGTGCTCCTGCCTCCCGTGGCCGGCTGCGATGCGGCGGAGGCTTCACCGCCCCCTACTACTCCCACCGCTGGCCAGGCCATCCCTCTACTCACCCACACCCCCTGTTATTCTGCGGCGATGACAGCCTCACACCGCAGTGAACCCGTGAACCCTCGTACTCCTCTACGCGTGGGCATCCGCTGCCGCGTCTTCCCCGGCTCCGCGTCGTCCCCTTCCTAGGCCTCGCCGTCGTCCACTGCCCTGGTGCTCTCAGCGCGGCATGGTCAACGTGGTCAAGGAATGGCTTCCATCAGACGTGGACTGTACGTGGAGAGGCTGACAGCTGGGCCCACGGCCGCAGCAAGGAAGTGCCTCCTTATTACGCTAAAAATAATTATTCCTCCACCTGACAGCGGGGAACCACCGGACAGGCCACAGTATTTCGCAAAAAAAACGTTTCCCCCTGATTGCTGGGACCCACCAGCTACATCTTCGCAGGCACGGAAGTGCCTGACAGTCGGGACCTACCTGGTCGAAGCGTACATAGAATTGTCATCCTGGTCGCGAACATGTATGTACATACTGGTCGATGTAGAGGCGCACACGTGTCGTAGTAGAGGCGCACACGTGTCGTAGTAGAGGCGCGCACGTAGCATGTACATGTATGTACAACGGCCAGGGTGCAAGAAAGAAAATACGGCCACGTACGTACATACAGGCGGGGTCTCGAACGCCTACTCGCGCATACATACATGGCTGGGTCGGAATGGAGAAACAAAGTCGTCGTCGTGTTCATGGGGAGGCAACGGAATGTGACGTGTTCATGGGGAGGCAATGGAATGTGTCGTGTTCATCGAGAGGCAACGGAACGCGTGGGAGCCAACCGGCTTGGACGGAACAGGCGATGGAAACGAGGCCTGGCGTACCGCACAATAGAGGAAACGGACCTCCTATAGTCGAAACGGGGGTCCTGTTGATCAGGAGGGGTGTGGTGTACCGCAAAACGGATGAAACGGACCTCCTACGGTCGAAACGGGGGTTCTCTTGATTGGGAGGGGTGTGGCGTACCACAAAACGGACGAAACGGACCTCCTACGGTCGAAACGGGGGTCCTGTTGATTGGGAGGGGTGTGGCGTACCGCAAAACGGACAAAACAAACTTGTGTTGGAGCGCTACGGTCGAAACGGGGGTCCTGTTCATCGGGAGGGGTTTGGGGTACCGCAAAACGGGACTCCACGGGATATTGTTCATCTCCACCGTCGACCTCCTCCAGCCTCCACGGGCTACCGTCGACCTCCTCCAGCCTCCACGGGCTCCTGTTCATCCAGCCTCCACCGCGCGCTACTCCACCGGCTACTGTTCAACCACCCTCCACCGTCTACTATTCATCCAGCCCTCCACCGTCTACTGTACATCCAGCCCTCCACACCACGGGGTCCTATTCAACCACCCCTCTACGGCCACCCCTCCACCGTCTACTGTTCATCCAGCCCTCCACACCACGGGGTCCTGTTCATCCAGAGGCAACGCCACCACTCACTGTTTATCCAAACCCCCCCGCAACGCTCACTGCTCATCCAATCGATCGGGTTCAGTTAGCAGCAGTAGCGAAGGAATCGCTCCATCGGGTTCAGTTAACAGCCATTGATCGATCGCTCGGGTTCAGTAACACGTAGCCTGCAGTGCAATCGCTCGGGTTCAGTTAGAGCCCAACGCCTCACTCGGGTTCAGTTAGAGCCAACGCCTCGCATGTGTATGAGAGAAACGCGCATCGCTCCGCCCCCGACCTCCCACCGTAACCGGCAACTCCCCGAAATTTTCCTCCCCCTCGCTTCTACCACGGTTTTTTCCGTCATGGACGACCCAAAGAATGTCATGCAGATGCGTCTCCAGCCCGCCCAGGATGAAAAGCCCATTTTCTGTCATGATTTTTTGTCATAGAAGTAGGAGCCCGCCACATCTATGATGATACCGGGTTTTGTCACAATTATCGTCATACAAGTGTCATATGTATGACAGAAAAAAAATTCGTTCGGCCCAAAATGTCACGGATGTGTCTTTTTTTTGTAGTGCTCACTGCATTACAATAACCGGTCATTGCTGGACTCCTGATGTCCCATTCCTTCATTACTTGGTTAACCACTAAGTCTGAGTCGCTGTAGACCATCAAGCGTCGAACGCCGAGTGAAATGGCCATACGCAACCCATACAACAGTGCCTCCTACTCAGCTTCATTGTTTGAAGTATCAAAGTGAATCTGGAGGACATAACTGAGCTTGTCTCCTCCTGGGGATACTAAAACCACTCCTGCACGAGAGCCATTCAACATCTTGGATCCATCAAAGAACATAGTCCAATTTTCGAGTGCATCTGGGTCGGTTGCTGCTGTTCAATCCACTCTGCGAGGAAATCTGCTATTGCTTGTGACTTGATGGCTTTCTTTGCCTCAAACTTGATATCCAAATGAAGGAGCTCAATCGCCCACTTTGCTACTCGACCAATTGCATCTCTATTATTCAGAATTTCTGACAATGGAGCGTCGCTGACGACTGAAACCGAGTGGTCTGAGAAGTAGTGTGCAACTTTCTTCATGGTCAAGTAAATTCCATAAACAAGCTTCTGATAATGAGGATATCTCTACTTGGACGGAGTCAAGACTTATGAAATGTAATACATAGGGCGCAGAACTTTGTAGGCTTTGCCTTCTTCTTCCCGCTCGACCGTGAGCACTGTGCTGACAACCTCTCCAGTGGCTGTGATGTAAAGCAGTAAAGGCTCCTTGCTGACTGGAGCGGCAAGCACCGGCTGGGTGGAAAGCAGGGCTTTGAGCTCTTCAAACCCTGCTTCAGCTTCATCATTCCACTCGAACTTGTCAGACTTCTTCATCAGTCGGTAAAGAGGTAATGCCTTTTCACCTAGGCGTGAGATGAATCGACTCAATGCAGCCAAACAACCAGTAAGCTTATGAACATCGTGCACACACACAAGGCGTTTGATTCAGAGGATTGTGTCAATCTTCTCTGGGTTTGCGTCAATCCCCTGTTCGGAAACAAGGAAACCGAGTAACTTTCCACCTGGGACTCTGAATGTGCACTTTTATGGATTAAGCTTGATATCATATCTTCTTAAGCTGGAAAAGGTTTCAGCGAGGTCAGTTAGTAGGTCGGAACCTTTGCGTGACTTGACCACTATGTCATCCATGTATGCTTCCACATTCCGACTGATTTGAGTGAGCAGGCGCTTCTGAATTATGTGCATGAATGTGGCACCAACATTCTTGAGGCCAAAGGGCATAGTAACATAGCAAAAACACCCGAATGGGGTGATGAAAGCTGTCTTTATCTCGTTGGGTCCATACAATCGAATCTGATGGTACCCGGAATAAGCGTCCAAAAAGGACAATCGCTCACATCCCACAGTTGAGTCGACTATCTTGTCGATGCGAGGCAGAGGAAAATGATCTTTCGGGTAGGCCCGATTGATATGCTTGAAATTGATACACAATCTAAGTGACCTATCTTTCTTGGGGACCGTAACAACATTGGCGAGCCACTCGGAGTGGTATATCTCATGGATGAACTCAGCAGCCAGAAGCCGAGACACCTCCTCGCCAATGGCCTTCCTCTTCTCCGCGGCGGACCGACGGAGGTGCTCTTTAACGGGTTTTGCTTTCGGGTCGACTCGCAAACGGTGCTCAGCTAATCTCCTGGGTACATCTAGCATGTCAAATGGCTTTCACGCGAAGATGTCCCAGTTCTCACGAAGGAACTGGATGAGCGCTTCTTCCTATTTGCTATTGAGTGTTGTTGAGATATGAGTCGGAGCAACATTGGGATCTGTAGGGTGAATGTGAACTGGCTTTGTTTTGCCGGCCGACTGAAATGCGGACTCCGAGGCATGCCTCTTGGAACACAACAAATCACTCGGATCTGCATTCTTCTGGTATTCCTGAAACTCTACTGCTGCCATATGTTCATCGACGATCTTTGAACCTTTCTGGAGACAATCTTCTGCTCTCCGCCGATTTCCAGTGACTGTGATCACGCCTCCGGGGCCAGGCATCTTCAACTTAAGGTACACATAGCACGGTCGAGCCATGAAACTAGCATAAGCAGGCCTGCCCAGAATTGCATGATAGGCACTATCAAAATCCACTACCTCAAACGTCAACTTTACCTTGCGGTAATTCTTGGAATCACCAAAAACCACATCAACAGTGACCTGATCGAGTGAGTCGGCTTTCTTTCCTCGGATGATACCATGAAATCTCATGTTGCTCTCATGGGCTTGGACATCAGAATGCCCATCCCCCGGAGGGCCTCAGCATACAATATATTCAATCCACTGCCACCGTCCATCAAAACCTTGGTCAGTCGGGTGCCACCAATGACTGGGTCGACCACCAATGCTTGCCGCCCAGGGGTAGTAACGTGTGGGGGGTGGTCGGACTAGTCAAATGTAATAGGGTTTTCTAACCACTTCAAATATCTTGGCGTTGCCGGAGCGACCATGTTTACCTCTCTGTTAATAACTTTCAGTCGACTTTTGCTCTCGAGGTTAGCAAAAATCACCAAAGTGGCATTAACATTGGGGTAACCACCACCTTCCTCTTTGTTTTCCTCCTTATCAGACTCTTTGTCCTTTTCACTGGGCTGGCTCTCTCGGAAGCACTGAATCAGGAGTCGACACTATCGACTGTATGCTTGGGAAGAATTAGATTCCCCTCTTCATCCTTTTTGGTGTGTATGTGACATAGTAAATCAAGCACATCATTTCCCGCTTGATCTTTCACTTTTTTAGGGGTCCAAGGCTCTTTAGGCTTCCCTTTGAACTTCCCTTGATTCAAAACTGCGGCCTCGACAGGGCCTGCAGCCTTAGCCTTTTGTTTCTGCTTCCGACTGGAGTTTCCTCCTCCGGTGTCCTGGGCGACTAATCTGTTCTTTCTGCTCCGGAGTCGGTCCTCTTCTTCGCCGTTATTGTACCGAGTGGCAATCTCCATCATCCGAGTCAGAGTCATGTCTCTGGTCCGACCGAACTTTAGACTGAGCTCTCTGTAGCAAACGCCTTCTTTAAAGGCACAGACTGCTTGGTGATCCGACACATTCTCCACCGTGTGGTGAATAGTAGTCCATCTCTAGATAATGTCTCTCAAAGTCTCATTCTGTTTCTAAACATAGTGCTGCAATTATGTCAAACCAGCAGGCTGCTTGCAAGCGCCCTCAAATGTTTTGCTGAACACTCGAGCTAACTCTTCCCAATTGAAAATGCTCCCAGGGGCCAACTGATTCAACCAGGCTCTGGTAGAACCTTCAAGCATCAAAGGGAGGTGCTTCATGGCCAGCTCGTCGTTGCCATCGCCAATGTGTACAGCCACTCGGTAATCCTTCGAACAAGTGTCAGGCTTCGACTCTTCGGTGAACTTACTGACGAAAGTCGCCAACCTGAAGTTGTGAGGGATCTCGATGGCTCTTCTGAAGCACTCGAGGCCGGAAACGTGCACCATTCTTACACTGGGTCTATCTCTATCCAACCCTTCTCTGTATGCTCTGCTCCGGTCAACCAAACCTTGTACAAGGACTGACCTTGCGTCGAACCTAGGCTCTCTTGGGTCGACTGGAACTCTGCGGTAATTGCCATACGGGTGCCTATCGTCATACCGCCGGGGCGCATATGACCCATCCATTGGAGGGGATGAAGGCACTCGAGGGTGGTTGTCACGGGCATACTCGCGATCAAACTCTCCATGAGCTCTTCGCAGGTGCCGATCTCGACGGCGATCATGATCTTCACGTCACAAAGGTGACCCAGGACCGTGTGCCGACTAAACTGTATCTGCCCTTACTGACCTGCTGTGGATCCTGTTCCGTGACTGGGAAACGGTGGAGTTTTTCTCTCCTGCTGCTCGGAGCAGCGCTCGGATCTGTTCCAAGCCTCTTCCAGCTTCTGAACGGGACGACTGAATAGACTCTGCTATACATGCAACAGCTGTAAGATTCTGGATCGGGGTGTGGTATACCTAGGGTTCAGGAAGAAACAATTGTCGTTAATGTCGACTGGACTCAGGGATCAGTTGATGGGCGCGTTCGTCGAGAGAATGTTGGAGATTCGCCAGATGCGCGTGCTCAGCCAACGTGGCTAGGCGTGCAGCCTCCAGGGCCCGAGCCTCGACAGTCTCCCCTATGATGGGGGTCTGGAGTGCCTCCACATTGTGGCGGTGCAACTCTTGCCTCTGCTGCAAATTGAGAGGTTGGGCTCATACTCATCGTGGCCGAATGATGGGCCGTCGCCGTCACGTCGCAGCCGTTGGGCTGCAACGGGAGTCGACCATGAGAACTTCTGATGTGGGGTCACAGCTCCCGCGCTCGAAAAAAGAATCCGCAGAGCCAGTTGATGGGTTGACTGGACTGCAGTGAAATTCGTCGGGCTCGATCACCACGACTTGTGGGGTGGCCGTCTGATGAGCCATCGCATGCTTTACCCGCAGCTGGAGCTGCGACCGACCGGGTCGCTTGCGGCGGCGACCATCGGAGTGAGTAGTCGATGTGAGGGCCGACCGATACGGAGTCGATGGCTGTCATAGGAGAACACCGCAGGCACTCGCGTGGAATGCGATGCCCCGTGTATCGGAAGGGCTTCGACATCGAGGGGGGGGGGGCTTCTTGGAGCCAGGCGAAGTCGTCATCGACGAAAGTGAGCGCGCCGAGTCGGAACTCGCGGCCCATGACCAAGCCGCCGCCGGAAACCATGTTGATGAAGAGCGGAGAAAATGCAACCTCGCCGAAAGTTGCCAAGACGCTTTGCCCCAAGGTGGGCGTCAACTGTCATGGTACTAAGTCTGACAGTAAGAGTAGGGATGAGGAGGCAAGGCCCTAGCTAGAGCGAGGTTGTACACACGAGTTTACGAGTTCAGGCCCCTCTCAGAGGAGGTAAAAGCCCTACGTCTCGGTGCCGTGAGGTGATCGACTGGAATATGGGTGTGTGTTACAAGGGGTGCGAACCCTTGTCCTAGAGGAGGGGTTGGCTTATATAGAGTGCACTAGGACCCCAGCCATCCTCCATTACAGGGTTCAATGTACATTAAGACAGGGTGTTACTGGTAACACCAGCTATAAAGTGCTATTAATGATCTTTAAGACTACGAAGTGAACGCCTGACCGTTGCCATCCTGAGTGACTCTAGGTCTTCTGTACTCCGAGTGGTTTCCTGTATGGCCGAATGACTTCATCCAGGTCGAGTGAAATTGGGGGTATCCGAGTGAGGTGACTGGTCGAGTGGATTGCACTCGATGGCTACTTCAGTCGGTATTTCTTGCTATACTTTGAATGTCCTTGATTCTAGGGTAGTGATCTTGGGTAGGGTGTATAGGTCAGGCCTATGACCCTACCCTAGGTTCATGGCATCGTCACTTGCCTCCGACCTTGTCCTCAGGTCTCGCTGCGCCGCCAACCGCCCAGATGGTGTACCCGCAGCCTTTGGGTTCCCCATATCATGCGCCTCGCCACCAAGTATGCCGGCGCTTCGTCCTTCCAGACCTCCCTCCACCGTTCATGTCGGTGCCGCCCCCACATATACCACCACCAACGGAAAGAGGAAGCGCCAGGGCAATCACCTCATTCAAGGGGTCGTAGGCGGTGTGGCACCATCTACTTCCGCCCCGGTCCAGTTCCTCCCGTCGCGGCCACCGATGCGAGGAAGAAGACCGCCTCCACCAGCCTGGCCAGTTCACGGGCGAAGCCCCCGAGGAAGAAGGTGGTTGCGGCAAGAGGCCGGGGTCCTCCTCCGCTTATGTCCGGCCATGTTCTCCTTGATCATGGCCAATCCACAGTTCACGCCTACCACGTGTTCGATGAAACGTCCGGGAGGTAAAAAATGTTTTGCTTGAAATGCTCTATGAAGGAAATATGCCCTAGAGGCAATAATAAAGTTATTATTTATTTCCTTATTTCATGATAAATGTTTATTATTCATGCTAGAATTGTATTAACCGGAAACTTAGAACATGTGTGAATACATAGACAAACAAAGTGTCACTAGTATGCCTCTACTTGACTAGCTCGTTGAATCAAAGATGGTTAAGTTTCCTAGCCATAGACATGAGTTGTCATTTGATTAACAGGATCACATCATTAGAGAATGATGTGATTGACTTGACCCATTCCGTTAGCTTAGCACTTGATCGTTTAGTATGTTGCTATTGCTTTCTTCATGACTTATACATGTTCCTATGACTATGAGATTATGCAACTCCCGAATACAGGAGGAACACTTTGTGTGCTACCAAACATCACAGCGTAACTGGCTGATTATAAAGGTGCTCTAAGGTGTCTCCGATGATGTTTGTGGAGTTGGCATAGATCAAGATTAGGACTTGTCACTCTGATTTTTGGAGAGGTATCTCTGGGCCCTCTCGGTAATGCACATCACTATAAGCCTTGCAAGCATTGTGACTAATGAGTTAGTTGTGGGATGATGCATTACGGAATGAGTAAAGAGACATGCCGGTAACGAGATTGGACTAGGTATTGAGATACCAACGATCGAATCTCGGGCAAGACATACCGATGACAAAGGGAAGAACGTATGTTGTTATCCAGTTTGACCGATAAAGATCTTCGTAGAATATGTAGGAGCCAATATGAGCATCCAGGTTCCTCTATTGGTTATTGACCGGAGACGTGTCTCAGTCATGTCTACATAGTTCTCGAACCCATAGGGTCCGCACGCTTAAAGTTCGGTGACGATCGGTAATATGAGTTTATGTGTTTTGATGTGCCGAAGGTAGTTCGGAGTCCCGGATAAGGTCGGGGACATGACGAGGAGTCTCGCAATGGTCGAGACATAAAGATCAATATATTGGACGACTATATTCCGACATCAGAAAGGTTCCGGGTGATTCAGGTATTTATCGGAGTACCAGAGAGTTACAGGAATTCGCCGGGGAGTATATGGGCCCTATTGGGCTTTAAGGGAAAGAGAGAGGGGATGCTGCATGCCCCCCAAGGCCTAGTGCGAATTGGACTAGGGGGAGGGGCTGTGCCCCCTCCTTCCTTCTCTTCTTTTCTCCCTTTACTTCTCTCGTACTCCTACTACATGGAAGGGGGGAATCCTACTCCCGATGGGAGTAGGACTCCCCAGGGCACGCCATAGTTGAGGGCCGTCCCTCCCCCTCCTCCACTCCTTTATATACGGGAAAGGGGGCACCCCATGGACACACAAGTTGATCATTGATCCTTAGCCGTGTGCGGTGCCCCCCTCCACCATAATCCACCTCGGTCATATCATAGCGGTGCTTAGGCGAAGCCCTGCGTCGGTAGCTTCATCAACACCATCATCACGTCGTCGTGCCGACGGAACTCTCCCTCGAAGCTCTACTGGATCATGAGTTCGTGGGACGTCACCAATTTGATCGTGTGCAGATCGCGGAGGTGTCGTATGTTTGGTACTTGGATCGGTCGATCATGAAGACGTACTACTACATCAACCGCGTTGTCATAACGCTTCCGCTTACGGTCTACGAGGATACATGGACGACACTCTCCCCTCTCGTTGCTATGCATCACCATCATCTTGCATGTGCGTAGCATTTTTTTTGAAATTACTATGTTCCCCAACAGTGGCATCCGAGCCAGGTTTATGCATAGATGTTATATGCACGAGTAGAACACAAGTGAGTTGTGGGCGATACTAGTCATACTGCTTACCAGCATGTCATACTTTGATTCGGCGGTATTGTTGGATGAAGTGGCCAAGACCGTCATTACGCGTACGCTTACGCGAGACTGGTTCTACCGACGTGCTTCGCACACAGGTGGCTGGCGAGTGTCAGTTTCTCCAACTTTAGTTGAATCGAGTGTGGCTATGCTCGGTCCTTGTTGAAGGTTAAAACAACACTAACTTGACGAAATATCGTTGTGGTTTTGATGCATAGGTAAGAACGGTCCTTGCTCAGCCCATAGCAGCCACGTAAAACTTGCAACAACAAAGTAGAGGACATCTAACTTGTTTTTGAAGGGATGTTGTGATGTGATATGGTCAAGAAATGATGAGATATAAGTTGTTGTATGAGATGATCATGTTTTGTTGAAGTTATCAGCAACTGGCAGAAGCCTTATGGTTGTCTCTTTATTGCATAAGATGCAAGTGCCAAATAATTGATTTACTTTATCCTATGTGGTAGCAATAGTTGCAAGAGCAATAGTTGGCGAGACGACCATGTGACAACACATTGATATTGATCAAGATGATGGAGATCATGGTGTCATGCCGGTGATGATGGAGATCATGACGATGCTTTGGAGATGGAGATCAAAGGCACAAGATGATGATGGCCATATCATATCACATATTTTGATTGCATGTGATGTTTATCTTTTATACATATTATTTTGCTTAGTTCGGTGGTAGCTTTATAAGATGACCCCTTACTAAATTTCAAGGTACAAGTGTTCTCCCTGAGTATGCACCGATGCCAAAGTTCGTCGTGCCGAGACACCACGTGATGATCGGGTGATAAGCTCAATGTTCACCTACAATGGGTGCAAGCCAGTTTTGCACACGCAGAAATACCTAGGTTAAACTTGACGAGCCTAGCATATGCAGATATGGCCATGGAACACTGGAGACCGAAAGGTCGAGCGTGAATCATATAGTAGATATGATCAACATGGTGATGTTCACCATTGAAAACTACTCCATTTCACGTGATGATCGGAACTGGTTTAGTTGATTTGGATCACGTGATCACTTAGATGATTAGAGGGATGTCTGTGTAAGTGGGAGTTCTTAAGTAATATGATTAATTGAACTTTAGTTTATCATGAACTTAGTCCTGATAGTATTTTGCAAATATTGTTGTAGATCAATAGCTCGTGTTGTTGCTTCCCTATGTTTTATATGTGCTCCTAGAGAAAACTAAGTTGAAAGATGATAGTATCAATGATGCGGACGGGGTCCGTGATCTGAGGTTTATCCTCATTGCTGCACAGAAGAATTATGTCCTTGATGCAGCACTAGGTGACAGGCCTATTGCAGGAGCAGATGCAGACGTTATGAACGTTTGGCTAGCTCAATATGATGACTACCTGATAGTTTAGTGCACCATGCTTAACGGCTTAGAATCGGGACTTCAAAGACGTTTTGAACGTCATGGACCATATGAGATGTTCCAGGAGATGAAGTTAATATTTCAAGCAAATACCCGAGTTGAGATATATGAAGTCTCCAACAAGTTCTGTAGCTAAAAGATGGAGGAGAATTACTCAACTAGTGAGCATGTGCTCAGATTGTCTGGGTACTACAAATCGCTTGAATCAAGTGGGAGTTAATCTTCCAAATAAGATAGTGGTTGACAGAGTTCTCTAGTCACCATCACCAAGTTACTAGAACTTTGTGATGAACTATAGTATGCAAGGGATGACGAAAACATTTCCCGAGCTTTTCATGATGATGAAATCGATGAAGGTAGAAATCAAGAAAGAGCATCAAGTGTTGATGATTAACAAGACCACTAGTTTCAAGAAAAGGGCAAAGGGAAAGAAAGGGAACTTCATGTAGAATGGCAAGCAATTTGTCACTCCTACGAAGAATCCCAAAGCTGGACCAAAGCCTGAAACCGAGTGCTTCTACTGCAAAGGAAATGGTCACTGGAAGCGGAAATGCCCTGAATATTTGGTGGATAAGAAGGATGGCAATGTGTACAAGGGTATATTTGATATACAGGTTATTTATGTGTACCTTACTAGTGTTTATAGTAGCCCCTGGGTATTTGATACTTGTTCGGTTGCTAAAAATTAGTAACTTGAAACAGGAGTTACAGAATAAAAAAAGACTAGTTGAGGGTGAAGTGATGATGTGTGTTGGAAGTGGTTCCAAGATTGATATGATCATCATCGCACACTCCCTATATTTTCGGGATTAGTGTTAAACCTAAATAAATGTTATTTGGCGTTTGCGTTGAGCATGAATATGATTTGATCATGTTTATTGCAATACGGTCATTCATTTAAAGTCAGAGAATAATTGTTGTTCTGTTTACATGAATAAAACCTTCGATGGTCATACACCAAATGAAAATAGTTTATTGGATCTCGATCGTAGTGATACACATATTCATAATATTGATGCCAAAAGATGCAAAGTTGATAATCATAGTGCAACTTATTTGTGGCATTGCCATTTGGGTCATATCGGTGTAAAGCGCATGAAGAAACTCCATAAAGATGGACTTTTGGAATCACTTGGTTATGAATCATTTGATGCTTGCGAACCATGCCTTTTGGGCAAGATGACTAAAACTCCGTTCTCCGAAACAATGGAACGAGCTCACGCCACATGGAACACCACAGCATAATGGTGTGTTCGAACGTCATAACTGCACTTTATTGGATATGGTGCGATCTATGATGTATCTTACTGATTTACCACTATCGTTTTGGGGTTATGCATTAGAGACAGCTGCATTCACTTTAAATAGGTGTCACACCCTAGCTAGTCATGCATTAGAGTGTTGCATCATGTTTACTCTTTCATCAGAAACTTGAAATGGGGATGACAGAACCCCCAGTCCCCTCTGAAACCAACTAGGGTTTACTAAAATAATTTTTCAATGAACCTGAAATGCCCTTCTAAAATGCCCATCATTTTTGTCTTGGTTCAGAACCTCTGCAAAAGTGGTGCACATTTTCCTAGGCCATCCTAGGGTTTTTGAATTAAATCATAACTATTTGAATTTGGGCATTTAAAATAATATAAAATATTTAAATGCTCAAATATCTCTAAACTAAAATGTTTCATGTTGGAAATAATCCAACTATGGGCCAGGAATAGTTTGGTGATTTTTGAAGTTGCCTAGGTATTTTATTAAATTCAACAAAGTTGCAGATATATTAAATAAAACAGAAAACAGAAAAGAAAGGGGAAGACTTACCTGTGCGGCCCAGCCAGCTGGCCGGCCCAGCAAGCAACCGACCCAGCCCAGCACTGTAGCTCCCCGTCGTCTTCCTCCCCTCGCCCCGAAGCTGCTGCGTGCTCGCGCGCGCGCGGCCGCGCGGCCACCTCCTGCTTGCCGACGCCTCCTGGCCGCGTGGACGACGCCCGCAGCCTGTCCCGATCCCCCCTGCTCTCTCTCACTCTCCCCGGCTCTCTCCTTCCTCTCCCTCGCTCTCTCTCTCACACGGCCGAACACCACCGTCGCCACCGTTCGCCGTAGCAGTCGTCTCCGACCACCCCTCGCTCCCCCGACTAGCTCAGAAGCTCCGCCATAACTCCCTCTTCCTCCCCACCGCTCCACAGCTCCCCGGAAGCCCTGCATCGCCGCCACGTCGCCGTTCCCCTCTTCGGACTCCGACCACCGTCGCCGTCAAATTCGTCGTCTCCGGCGCGTCCCCGAGCCCGCTTCGACGCCCACTGCAACCGCGGTGAGTTCCCGGATCGTTTCCCCCTTCTTCCCTGGTCTCTCCCGACCTCTAGGCCCTAGCTCCACCTCGACCGAGAGCTCCACGCCGCCGGCGATGTCGCCGTCGTGGCCACGGTCGCCGTAGCGCCCAACCGAGCACACCATCGTGCTCCACACATCACCAGGAGCACGTAGAACGCACCAACGCCTCCCCAAACCCCCTGCAACACTGATCCCGACCGCACCCGAACTCCGGCCGCCGCAGCCGAGCTCGCCGCCGTCAACTCCGGCCACCCCGAGCCCAACCACCACCACCAATAGACGCGGCTCAACCTCAGCAACACGTAGATGCCTTCCGCCGTCCATTTGGTCGCCGGAATGGCAAAAAGCACTCTCGCCGCCGTCTCGGATCTCGCCGGCGTCATGTCGCCGGTGGGGTTTGACTTGACCGACCTGGGGTTTGACCCCCCAGGGTCACTGACGCGTGGGCCCTGTCGGCCAGATGGTTAGGTTAGCGCTAACTACTGTTAGTCAACCCCCCTGACACTGACAGTGGGCCCCAGCGCCACTAATTAGTAATTAGAATTAATTTAAATCTGTTTAACCCCCCCTGTCACTGACGTGTGGCCCCCACACGTCAGGTTTGACTTCAGCCAGCCGCAGTTGACCTGCTGACGTCACACTGACCTCAGGCTGACGCAGTAATTGAATTTCTGGATTTAAATTAAATCAAGAAATTCCAGAATATTAATTAAACTTCAAAAATTCATAACTTTTATTCTGTAACTCCAAATTGGACAAATTATATATGAAAAATGATCAGAAAAATCCAATCTATCCATCTGTACTATTTTCATGCACGATCAAACAAGTTAAATTGATGTTTTAATCAGAACAAGAAAAGGCACTTTAAAAGGCCATATTTGAATTTGAAATTTGAATCCTTGATTCAAATTTGTTCAAACCCTTCTGGTTTTAGTTGCATTAGCCCAACACACTCATATTGCCATGTTTCATGCATGCATCATATTGTTGCATATTGTTTGGTGATGTTTGTGTATCGATGTCCTTTGCGACAGGATCTGTCCCCGAGGAGTACCGTGATTACCCTAACGAAGAACCGTATCCGTGCAACGAACCATCAGGCAAGCAACCAACCATCTGATCATATCGATACAATCCCATGTTCTCGCTCCTGCTCTCTTTTACTGCATTAAGACAACGCGATTCAAACTGCTGTGTGTTACGGTAGTTGAACCCATTTCCTCTGCATGACCTGTCATTGCCACAGTAACTAGATGAAACCCACTAGCATGTGTAGGAGTTGATTGAGCCATATGTATGTGTTGTTCCTACCTTGCTATGCCTGCTATGCTTAGAGTCGTGTCAGGTCTGGTTCATCTGGGTGATGGGCTAGAGTGAAATGATTATGTCGGTAATGAGAGTGGTGTGGTGAACACGATTTGGTAAAGGTATCGATGAGAGGCCATGTAGGAGTACATGGTGGGTTGTTTCATTGAAGCCGAC
>NC_041393.1:253381472-253430348 GCF_002162155.2 Triticum dicoccoides
GGCCTGCTGGCACCCTTCAACCCTTAGCTATTCCTGAATGGAAATGGGATAAAATTGGTATGGATTTCATTACCGGCTTTCCCAGAACCAAAAGAGGGAATAATGCTATTTTCGTCGTGGTCGATCGTCTTTCCAAAGTAGCTCATTTCTTACCTGTTCGTGAGAGTATAACCGCTAGTCAACTGGCAGACTTATACATCTCCCGGATAGTGTCCCTCCATGGTGTCCCTTTGGAAATCAATTCGGATCGAGGAAGTCTTTTCACCTCTCGATTTTGGGAAAGCTTCCAAAATGCTATGGGAACCCGTCTCTTCTTTAGCACCGCTTTCCACCCTCAGTCAAGTGGTCAAGTGGAACGCGTCAACCAAATTCTAGAAGACATGCTTCGAGCCTCCGTTATCTCTTTCGGAATGGACTGGGAGAAGTGCCTTCCATTTGCCGAATTCGCTTACAACAACAGCTATCAATCTAGCTTGGGTAAAGCCCCTTTTGAAGTTCTCTATGGACGATGATGTCGAACATCCCTTAACTGGTCAGAGACCGGGGAAAGACAATTCTTTGGCCCGGATATGATTCAGGAAGCAGAAGATCAAGTCCGTATCGTTCGTGAAAAGTTGAAAGCAGCCCAATCCCGTCAAAAGAGTCAATATGACCGAAAACATAAGGCTATGACTTTCGAGGTTGACGAGAAGGCTTACCTTCGGGTCCCCCCTCTGAAGGGAACCCATCGTTTCGGTATCAAAGGCAAATTGGCTCCTCGTTACATTGGACCTTTTCGCATTCTTGCCAAACGAGGAGAAGTTGCCTACCAGTTGGAACTACCTCCGCATCTCTCCAGAGTTCACGATGTCTTCCACGTTTCTCAACTCCGGCGTTGCTTCTCGGATCCTATCCGTGAAGTGGACCACGAAACGCTTGATCTCCAAGATGATCTTACATATCGAGAGTACCCCATTCGTATCCTCGATCAGGCCGAGCGTACCACCCGACGTCATCACATCAAGTTTCTCAAAGTTCAATGGTCGCACCATTCTGAAGATGAAGCAACTTGGGAAAGGGAGGATCGTCTTCGACTCGAGTATCCCGCCTTCTTCTCGAAGGAACCCAAATCTCGGGACGAGATTCTTTTGAGTGGGGGTGAGTTGTCACACCCTAGCTAGTCATGCATTAGAGTGTTGCATCATGTTTACTCTTTCATCAGAAACTTGAAATGGGGATGACAGAACCCCCAGTCCCCTCTGAAACCAACTAGGGTTTACTAAAATAATTTTTCAATGAACCTGAAATGCCCTTCTAAAATGCCCATCATTTTTGTCTTGGTTCAGAACCTCTGCAAAAGTGGTGCACATTTTCCTAGGCCATCCTAGGGTTTTTGAATTAAATCATAACTATTTGAATTTGGGCATTTGAAATAATATAAAATATTTAAATGCTCAAATATCTCTAAACTAAAATGTTTCATGTTGGAAATAATCCAACTATGGGCCAGGAATAGTTTGGTGATTTTTGAAGTTGCCTAGGTATTTTATTAAATTCAACAAAGTTGCAGATATATTAAATAAAACAGAAAACAGAAAAGAAAGGGGAAGACTTACCTGTGCGGCCCAGCCAGCTGGCCGGCCCAGCAAGCAACCGACCCAGCCCAGCACTGTAGCTCCCCGTCGTCTTCCTCCCCTCGCCCCGAAGCTGCTGCGTGCTCGCGCGCGCGCGGCCGCGCGGCCACCTCCTGCTTGCCGACGCCTCCTGGCCGCGTGGACGACGCCCGCAGCCTGTCCCGATCCCCCCTGCTCTCTCTCACTCTCCCCGGCTCTCTCCTTCCTCTCCCTCGCTCTCTCTCTCACACGGCCGAACACCACCGTCGCCACCGTTCGCCGTAGCAGTCGTCTCCGACCACCCCTCGCTCCCCCGACTAGCTCAGAAGCTCCGCCATAACTCCCTCTTCCTCCCCACCGCTCCACAGCTCCCCGGAAGCCCTGCATCGCCGCCACGTCGCCGTTCCCCTCTTCGGACTCCGACCACCGTCGCCGTCAAATTCGTCGTCTCCGGCGCGTCCCCGAGCCCGCTTCGACGCCCACTGCAACCGCGGTGAGCTCCCGGATCGTTTCCCCCTTCTTCCCTGGTCTCTCCCGACCTCTAGGCCCTAGCTCCACCTCGACCGAGAGCTCCACGCCGCCGGCGATGTCGCCGTCGTGGCCACGGTCGCCGTAGCGCCCAACCAAGCACACCATCATGCTCCACACATCACCAGGAGCACGTAGAACGCACCAACGCCTCCCCAAACCCCCTGCAACACTGATCCCGACCGCACCCGAACTCCGGCCGCCGCAGCCGAGCTCGCCGCCGTCAACTCCGGCCACCCCGAGCCCAACCACCACCACCAATAGACGCGGCTCAACCTCAGCAACACGTAGATGCCTTCCGTCGTCCATTTGGTCGCCGGAATGGCAAAAAGCACTCTCGCCGCCGTCTCGGATCTCGCCGGCGTCATGTCGCCGGTGGGGTTTGACTTGACCGACCTGGGGTTTGACTCCCCAGGGTCACTGACGCGTGGGCCCTGTCGGCCAGATGGTTAGGTTAGCGCTAACTACTGTTAGTCAACCCCCCTGACACTGACAGTGGGCCCCAGCGCCACTAATTAGTAATTAGAATTAATTTAAATCTGTTTAACCCCCCCTGTCACTGACGTGTGGCCCCCACACGTCAGGTTTGACTTCAGCCAGCCGCAGTTGACCTGCTGACGTCACACTGACGTCAGGCTGACGCAGTAATTGAATTTCTGGATTTAAATTAAATCAGGAAATTCCAGAATATTAATTAAACTTCAAAAATTCATAACTTTTATTCTGTAACTCCAAATTGGACAAATTATATATGAAAAATGATCAGAAAAATCCAATCTATCCATCTGTACTATTTTCATGCATGATCAAACAAGTTAAATTGATGTTTTAATCAGAACAAGAAAAGGCTCTTTAAAAGGCCATATTTGAATTTGAAATTTGAATCCTTGATTCAAATTTGTTCAAACCCTTCTGGTTTTAGTTGCATTAGCCCAACACACTCATATTGCCATGTTTCATGCATGCATCATATTGTTGCATATTGTTTGGTGATGTTTGTGTATCGATGTCCTTTGCGACAGGATCTGTCCCCGAGGAGTACCGTGATTACCCTAACGAAGAACCGTATCCGTGCAACGAACCATCAGGCAAGCAACCAACCATCTGATCATATCGATACAATCCCATGTTCTCGCTCCTGCTCTCTTTTACTGCATTAAGACAACGCGATTCAAACTGCTGTGTGTTACGGTAGTTGAACCCATTTCCTCTGCATGACCTGTCATTGCCACAGTAACTAGATGAAACCCACTAGCATGTGTAGGAGTTGATTGAGCCATATGTATGTGTTGTTCCTACCTTGCTATGCCTGCTATGCTTAGAGTCGTGTCAGGTCTGGTTCATCTGGGTGATGGGCTAGAGTGAAATGATTATGTCGGTAATGAGAGTGGTGTGGTGAACACGATTTGGTAAAGGTATCGATGAGAGGCCATGTAGGAGTACATGGTGGGTTGTTTCATTGAGGCCGACCTTAAGCACTGAGATCTGTATGTGTGATTTAAGATACAGCTACTACCATGCATTGGGCCCTGAAATATGACCCCGCTCGACTTCTTATTCACCCTAGCTCTCTGTCCAGGAGTTGCAAGTAGTTTCTGGTGTTTGTAGCCTACTGGAGGCTGTGGACAGCGCTGACCGTAGGGGTGGGCTGTGATGCGGTAGGTACGTGGCCGGGTGTACCGAATACCCGTTAGGTATCTCGGGAACCCTGTTCACATCGTTCGGGGCCGTATGGGAAACCTCGGCCGGACTCCCTGCGGATGGAACCTGGATAGGCGATAAACCTGGACTAGAGGCTTAAGTGTTTAGGTAGGTCGTGGTCTACACCCACGTCGGCTTTCGCTTGAAGTCTGCCGAGCACATGTCGTGTGCAGACGCTAAGTGGTGGAAACATGTATGAAGAAGTACACCCCTGCAGGGTTATCATGATCTATTCGAATAGCCGCGTCCGCGGTAAAGGACTACTTGGTTGCCTATACAGTTCATAGACAAGTAAATGGAAACTGCTAAAAGCCTCAAGATAAGTGTGAGTGCCGAGGATGGCTCTTCCGTAGGAAGACGGAGGCGGATCCTCGGTAGTGTATTGAAGTGGTGAGTAGTGGACTCGTGTGCGCAAAACCATTTCAAGTTGAAGTACCGTAGGATAGTCTAGCCAAAAGTCAAAGCTGGCTTGCTGCAATAACTCCACCAACCCTTCTTGATAATATGCATGTATGTAGGATCTGATGTAAGTCTTGCTGAGTACCTTTGTACTCATGTTGCTATAATCTACATTTTTACAGAAGATGCTGCAACCCCTTCTGATGGGTTCTATGTAGACGTTGACATCAACGAGTAGGCTAAAGGCCCAGGTGGTGATCCTGAGCTTGTGAAGGACCATGTAGTATAGCTAGGCTTTCCAAGCCTCTTTTATTTTACTAGTTGTCTGTACTCAGACAAGTTACTTCCGCTGCTGGTTTGTATGACTGTATGACTTGAATGCTGGGTCGTGTGACCCGTACCTTGTGTATGTTATGTATGGCTCCCTGAGCCTTAAATAAAGTACTTGTGTCGTAGAGTCATGTTGTGATGCTTCGTTGTATTTGCACATATCGAGCATATTGTGTGTATGATTGAAATGCTTGGTATGTGTGGGATCTGACTATCTAGTTGTTTATCTTTAGTAGCCTCTCTTACCGGGAAATGTCTCCTAGTGTTACCGCTGAGCCATGGTAGCTTGCTACTGCTCTGGAACACTTAGGCTGGCCGGCATGTGTCCTTCTTCGTTCCTGTGTCTGTCCCTTCGGTGAAATGTCACGCTTTGAGTACCGGAGTCCTGTTAGCCCGCTACAGCCCGGTTTACCGGAGTCCTGCTAGCCCAGTGCTACAGCCCGGACCCACTTGCTGATGACCGACACGTTCGAAGCTGGGTCATGGATGCCTGTCCCTGTAAGTCTGTGCCACTTTGGGTTTACGACTAGTCATGTCAGCCCGGGCTCTTTATCATATGGATGCTAGCGACACTTTCATATACGCGAGCCAAAAGGCGCAAACGGTCCCGGGAAAAGGTAAGACGACACCCGTGGGGATACCGTGCGTGAGGCCGCAAAGTGATATGAGGTGTTACCAGCTAGATCGATGTGACATCGAGTCGGGGTCCTGACAGCGTTGGTAGCTTTAGTTGCATTAGCCCAACACACTCATATTGCCATGTTTCATGCATGCATCATATTGTTGCACATTGTTTGGTGATGCCTGTGTATCGTTATCCTTTACGACAGGATCTGTCCCCGAGGAGTACCGTGACTACCCTAACGAAGAACCGTATCCGTGCATCGAACCATCAGGCAAGCAACCAACCATTTGATCATATCGATACAATCCCATGTTCTCGCTCCTGCTCTCTTTTACTGCATTAAGACAACGCGATTCAAACTGTTGTGTGCTACGGTAGTTGAACCCATTTCCTCTGCATGACCTGTCATTGCCACAGTAACTAGATGAAACCCACTAGCATGTGTAGGAGTTGATTGAGCCATATGTATGTGTTGTTCCTACCTTGCTATGCCTGCTATGCTTAGAGTCGTGTCAGGTCTGGTTCATCTGGGTGATGGGCTAGAGTGAAATGATTATGTCGGTAATGAGAGTGTTGTGGTAAACACGATTTGGTAAAGGTATCGATGAGAGGCCATGTAGGAGTACATGGTGGGTTGTTTCATTGAAGCCGACCTTAAGCACTGAGATCTGTATGTGTGATTTAAGAATCAGCTACTACCATGCATTGGGCCCGAAACCAATGGACCCTCTCGACTTCTTATTCACCCTAGTTCTCCGTCCAGGAGTTGCAAGTAGTTTCTGGTGTTTGTAGCCTACTGGAGGCCGTGGACAGCGCTGACCGTAGGGGTGGGCTGTGATGCGGTAGGTACGTGGCACGGTGTACCGAATACCCGTTAGGTATCTCGGGAACCCTGTTCACATCGTTCGGGGCCGTATGGGAAACCTCGGCCGGACTCCCTGCGGATGGAACCTGAATAGGCGATAAACCTGGACCGGAGGCTTAGGTGATTAGGTAGGTCGTGGCCGACACCCACGTTGGGCTTCCGCTTGAAGGTTGCCGAGTACATGTCGTGTAAACGACGATAAGTGGTGAGAGCGTGTATGAAGGAGTACACCCCTGCAGGGTTATCATGATCTATTCGAATAGCCGCGTCCGCGATAAAGGACTACTTGGTTGCCTATACAGTTCATAGACAAGTAAATGGAAACTACTAAAAGCCTCAAGATAAGTGTGAGTGCCGAGGATGGCTCTTTCGTAGGAAGACGGAGGTGGATCCTCGGTAGTGTATTGAAGTGGTGAGTAGTGGACTCGTGTGCGCAAAACTATTTCAAGTTGGAGTATCGTAGGATAGTCTAGCCAAGAGTCAAAGCTGGCTTGCTGCAATAACTCCACCGACCCTTCTTGATACTATGCATGTATGTAGGATCTGATGTAAGTCTTGCTGAGTACCTTTGTACTCATGTTGCTATAATCTACATTTTTACAGAAGACGCTGCAACCCCTTCTGATGGGTTCTATGTAGACGTTGACATCAACGAGTAGGCTAAAGACCCAGGTGGTGACCCTGAGCTTGTGATGGACCACGTAGTATAGTTAGGCTTCCAAGCCTCTTTTATTTTACTAGTTGTCTGTACCCAGACAAAGTACTTCCGCTGTTGGCTTGTATGACTGTATGATTTGTATGTTGGGTCGTGAGACCCGTACCTGTGTGTATGATATGTATGGCTCCCTGAGCCTTAAATAAAGTACTTGTGTCATAGAGTCATGTTGTGATGCTTCGTTGTATTTGCACATATCGAGCATATTGTGTGTATGATTGAAATGCTTGGTATGTGTGGGATCTGACCATCTAGTTGTTTATCTTTAGTAGCCTCTCTTACTGGGAAATGTCTCCTAGTGTTACCGCTGAGCCATGGTAGCTTGCTACTGCTCTGGAACACTTAGGCTGGCCGGCATGTGTCCTTCTTCGTTCCTGTGTCTGTCCCTTCGGGGAAATGTCACGCTTTGAGTACCGGAGTCCTGTTAGCCCGCTACAGCCCGGTTTACCGGAGTCCTGCTAGCCCAGTGCTACAGCCCGGACCCACTTGCTGATGACCGACACGTTCGAAGCTGGGTCATGGATGCCTGTCCCTGTAAGTCTGTGCCACTTTGGGTTTACGACTAGTCATGTCAGCCCGGGCTCTTTATCATATGGATGCTAGCGACACTATCATATACGTGAGCCAAAAGGCGCAAACGGTCCCGGGCAAAGGTAAGGCGACACCCGTGGGAATACCGTGCGTGAGGCCGCAAAGTGATATGAAGTGTTACCGGCTAGATCGATGTGACATCGAGTCGGGGTCCTGACAATAGGGTGCCATCAAAATCCGTTGAGACAACGCCTTATGAACTGTTGTTTGGCAAGAAACCAAAGTTGTCGTTTCTTAAGGTTTGGGGCTGCGATGCTTATGTGAAAAATTTTCAACCTGATATGCTCGAACCCAAATCGGAGAAGTGCGTCTTCATAGAATACACAAATGAAACTGTTGGGTACACCTTCTATGACAGATCTGAAGGCAAGATATTCGTTGCTAAGATGGATCCTTTCTAGAGAAGGAGTTTATCTCGAAAGAAGTGAGTGGGAGTGTCGTGGAATTAACCCGTCAGATGTCCTCATGAAAGGACTTAGTCGTGGAGCCATCACAACGGGTTACGTTGAAGGGGTTAAACTGGACAAGGGACACGGTAGGTTTATACTAGTTTGGCCCCTTCAACGAAGGTAAAAGCCTACGTCTAGTTGTGATGGGATTGATTGGGTTTCGATGACCAGGGAGCAAATATGCTTTGCCTGAGTCTCAAGTTGTTGTTTCTTGTCCCTAAACCGCCGCCGGGTCGTCCCTTTATACACATAGGTTGACGCCCGGCCGGCCTACAGGGTCCTGAGGCCGACTCATACAAAGTGTCCAGCTCGGTCTCTCCTTTCCTAACTTACGTTACAAGTTACATAGTCATGGCGGTTTACCACTATGCGCCCTAATGCGCCTTTGGGCTCCGGGCCTCTAAGCTTTCATTAGTAAAGCACCATCTTCTAGATCGTCATGGGCTTCAACATAATCGAGAGTGAACCGGGCCCTCCTGGCCGGTTTACACTCAGTAGTTATATCCCCAACATTAGGCCCCAGATTGATTTGAACCTGTTCATGTCAATCTTTCAACACTCAAAGAAATCTTGTAAACATCTCCTTATATTCTCGTAAACCGCCATGTTCACTTCCTGTAAACTTTGTTAAACCGCCATGACGTCATTCTCTAGACACAGCAACGTCCCATCATGACATCATCTCTGCATAAAAAATATTAAAAAGATTCCCCTCATTTAATGATATACCAAAAATCAAGGCGACAGGCGCGCCCTCTCTGCCGCTTCAGGATCCTCGATTCTTGCGCCTTCCCTTTATCCTTTTCTCCTTATAAATAAAGCCTGAGGGTCCTTTTCTTTCTTCCCCTTCCGTGCCTTCTTCTTCCTCGCGACGCCCAAGCTCTAAAGCTCCGCCGCCGCCCTCGACCCTTGAGAACTGCATCGACAAAGGCCGCTGCATCAACCTGAAACGGACCAGAGTTCGCCGCATCCCTCCGCAATAGATCTGCACTGGTAAGTTTCCTCTTTCCCGCATCTTTAGATCTGTGCTAGGGTTCACGAGTTTGTCTATACAGTTCTTCATTTTTCCTTCTCAGTTCTCCATTTTCCTTCTGCCGTGGTTGCTTTGATCCAATAGTAGTGCAAATCTCGTGCGGTAGTTACTCTGCATCCCTTTTTAGTACTAGTAGTTCTTCCCTTTCCTTTGTAGAGCGCACGACCTTCTTTGTTTTTGCTTAACGCCATTATAAATCACAGTAATTTTTCTTTACTCAAGCATGGTAGATCCAAATAAATTTCGTCCTATTGTGGAACTTGTTTCTGCCAACACTTAGCAAATTTTTATCTCTGTCCCCTCCACCTAAGGGCGGTTTAAACTTTTAGCAGTCGGTAATCCACCACCTATCATTAGCCCTCGCTTTAAACCGCCAGTTTGATCTGAATAGCAACTTCCGGTTTATCTCACACATACGCCTTGATCAAATTTTCCGGTTTAACACCAACTAATACTTCTTGAATCGTCAATCGTAAACCGGCCTTCATTTTTCCTTTACATTTTGCTGTTCAAGATGACCAAACAATTCACCGCTTGCAACTGGATTCTTTCCCGGATCACAGAAACGCAGATCAATGGGTATGTAGTTACGGGCACTTTAGCATCAAAAAATGTCCTTCACTAGCGAGTTCCTGGCCCTGAGTTCCCTCCTGAGCCTGAGGATGGCGAAGTTATTGTGTTTATGCAGCACTTAGACCAGGGCTTTAGCCCTCCTGGATCAAAAATTTTCCAGGATGTCCTTGCGAGCTTTCAACTCCATCCGCAAGACAACGGCCCAAATTCTGTATCAAATATATGCAACTTTCAAGTATTTTGTGAAGTTTACCTTCAGGAGTAACCATCTGTCGAGCTGTTCCGGGACTTCTTCCACTTAAACCACTAGACCGAGTTTTCTGATGGCCCTAACACAGAACTTGGTGGGGTATCAATCCAGAAGAGGAAGGAGGTTGATTTCCCACATGCATCACACCACAGTCATCCCAAAGACTGGAGAGAATCCCTTGCCGGGTTACCGCCCTCATCGGCTTAGCAATGGCCACCCATTACCTAAACGATTATCTGCCAAAGAGAGGCAAACTTATGCCCCTCAACTCGCCAAGCTCCGGGCTCTCATGGCCAATGGATTAACTAGCGTTGATCTTGTTTGCTGCTGGGTTAAATGGCACATCCTGCCCTTAAGTCGCCGCTCTGGATTAATGCATGAGTACACCAGCAACTCCAACGATCCTCAACGATTTACTAAGATAGAGGTGACCGATGACGAAGTCACCGAATCAGTAAAGAAGACGTTAGACGAACCCATCGCCATATGCAGTCAAACCGGGCTGGCTCCTTTTTACGCCGCCAACAAACCGCCAGCAGTAAGTCTTTTAACCTTGTATTTTCTTGATCTGCCTCCGCTTTAACGTTGTTCTAATAATCCTTTGGTTAACTTTCCAGGCCAACAACTCCTTTTGGAAAAAGAAGGCTTCAGAGAAACCGACAAGAGCTCCTCGTGCTAAGAGTAAAGCTGTCAAGAAATCAACCAAGAAGAAAACTGGCGAAGCTGCTGATCCGCCCGAAGATGCTGAAGATTTGGATCAAGAGGTAGAACTTGACTCCCTTGGCTCCTTTTTCATACATCTTATTAACAATGACTATCATCAGGATGATGCGGAGATCAGCCGTGCGGACCATGTTGAGGTAATCTCTCTCTCCTCTGGGTCAGATCTTGTGCCGGTTCAAAGATTTCGCCATGCAGTTCGGAAAGTGAAACGCTCTCACCCTCTTGCTTATTTGGATCGAAAATTTTCTTTAAAGAAATAGCAACTTGAAGGGCGCCGCACAACCCGACACAGTGGCCAGCAAGTCAGCTCTTCCGGTTTACCAGATACACCAACCCGGAAGCGTCGTCCAGAGGTTACTTGCTCTCCCGAAAAATGTTATCCTTTGAAGGGTTTCTTCCGATACCCACTTAATTCGTCTGATCCAAATTACCAGGCGTCTTCTAACTCGTCTGGCGGTTCATCAACCACACAACTGCCTCCCCTCAAGGCTGTCGCTGGGTAAGTATATTACTTTTCAATTTGTTTCTTCATGTGTCAGTTTATAATACAGATCTTTATTTTGATGTTGAAGTGCTAAGGCTCGATTGAGCAAGAAAGCCAAGACCAGTGGTCCCTCTGACAATGTTGAACCAGAGAAGACCCCAGATAATGCTGGTGAAGATCCTGATAATGTCATGAATGAGTCCGCTCTACAAGATCTAGCTGCTGATGCCAATCCACCGGAGGCTGATCCGGAAACACAAGGTGACACATCAAGTCCACATGCCACACCGCCAAGTCCAATTGCTGATCTGCTGGGTTCAACTGCTAATCCGCCAAGCCCTGCTGCCAATTCACCAAGCCCTGCTATCAAACCGCCAAGCCCAGCCAAAGACAAAGTCAATCCATCGAGCCCAGCCAAGGATGACGATGACGTTGTTGTCACTGGTACTGCTTATACCGCCCCAGGCAATCCAGTTGCTTTATCGAAGCACACTGCGAAGGATGAATTTGCAGCTATGGGCAAGGGGAAGGGGAAGACCGATTTATCAGACTATGTTAATCTTTCTGCTCAGGATCTTCATTCTGAATTCCTGAATCGGCTTTACACCAGCCGAGATTATGAAGCCGGTTTAGTGAATCTGATGAAGGAATTTTATGAGGTAACCTTCCAAACACCATCTTATTTCTGTACATTCAGTGTATTGTATCCCCCAAGGGCCGGTTTATCTCTTAAAGGTAAACCGGGTCTTGTATATTCCATATTGTATCTTGTTGGCTTTCCTTTCATATTTTTTGGATCAAACACACATTAGCCCCCAAGTGCCAAGATTAAAACTTTTATTGATCTTGGGGACTTTAAACAATCAGTAGTAAAGAAGCAATCTGCATTAGCCCCCAAGTGCCAAGTGTATAAGTTGTTATATGCTTGGGACTTTGAATAAATTACTGACATGCTCCTCATTTTTCTGTGGAAGGCTGATATAAATCACCAAGGCTCTCAAATCGCCGATCTTCAAGAGCACCTCAAGACCCAACAAAAAGAAACGTCCAAGGCAAAAGATGAACTGAAAACCGCTTTGGCAGCTATGGAGCAGCTCAAAGAAGGGTTCAAGATGGAGCGTGCCAACTAGGAGACGGAGAAAAATGCATTGCTGAAGCGAGCGGAAGACGCCGAATCAACTCTTAAACCGGCGACAGAAGAACTATCTAGGTTGAAGCGCCAAGTGAACGCAATGACTTTGCAGTGTTTGGTAAGTAGTTTTGACAAGACTTCTTGAATAACCATGTTGGTAATTTGCCGGCTTAACATGAAATTCTTGAACCGTTGTAGGTAGCCACATTGCTCATCTGGGCTCTGATATGCGGATGAAGTTGAAGGCAGCGTACACTCTGATTGAACAACTATATACCGGTGCTCAACGGGTTATCTGTGCAGCTTCATACAACAATCTGGCCCCACTTTGATCAAGGATACTCTAGCAAAGTTATATGTAACGCCGACGCAGATAGAAGAGATGAATCGATCTGCTGCCAGGGCCGGCGCTTTGTTGGCACTTACCCGAGCTAAAGCATGGATAGCTGACCTTGATCTGGTGGATATTGCCAAGGGCTTCCCTAGTGAACAAGAGAACGGGGCAGAGTTTGACAACGAAGCCCTCAAAGCTGTGATAAGGAAGATGCGCCCTCTGGCGAGTCAACTGGCAGAAGAAGCTAACTTGACGGTTCACCGGTCCTTCTATGATGCCAACAACAAACGGGTTGACACTGTCATACCGGAAGTGCAAAATCTTATTCCGCCAATCCGTAAGCACACTTACGCCCCTGATGTTGATCCGGCTGAACTTATAAGTGAAGAAGCTGTCTTTCAGGCTTTAACCCGGATTGACTAGACCACCACTGACTTCCAGCTATTGGATGAGGAAGAGGAGGCTGAACCAACGCCCGATGATCCATCAACGTCACGTTAACATGGTGACGAATCCTGATCCGGCAATCTGATTGATGTGTCATGAACTTTGATCTGTGGAAAGAACAAGTCCATATTTTGGGCCTTGAAGCGCTTTGTAATAGGCTAGTTAAACTACTGTGATCTGCTGCCATCGTGCACTGTGATATACTTTGCTTGATCCGCCATGCCGATTTCAATGCTGGCTTATATATCTTTATAATATTTATGCAATCCCTGTGTCTGCATGTAAAAGAGCTGTCCTGGCGGTTTACCGCTGGACGGGGCATAGTGCCCAAGATAAAGCCTGGTTAATAACCAAAGCGGAATAAATATGAAATAACTCATACCTGTGATATGGAATCACTTAATAAGGGTGGAAACCCACATTTTGAGCTTTCAAAACCCTTATCCTATAATGAGAGGATGAATAAGTCATGCCGGGTTATAATGACCACCAGATGATCATACTGGCGACATATAGTCAAAGTCAGGCCGGGTTAACAAACACCAGTTTGATGAGATGGTCTGACAACTTATAGCTGAGAGCCAAGCTGGGTTAACAAACACCGGGGTAACAATATGACTGAAAAGCCACACCGGGTCAAAGAACACTGGTTTAAGACAAATTCAAAAAGGTGAAAACTTAGCAAAAAAGCAAATAAGAAATCATGTAGTCAAGGCTTTTCAAGGGCTGCCAGGCCCAAATTTCGAGGCTTTTCATGGGCTGCCATGCCACTGAGTTAAACCATTTTGCAAAGCCTTTTAAGATGGGTCTCCAACTAACCAATCGTTGTTTTAACTTTGACAAGTTCAGGGTTTGTATAAGATTGACTTGTCAAACATTCGGTGGGTTGTGCCAGGATTACCTGGATAGGAGCGGCTTGCTTGATGAAGGCAGGTTAACCCGGGGTTTTAGGTGAATACACCAGGCTTCCAAGTCGTGGGTCGATACCCAATTACAAGGGTCCTTTCAAACTATTTGTGGCTTTTGCACAAAAGAGCCCCCAAGTAACTTTGTGAGCTGTGCTCAATGGGTGCCTATGTTTGAGCTGTGTATAACATCCAGACTCTCTTTGGCCCCTTGGGTGTGAAGCTCCCAGGCTGTATTGTGGCATGATAGCTAGTTTAATGGACAAGTTGAGTCATCGCTTTGAGAGCAGAAGCCCCCTTGTAACCAAGAAATATTGGAAGAACGGTAGAGGCCCTACTTGTAGCAAGGATGCCAGTTTATTATATTGATTATAATATATACATTGTCATAATATGTACATAAGGAAAGCCTATGGATCAGGTGTAATAAGGCCGAAGGGGAGCTATGTTCCATGGCCACCGGGTCTCATCCTCAGAACTGCGTGAGTCTTCTCGAACGTCAATGAGGTAGTAAGATCCATTGTGCAAATTTTTGCTGACCACAAAGGGTCCTTCCCAAGGTGGGGATAACTTGTGCATATCGGTCTGATCCTGGATGAGTCGAAGCACTAAGTCGCCTTCTTGAAAGGTTTGTGTTTTAACCCGGCGGCTGTGATAACGCCGCAGGTCTTGTTGATAAACCGCCGACAGAGCCAAAGCCATGTCCCGTTTCTCATCTAACAGGTCCAACGCCTCTTGACGCGCTTGCTCATTGTCTGCTTCAACATAATTGGCAACCCGAGGTGAGTCATGACGAATATCACTTGGGAGGACAACCTCAGCCCGTAAACCATGAAGAAAGGTGTATAACCCGTGGATCGGTTTGGGGTGGTGTTTATACTCCACAACACAGATGGTAACTCTTCCACCCAACAACCCGGCGTGCTCTTCAAAGGAACCATAAGCCTGGGCTTAATACCTTTCAAGATCTCTTGATTCGCCCTCTCAGCTTGACCATTGGATTGAGGATGAGCCACAGACGCTACATCAAGCCGGATGTGCTCTCGTTGGCAGAACTCCTCCATCTCACCTTTAGAAAGGTTTGTGCCATTATCTGGGATGATGCTGTGTGGAAATCCAAAACATAAAATGATCTTTTTGAGAAGTTGAACCGCCGTGGTTGAATCACACTTGCTGACAGGCTCCGCTTCAACCCATTTAGTGAACTTGTCAACCGCCACCAACAGGTGGGTCTTCTTATCCTGGGATCGCTTAAAAGGTCCCACCATATCAAGCCCCCAAGTGGCAAACGGCCAAGTGATAGGAATCATCCGTAGCTCCTGAGCCGGAACATGAGCTCGACGTGAAAATTTCTGACAAGCGTCACATCGCTTTACCAGATCCTCCGCATCAGCATGGGCTGTCAACCAATAGAACCCATGACAAAAAGCTTTAGCCACCAGGGATTTTGAACCGGCGTGGTGACCACAATCCCCTTCATGGATTTCATGTAGAATCTCTTGTCCTTCTTCAGGGGAAATACAGCGTTGAAAAACACCTGAAACACTGCAACGGTGTAACTCGCCATTGTGAATAACCATGGACTTGGACCGCCGGATAATCTATCTAGCAAAAACCTCATCATCTGGTAACTTGCCCCGGTTCAAATACGCCAAATATGGAACCGTACAATCCGGAGTAGTGTGTAAAGCGGCTACCAATTGGGCCTCCGGATCAGGAACAGCTAAATCCTCCTCTGTAGGCAACTTAACAGATGGGTTATGCAAGATATCTAAAAAGCTATTGGGTGGTACCGGTTTACGTAGAGATCCCAGCCGGCTTAAAGCATCTACCGCCTTGTTTTTGCGCCGGTCAATGTGCTCCACCTGATAACCCTTAAAATGACCTGCCACAATATCCACCTCGCGTTTGTAAGCCGCCATTAGTGGGTCCTTAGAGTCCCAAGTACCAGAAACTTGCTGAGCCACCAGATCAGAGTCGCCAAAACAGCAAACCCGGCTTAAGTTCATCTCCTTAGCCACTCGGAGACCGTTGAGTAAGGCCTCGTACTCAGCTGCATTGCTAGTACAAGGAAACATTAAGCAGAGAACATAACAAATTTTATCACCTCGAGGGGAAGTAAGAACAACTCCAGCCCCGAGCCCTCCAATTGCCTGGATCCATCAAAGTGAATGGTCCAATATGTATTATCCGGTTTGTCCTCTGGTGCTTGTAACTCGGTCCAATCATTAATGAAGTCAACAAGTGCATGTGACTTGATTGATGTCAGAGGCATATACTTCAATCCGTGCGGGCCAAGCTCAATGGCCCAGTTTGCAACCCGTCCAGTTGCCTCCCTGTTCTGAATTATATCGCCCAAAGGAGCTGAACTGACCACTGTAATGGGATGGCCTTGAAAGTACTGTTTGAGCTTCTGACTTGCCATTAAAACCCCATAAACCAGCTTCTGCCAATGCAGATATCGTTGCTTTGACTCGATAAGCACTTCACTGATGTAGTAAACCGGCTGTTGAACCGGGTATTCCTTACCAGCCTCCTTGCGCTCCACCACAATCGCCATGCTGACAACACAGGCATTAGCAGCCACGTACAATAACAAGGGCTCGTTGTCAACCAGAGCAGCAAGAACCGGTGGTTCAACCAACTACCGCTTTAAGTCCTCAAACGCCGCATTAGCTGCATCACTCCATACAAAATCGTCTGTCTTTTTCAACATCTAATATAAAGGAATCACTTTCTCTCCCAAACGGCTGATAAACCGGCTAAGGGCGGCAATTCGACCCGCCAGACGCTGAACATCATTGATACACTTCGGTTTAGCCAAAGATGTAATCGCTTTGATTTTTTCCGGATTAGCCTCAATGCCTCTTTTGGACACGAGAAAATCTAGGAGCTTGCCTGCCGGAACACCAAAAACACACTTGTCCGGATTAAGCATCATTTTGTAAACCCTAAGATTGTCAAACGTTTCCTTGAGGTCATCTATCAAGGTTTCCTTCTTCCTGGATTTTACCACAATGTCATCCACATAGGCATGAACATTACGCCCAATCTGCATGTGAAGACAATTTTGCACACAACGCTGATTAGTAGCCTGGGCACTTTTGAGCCCAAAGGGCATAGAAACATAGCAGAAGGCACCAAAGGGAGTGATGAAGGCTGTCTTCTCCTGGTCCTTAACTGCCATCTTAATCTGATGATAACCTGAATAAGCATCCAAGAAACTCAGGCGCTCACAACCCGCTGTCGCATCAATAATCTGATCGATACGCGGGAGAGCAAAAGGATCTGCCGGACAAGCCTTGTTCAAATCTGTGTTGTCCACACACATACGCCAAGTGCCGTTTTTCTTACGTACGAGAACCGGATTAGCCAACCACTCAGGGTGAAACACTTCAATGATAAACCCAGCAGCCAACAGCCGGGCTACTTCTTCACCAATGGCCTTGTGTCTTTCCTCGTTAAACCGCCAAAGAAATTGCTTGACCGGTTTAAACTTGGGATCAATACTGAGAGTGTGGTCAGCGAGTTCTCTCGGTACACCTGGCATGTCAGAAGGCTTCCATGCAAAAATGTCCCAGTTCTCATGGATGAACTCGATGAGCGCGCTTTCCTATTTCGGATCCAGATTGGTGCTGATGCTAAACTGTTTGGATGAATCACCAGGAACAAAGTCAACAAGTTTAGTCTCATCAGCCGGTTTGAACTTCAGGGTCGGGTCATGCTCAGTGGTGGGCTTCTTCAAAGGAGTAATGTCCGCCGGATCAACATTGTCCTTATAAAACTTCAGCTTCTCTGTAGAACAAACCGACTCGGCGTAAGCCGCATCACCTTCCTCACAATCCAAAGCAATTTTTCGACTTCCATGTACCGTTATAGTCCCCTTGTGACCTGGCATTTTGAGCTGCAAATAGATATAGCAGGGCCTCACCATGAATTTTGCGTAAGCCGGCCGTCCAAACAGTGTGTGATACGGGCTCTGGATTTTTACCACTTCAAAGGTCAATTTTTTAGACCTGGAATCATGCTCATCTCCAAACACAACCTCCAAAGTGATCTTGCCAACAGGATACACCGATTTACCTAGTACTACACCATGAAAAACAGTGTTGGACGGTATAAGACTTTTGTCTGTCAACCCCATGTGACGAAAAGTCTCATAGTACAGGATGTTGATACTACTCCCTCCATCCATCAGGACTTTGGTAAACTTGTAACCTCCCACCTGAGGTGCCACCACCAAAGCTAGTTGACCCGGATTGTCAATCCCGGACGGATGATCCTCTCTACTCCACACAATGGGATGCTCGGACCACCGTAAGTAACGTGGCACTGCAGGTTCAACAGCATTAACTGCCCTTTTGTGAAGCTTCTGATCTTGCTTACACAGGCTAGTAGTGAACACATGATACTGCCCACCATTCAACTGCTTGGGGTGACTTTGATAACCTTATTGCTGCTGATTCCCTTGATTATTCTGTTGGCCATTACCACCTTGGTTATGCTGGTTACCCTGATTATTCTGAAATCTAGAGCTTGAACCGCCGCTACCATGAAAACCTGGACCAGAACCGCCCGACGCACCCTGATCATACCGGAAAACATCAGAATTCTTGAACTCCTTCATGATATAACAATCTTTCCATGGATGTGTAGAAGGGGCCTCCTTGGTTCCATGCTTTGGGCAGGGCTGGTTCATCAAACGTTCTAGATTCATCCCTCCACCGCGCTGGGGCAGTTTCCCTTGACGACGCTGCATATTGGTGTTAGCCACAAGATCTGAATTATCTACCTTGCGCTTACCATTATTCCCATGACCTCCTTGGTCGTGATGCTGTCCCTTTGCACCACCGTTCTTCTTTCCCTTCTTCGGTTTCTCATCATCAGAATCGGGATCCTTGGTATTATCAGAATCGGCATACTTGACCAAGGCTTCCATAAGGGTTCCCATGTCGTTGCAGTGGCGCTTGAGCCGTCCCAACTTCATCTTCAGTGACTTAAACCGGCAGTTACGCTCCAGCGTTATGATCGCTTGACCAGCGTTATGATCGCTTGACCAGCGTTAATCCGGTCGGACGAATGCAAAACTTTTGAAACCCGGCGTACCCAATGAGTTGTTGACTCGTTCTCCCCTCGAACACAAGCATCCAGATCCACAATGGACATGGGTTGTTTGCACGTGTCTTTGAAAATGGCTATAAACCGGGCCTTCAACTGATCCCATGACTCGATGGAGTTAGCTGGTAAAATTTTCAACCAAGTACGGGTTGTCCTTTCCAACATCATCGTGAAGTACTTTACACAGGCCGCTTCATCCACATCTAGCATCTCCATTGCCATCTCATAACTCTCAACCCATGCCTCAGGTGGCTGATCCGCAGTGTAATTAAGCACTTTATGTGGACCTTTGAAATCTTTGGGCAGACGCACATTATGGAGAGCCGGAATAAGACACGACACTCCCTAGGAACTGAAGGCCAGCCCTGTGCCTCGGTCTACTGACGCCGCTGGCTGAACCGGGGCGGGTTACCCAAAGCGGCCTCCCTTTGTGCTCTGCCATTATCCACCACATCTTGAGCATTACGACACCGCGCACTGCTAGATACTTCCGGTTCATCTATGTGCTTGCTATAGCTTGGGCTCGGACGACGGGTTGAATGAATTCTATCCCGGCTATAGGAATAAGCCTGCTGCTGCACCACGGCGGTTTGAAGAAGGTCCCTAGCCCGTCGCGTTTCAATTGCTGCCAGTGAATCACCCTCCATCGGAATGGCTGCCTGGCGCGATGCTGTGGCAATCATGTTATCCAGAGGACTCGAGAAGTGACCCGGCGGTGTGGACACGTATTGCAGCGGGTTATCTGTTCGTTGGGGTGGTTCCGTTATCCGGAGTTGTCCTAGGCACATCAGTCCGGTTTGCAGCTGACGGATTGCTCGGCCCAGCGCCTGGTGTTTGAAAAAGGTTCAATCCTTCATAGACCGACGACATACGAGACCGGTACTTCCTTCGCATTACATCTTCCGATGTGGTCCGATCCAGCATGAGCCGATAATTCTGCGCTTGTATCTGCTGTGATTGGGCATCCAAAGCGGCCCGTTCTTTAGCCATCCTAGCATCCTCAATTGCCAGGTCCTCCTTAGCCTGTGTTATTTGGTCCTTCAGCTTCGCAACATCCGCGTTGTGCTGATCCCATGTCTCCGGGGTGACTGCCGTGGTTAACAAGGTCGCCCAGGCATCCATCAAACCGGAGAGGACTTGAGCCGGTCGATGCGTTGGGGCTCCTGCCGCGGCTGCTGATCCGGTATTCATTGCCGCTGTAGATGAAGACTGCAAAGTAGGCTGTGTTCCGGCCATGTAAACAGCAACCCGACTTGGCGGTTCAAGGAGGTCCGGAATACTGTTGCCATCGGAATATCCTTCGAACACACCACTATGAATCTGGTACAAGGACTCGGTTTCGCGAGTGGATGACTCGCCGACGGAATAAACAGCCGTCTCACCTTCAGACACCGGTTCAGATCCGATCCCATGGAAACATCCTACGAACGCACGCTTCATGGCGGGCTTAACCCGGGCTGGACTCGCACGCTGAGCCGTTTCGATGAGGTCGGTGCAGATGTCCGGCTCAGGGCCCGGTTCACCGATCTTGCCGATGAAGACATGAATTCCGCCAAAGGGGACCTGGTACCCGTACTCGATTGAGCCGGCCTCGGGGCCCCATCCTTCGTTGTTGATGTAGAGATTGCCGCGACGACTCTTGGTCATCCGGCCGACCACGTACCCCTTGAGTCCTTCAAAGCTGCCCTTCAAGAACTCGAAACCATCGTGCAATAGCCCCACGGTGGGCGCCAACTGTCGTGGAATTAACACGTCAGATGTCCTCATGAAAGGACTTAGTTGTGGAGCCCTCACAACGGGTTAGCTTGAAGGGGTTAAACCAGACAAGGGACACAGGAGGTTTATACTAGTTCGGCCCCTTCAACGAAGGTAAAAGCCTACGTCTAGTTGTGATGGGATTGATTGGGTTTCGATGACCAGGGAGCAAATATGCTTTGCCTGAGTCTCGAGTTGTTGTTTCTTGTCCCTGAACCATCGCCGGGTCGTCCCTTTATATACATAGGTTGACGCCTGGACGGTCTACAGGGTCCCGAGGCCGACTCATACAAAGTGTCCGGCTCGGTCTCTCCTTTCCTAACTTACATTACAAGTTACATAGTCATGGCGATTTACCACTATGGGCCCTAATCCACCTTTGGGCTCCGGGCCTCTAAGCTTTCATTAGTAAAGCGCCATCTTCTGGATCGTCATGGGCTTCAACATAATCAAGGGTGAACCGGGCCCTCCTGGCCGGTTTACACTCAGTAGTTATATCCCCAACAGGGAGGAAAGTAGAGCTTGATAAGGTAATTGTACCTTCTCCCTAATTGGAAAGTAGTTCATCATAGAAATCAGTTCCAATGATTCCTACACCAATTAGTGAGGAAGCTAATGATGATGATCATGAAACTTCATATTAAGTTACTACAGAACCTCGTAGGTCTTCCAAAGTACAGTCCACACCAGAGCAGTATGGTAATCCTGTTCTGGAAGTCATGTTACTAGACCATGATGAACCTACGAACTATGAGGAAGCGATGATGAGCCCAGATTCCGAGAAATGAATTGACGGCCATGAAATCTGAGATGGGCTCCATGTATGAGAACAAAGTTTGGACTTTGGTGGACTTGCCCGATGATCGGCAAGCCATAGAAAGTAAATGGATCTTCAAGAGGAAGACAGACACTGATAATAGTGTTACTATCTACAAAGCTTGACTTGTCGCAAAAAGTTTTTCGACAAGTTCAAGGTGTTGAATATGATGAGATTTTCTCACTCGTATCGATGCTTAAGTCTGTCTGAATCATGTTAGCAATTGCCACATTTTATGAAATCTGGAAAATGGATGTCAAAACTGCATTCCTTAATGTATTTATTAAAGAAGAGTTGTATATGATGCAACTAGAAGGTTTTGTCAATCCTAAAGGTGCTAACATAGTGTGCAAGTGATATGTCTCCAACGTATCTACTTTTCCAAACACTTTTGCCCTTGTTTTGAACTCTAACTTGCATGATTTGAATGAAACTAACCCGGACCGACGTTGTTTTCAGCAGAACTGCCATGATGTTTTTTATGTGTAGAAAGAAAAGTTCTCGGAATATCCTGAAAATCCACGGAGGGACTTTTTGGAAAATATAAAAAATATTGGCAAAAGAATCAAGACCAGGGGGGCCACACCCTGTCCACGAGACAGGGGGCGCGCCCCCTCCCCTTGGGCGCGCCCCCTATCTCGTGGGCCCCCTGGACCTCCACCGACCTCAACTCCAACTCCATATATTTACGTTCGGGGAGAAAAAACCCAGAGAGAAAGTTTCATCGCGTTTCATGACACGGAGCCGCCGCCAAGCCCTAATCTCTCTCGGGAGGGCTGATCTGGAGTCCATTCGGGGCTCCGGAGAGGGTGATTCATCGCCGTCATCATCATCAACCATCCTCCATCACCAATTTCATGATACTCACCGTCGTGCGTGAGTAATTTCATCGTAGGCTTGCTGGACGGTGATGGGTTGGATGAGATTTACCATGTAATCAAGTTAGTTTTGTTAGGGTTCGATCCATAGTATCCACTATGTTCTGAGATTGATGTTGCTATGAGTTTGCTATGCTTAAGGCTTGTCACTAGGGCCCGAGTGCCATGATTTCAGATTTGAACCTATTATGTTTTCATGAATATATGTGTGTTCTTGATCCTATCTTGCAAGTCCATAGTCACCTATTATGTGTTATGATCCGACAACCCCTAAGTGACAATAATCGGGATACTTCTTGGTGATGACCGTAGTTTGAGGAGTTCATGTATTCACTATGTCCTAATGTTTTGTTCTGGTTCTCTATTAATAAGAGGCCTTAATATCCCTTAGTTTCCGCTAGGACCCCGCTGCCGCGGGAGGGTAGGACAAAAGATGTCATGCAAGTTCTTTTCCATAAGCACGTATGACTATTTACGGAATACATGCCTACATTACATTGATGAACTGGAGCTAGTTCTGTGTCACCCTATGTTATAGCTATTACATGAGGAATCACATCCGGCATAATTATCCATCACTGATCCATTGCCTACGAGCTTTTCACATATTGTTCTTCGCTTATTTACTTTTTCGTTGCTACTGTTACAATCACTACAAAACCCAAAAAATTACTTTTGTTACCGTTACCTTTATTATCATGCTACTTTGCTACTAAATACTTTGCTGCAGATACTAAGTTATCTAGGTGTGGTTGAATTGACAACTCAACTGCTAATACTTAATAATATTCTTTGGCTCCCCTTGTGTCGAATCAATAAATTTGGGTTGAATACTTTCCCTCGAAAGTTGTTGCGATCCCCTACACTCGTGGGTCATCAAGACTAATTTCTGGCGCCGTTGCCGGGGAGCATAGCTCTATTCTCTGAGTCACTTGGGATTTATATCTATTGGTCACTATGAAGAACTTGAAAGACGACAGAACCACGATTTTTCCCTCAACTACGAGGGGAGGTAAGGAAATGCCATCTAGCTCTGCACTAGATTCTCCTTCTGTTATTCATAAGCTTGTGACACCTAAACCGGATACTACTATGAACTCTGATATGTTGCATGTTATTGATGATGCCACTTCTGATATGCATAATACTTATGATGAAACTACTTCTGTGCGTGATACTACTTTGCCATTAGGTGAATTTGTTGATGAATAACTTGCTAGAGTTAGGGGGAATGAAATTATTGAAGATGCTATTATTGATGATAGTGATGATGAAAATTCTCCCAATGATTATGAATTGCCTGTTGTTCCTGAGGGTTATGTTATGAATGAAGAAGCTGCTAGAGCTATCTTTGCTTGCAATGGTAGATATGATATTAAGAAATTATTAGCTAAATGGAAGCAGCAGTCTCTTAATGCTAGAATGAAACCCGACCCTACTTTTGCTACTTCACCTATCTGTGTTACTGATAAGGATTATGAATTCTCTGTTGATCTTGAGATTATTACTTTAGTTGAATCTGATCCTTTTTATGGCCTCGAATCTGAAACTGTTGTGGCTCATCTTACCAAGTTGAATGATATAGCTACCCTGTTTACTCATGATGATAAATCTTGCTATTTTTATATCCTTAAGATATTTCCGTTCTCGTTAAAGGGTGATGCTAAGACTTGGTATAATTCTCTTGCTCCTGGTTGTGTGCGTAGTCCCCAGGATATGATATATTACTTCTCTGCTAAATATTTCCCTGCTCATAAGAAACAAGCTACCTTGCGGGAAATATGTAATTTTGTGCAAATCAAAGAAGAGAGTCTCCCACAAGCTTGGGGGAGGCTTCTCTAATCACTTAATGCTTTGCCTGATCATCCTCTCAAGAAAAATGAAATACTTGATATCTTTTATAATGGACTAACCAATGCTTCCAAGGACTACTTGGATAGTTGTGCTGATTGTGTTTTCAAGGAAAGAACAGTCGATGAAGCTGAATTACTATTGAATAATATGTTGACTAATGAAAATAATTAGACCCTTCCTGAGCCAATTCCTTAAGAAATTCCTGAACCAATTGAGCCAACTCCTGAGCCTATTCCTAAACCCACTCCGAAGAAGAGAGGTGTTTTATTTCTCAGTCCTGAAGATATGCAAGAGGCAAAGAAATCAATGAAAGTAAAAGGTATAAAAGCTGAAGATGTTAAGAATTTACCACCTATTGAAGAAATACATGGTCTTAATACACCGCCTGTTGAAGAACCCCATTGTCTTGATAACCCGACACGGGTAGTAAAGGTAAATTCTCTTTATAGATATGATAAAGTTGAAATCCCCTCTACTAAATTTCATAGCCCATGCGTAGATGAATTTGATGACCTTATGGCTAGACAAGAAAGTTTTAATGCTTATGTTGGTAGAGAGTTAAAAAATAATGCTTTCGAGGTAGGACGTGTGAGCGACAATATGACTAGAGTTAAAGGTGAACTCAAACTCGTTAGCAAATATGCTTCTATGGTTGCTACTCAAGCTGAGCAAGTACTTAAAGCTCAAAATGGTTTGCTTGATGAATTAAATAATAAAAATGACTTTGCTGTTAGAGTGGCTACTAGACCTGGTAGAATGACTCAGGAACCTTTGTATCCTGAAGGCCACCCTAAGAGAATCGAGCAAGATTCTCAGAGAAACAATTTACAGGCACCTAGTTCTTCCAAAAAGAAGAAAAAAGAAAAACGATAGGACTTTGCATGCTTCTAGTGAACCTACTGTAGACACACCTAAGAATCCCAATGATATTTCTATTTCTGATGCTGAAACTCAATTAGGTGATGAACATGAAACTAGTGATAATGTTAATAATAATGTTCATGTTGATGCTCAACCTAGCAAAAACAATGAAGTAGAGATTGAACCTGTTGTTGATCTTGATAACCCACAATCAAAGAATCAACGTTATGATAAGAGAGATTTTGTTGCTAGAAAGAACGGTAGAGAAAGAGAACCATGGGTTCAGAAACCCATGCCCTTTCCTCCTAAACCATCCAAGACAAATGATGATGAGGATTTTGCGCGTTTTGCTGAAATAATTAGACCTATTTTCTTACGTATGCGCTTAACTGATATGCTTAAAGTAAATCCTTATGCTAAGTATATGAAGGATATCATCACAAATAAAAGAAAGATATAGGAGGCTGAAATTTCCACCATGCTTGCTAATTACACTTTTAAGGGTGGAATACCAAAGAAACTTGGAGATCCGGGTGTACCAACTATACCATGCTCCATTAAAAGAAATTATGTTAGAACTGCTTTATGTGATCTTGGAGCCGGTGTTAGTGTTATGCCTCTCTCTTTATATCGTAGAATTGAATTGAATAAGTTGACACCTACTGAAATATCTTTGCAAATGGCTGATAAATCAACTACTATACGTGTCGGTAGTTGTGAGGATGTGCCTGTTGTGGTTGCAAATGTCACTATCTTAACGGACTTTGTCATTCTTGATATTCCTGAGGACGATAGTATGTCTATTATCCTTGGTAGACCTTTTCTGAATACTGCAGGGGCTGTTATTGATTGCAACAAAGGCAATGCCACTTTTCATGTTAATGGTAATGAGCATACGGTACACTTTCCAAGGAAACAATCTCAAGTTCATAGCATCAATTCTACTGGAAAAGTTCCAACTATCATTATTGGGGGTTTTGAATTTCCTCTCCCTACTGTCAAGAAAAAGTATGATATTCTTATTGTTGGGGATTTTCATAACCCCGTTGAGGTAACTTAGTGTTATTCGAAATTTCTCCGGTTCCGTGTTATTCGGAATGAGTTTGTTAACAAGACTTGATCAACCTTGTTAGTGGATTCATTTTGATGATCATGAGATGGATGAAACTAGAAGGCACAACCTTCTGTACCCTCCTTTTACTTTCTGTTATTTAGAATAAATAAAGCAAAAATAGTATTATCCGTTTGTTTTCTGAATTATCCATGCATTAAAAAATAGCCCGAAAATAAAAGTTCTCCAAATGCCCTGCAAATTTAGTATGATTTTTTATGGAATATTTTAGGATTTTAGGCACTGAAAATACTGCAGGAGGGGCAAGGATGTAACACCCCGGATGTAACTTTCCATATTTGTAACTCCAACTCTTGCCATTTTCGGCTATGTGTTATGATATTCCCTCCGTGGTTGGGTTTTGTCTTTCGTTTTGCATTTTGTTCATGTCATGCATTCCATATCATGTCATCATGTGCATCTCATTTGCATACGTGTTCGTCTCATGCATCCGAACATTTTCCCCGTTGTCCGTTTTGCAATCCGACACTCCCACATGCACCGGCGCACCCCTCTTGTCTCTTTTCGTGAGCGGGTGTTACATGTTCTCGGAATGGACCGAGGCTTGCCAAGTGGCCTTGGTACACCACCGGTAGACCACCTGTCAAGTTTCGTTCCATTTGGGGGCCGTTTGATGCTCCAACGGTTAACCGGGTAACCGCAAAGGCCTTTTGTGTGTTGCAACCCAACACCCTCCAAAACAGCCCTATAAAACATCTAAACCCCCTCAATGCTCTCGGTCATTCGATCATGATCGTGTGGGCAAAAACTACTCCTCATTTGGAGTCTCCTAGCTCCCTCTACCTATAAATATGTGCTTCTCTTCCAAATCTCAGGTCCAAAACCCTAGCCCCGCTCCCTCCGCGCGCCGGACACGTCCGGAGGCGTCGGACAAATCGCCGCCACCGCCCGCGCTCAATCGGAGGCTGCCATGTGGCGTCCCGGCCACCCGCGCCACCACCAGCACGCCGGGCCCGAGGCCGGCCCTCCCCGAGCCCATCACCGCCCCGCGCCTCCCGCGTCGGCCCGCCGCCCGAGCGCCGCGCTGCCATTCTTCGTCGCGTCGCCGGTCGCCGCCGCCACGTCACCGGGAGCCGTCGCCCATCGACTCCGCCCGCCGCGCCGCCCGTCTCCGGCGAGCCCAGCCCCGCCTCGAAGTCCACGCCCGACGAGCTCTGGATCTGGAGGTCCAGTTTTTTCTCCAAGTCCTCGTCTCTGTAACATTTTCAGGCCCTGTTCATCGCATCATAACTCCATGACCGTAGCTTTATTTCATGTATATAATAAATCAAAATGTTCATCATGAGATGCTCTTCATTTTCTTACATTGAGCCATGTCTGTTTGAGCTCATCGTGATGCCTAAATAATTGTTGCAAGAGTGCTATATGATGTTAACTGCTGTCTGTTATCAGAAATTGATGTTTTGTCATTTTTGTTGCATTTGATGTGTGCATCTTTTGAGCATTAGCTCTGCATGTGTTTTGGGATTGCCATGCCATCTTTACAGAGGTGCTTGCCATGTATTTTTGTGATCAGTGTGATGGCTAGCACAAGCTTGCAAACTCGGCTTCGTGATGTTGCTGATTTCAGTCCCTGTTCTGCTGTTATTTTGATGCCATGTAAACTTGATGCTACAGAGAGATCCATGCTTATTTTGAGATACTTTAGTAAGGATGTTTTGAACATGTGGTTATGATCTATCCATCCATGCCCTTGCTTGCAATTATGGAGTATTCTAGCATGTCATTTTCTTGCTCTACTTTTATTCTTCTTTTCATTTTGTCAAGGTTGTTGTAGTTGATCCTTGCATGCTATGATCTTGTTCTTGCAATAGTTAGTTTCATAAACATGTCTTCTTGCTGATGCTATGCTTGTATTGTCATGCAGTGACTTGTGGTGAGTGAATCGAGCTCGCAATTATGCCTTCATAATTCTGTTAATGCCATGCTCTGTTTTTCTGCCAAGTCTGAATCTGTTAACGAAACTTGCTATGTTTACATGGGTTCGATCATATCTTATTATCCTTTGTGGCTCATGGTCAGTAGGGGACTTTTGTTCTATGAATTTAGAAGTATCATCCCTGCCTTAATTTTCTACGATATATTCCTGTAGCATGATGTTTGCTTGCCCTAAACATTGCTTCCTGATGCTGCTTATGCCATGTTCAGTATTTTCACCAAGTCTGTGGTGCTGTTATCTTTTGCACTTTTGCCATGCTTGTTTGACCTGCTATTGTGTGATCTAGTCGTAGCTCAGTGTTCATCGTTTGTCAAGCATATCTTGCAGATCACTGCCATGTGCTTTGTTGCTATGTTGGAATACAATAGCTTAGTTTCTTGTTGCATGCTAAGTAGCATCATGCTGTTAATCGCAGAATTCTGTCATTCTTGTTTTGCTTGCCATTTGCAAACCGTCCATCCGTTTCCGGTGATCTTTATATAGATTTCAACCGAAATCACCTCATCTTTCCAGCGGCATACTTGGTTTGCCAATTTGATGCCTTGTTCATCATTTTCCTTCTGGAGCATGCATATGCATTGCATATCACATCTCGCATATTATGCCATGTATTGCATCATGCTGCTTGTGCATTGCATCGTGATTGATTGTGGTTCCATTGCTTGTGTTCTTGCTTTGCATAGAGCCGGGAGACGAGTACGTGAACGAGGAACCTGTTGAGTACGCTAACGAGGATCAAGCTTTCGACAACTCTGAGAACTTTGTAGGCAAGATGACCATACCCTCGACATCACTTCTATCTTTGCTTTGCTAGTTGTTCGCTCCATCACTATGTTTGTGCTACCTACCACTTGTTTATCATGCCTCCCATATTGCCATGTCAAGCCTCTAACCATCCTTTCCTAGCAAACCATTGTTTGGCTAAGTTACTGCTTTGCTCAGCCCCTCATAGCGTTGCTAGTTGCAGGTGAAGATGAAGTTGGTTCCACGTTGGAACATGGATATTTTGGGATATCACAATATCTCTTGTTTAATTGATGCAGATATATACTTGGTAAAGGGTGGATGGCTCGGCCTTATGCCTGGTGTTTTGTTCCACTCTTGCCACCCTAGTTTCCGTCATACCGGTGTTATGTTCCTTGATTTTGTGTTCCTTACGCGGTTGGGTGATTTATGGGACCCCCTTGACAGTTCGCTTTGAATAAAACTCCTCCAACAAGGCTCAACCTTGGTTTTACCATTTAACCACCTACCACCTATACCTTTCACCTGGGTTTTCGCGAGCCCGAGGGTCATCTTTATTTTAGCCCCCCCCCCCCGGGCCAGTGCTCCTCCGAGCGTTGGTCCGAACCGAGCCGCCTGCAGGGCCACCTCGGGGAAACTCAAAGTCTGGTTTTACTCGTAGCCTATCCCATCCGGTGTTCCCTGAGAATGACATATGTGTAGCTCCTATCGGGATTTGTCGGCATAGTCGGGTGGTCTTGCTGGTCTTGTTTTACCATTGTCGAAATGTCTTGTAAACCGGGATTCCGAGACTGATCGGGTCTTCCCAGGAGAAGGAATATCCTTTGTTGACTGTGAGAGCTTGTGATGGGCTAAGTTGGGACACCCCTGCAGGGTATTATCTTTCGAGAGCCATGCCCGCGGTTATGTGGCAGATGGAAATTTGTTAATGTCCGGTTGTAGACAACTTGACACTTGACTTAATTAAAATGCATCAACCGCGTGTGTAGACGTGATGGTCTCTCGGTGTAGTCTAGGAAGTGAACACGGTTTGGGTTATGTATGAATGTAAGTAGTTTCAGGATCACTTCTTGATCACTTTTAGCTTCTCGACCGATGCGCTGCTTCTCTTCTCGCTCTCTTTTGTGTATGTTAGCGATCATTTATGCTTAGTGCTTGCTGCAGCTCCACCACCATACCCCTTTTCTACCCATGAGCTTAAATAGTCTTGATCTCGCGGGTGTGAGATTGCTGAGTCCTCGTGACTCACAGATTCTACCAAAACAGATGCAGGTGCCGAGGATACCAGTGCAAGTGCCGCAACCGAGCTCAAGTGGGAGTTTGATGAGGACCTTGGTCGTTACTATGTTTCATTTCTAGATGATCAGTAGTGGAGCCCAGTTGGGACGATCGGGGATCTAGCATTTGGGGTTATCTTCTTTTCATTTGGATTTGACCGTAGTCGGTCTATGAGTGTATTTTGAATGATGTACGAATTTATTTATGTATTGTGTGAAGTGGCGATTGTAAGCCAACTCTCTTTATCCCATTCTTGTTCATTACATGGGATTGTGTGAAGATGACCCTTCTTGCGACAAAACCTACAATGCGGTTATGCCTCTAAGTCGTGCCTCGACACGTGAGAGATATAGCCGCATCGTGGGCGTTACAAGTTGGTAATCAGAGCCATCCCTGACTTAGGAGCCCCCTGATTGATCGAATCGCTGTCGTTGTTGAGTCTAGAACAAAAATGATTTGAGTCTTAGGATTATATATATTGGAGAGTAGGATTCTTTTTACGCCTCAGTCCCTTTGTCGCTCTGGTGAGGTCTCCTAAGGTAGATCTTTTGACTTTCCTCTCCTCAAATTTCACTAATTTTTTTTAGGATCACGCGGGTATCTTGGGATCGTTCCGATAGTTTTGTGATGAGAACATTGTTCTTGATGCCTCCTGACATTTAGGGGTTGTGGCAGTGTCCCGGGGAGTTGAGCTCTGAGGTGTTGTCATCTTTTATCGTTGCAGTTCTGGAATACCTGAGTTTTGCCGACATCGATAATCTATTTTATGTAGTTGTTGGTGAGATAACCTCGACGCCACCCATTACTGGGGAGTTCGGGAGTATTGCCATCACTTGTATAACGGATGCTTTTTGAAGGTTGAGGTACACGATTTCTGAAGGTTTCTTGGTTATGTGTATATATTGCTTCCCGTGTATCCCCAACACTTGATTGCATAACCAAAAAGTTTTGGGAGTTTATATGTGGGATTCAAGTAGCTCTTAGCATTTCTTCCTGCAAATATTTGGTTTGTGATTGGGTAATCCTTACCACTTATTTGTTCCACTTGTACCTTGTTATTTCATTCATCAACCCCTTATCAAATGGCTTCTCACCTTAATGGACGTGATGTTAGCTTTGGAATTCATTCGTTCATCCTTGTTCGAATGTTTATTGTGAAGACTATATGTTGCAATTTCTATCCGTTGATTCAACTTGTCTATCTGTCTATCAAGATGCTAATGGATGTCACCCTCTTCAGGATGGCTCCGCCAACGCGTCATAATCCGGAACGCAATGATGGGAGTCAGGCGAACCCTCCACCTCCACCTTCGCCTCCGGAGGCATGGCAAGTTTTGATGGCAGCCACAAACGCCAACGCTCAGATGATGATTCAGCTCATGAAGGAGCGCAACCAAGGCCAAGGCAACCAAGGGAATCAAGGTCAAGGGCAGTTCAATCATCAGCCTCAGTTTCCTACCCTCAACCAGTTCCTTGCAAATCAGCCGAAGTCTTTCAGCTACTGTGCCGAGGCCACAGACGCCGATGATTGGCTTGTGGATATCAACAATCATTTTGAATGTAGCAATGTCAGGCCTAAGGACTATGTCAAGTTCGCTTCTTTTCAGCTCAAGGACCAAGCCGCTGATCGGTGTCAACAATACAAGGATTCTAGAGGAGGTCGAGTGATTACTTGGACTGACTTCTGCTGGGACTTTAAAGCTCACCACAGTCCTACCAGTGTTGTTGAGAGCAAGCATGAGGAGTTCCACAATCTCAAGCAAGGCAGTATGTCTGTGTACGAATACAACAAACAGTTTCAAAAACTTGCTCGCTTCGCTAAACAAGACGTTCATGATGAGAAGAGTATGATTTGTCAATTCAGAGGTGGCCTCAGAGAGGATCTGCTGTTAGCTCTTGTTCTTGTTGAGCCTACTCAGTTCGATCAATTCTACAACATGGCCCTCAAGCAAGAAGGTGCTCACCTCAAGTGTGAGGCTTCTAAGAAGAGAATCAGGGATGCAGTTCAGTCTTTTTCTTCCTCACAAGTGGCAGCTAAGCAGTAGAAGTTCTACCTTCCTCCTCCTCCATTTCGTCAGCCTTACCAGCAGAAGAACTCAGGTGGTCATGGATCTTCCCACCCACCCAACCCAGGCCATCAGAACAAGTCAAATTCTCAAGCTCCAAGGTCAAATGCTCCTTATCATCGTCCACTCTCAGAGGTGACTTGCAACAAGTGCCAGCAGAAAGGTCAATATGCGAACAAGTGCTTCAACCAAAGGTGCCTTCCGCCTCCTCCTCCTATGAGATCTTCAAGTAATGAAGTGGTCAAGCATAATCCCAAGTCTGCAAAGGTGAACATGATGAATGCAGCGCAAGCGGAGGAATCTACTGATGTGATAATGGGTAATCTTCTAGTTAATGATTTTCCTGTAAAAGTCTTATTTGATACCGGTGCTTCGCATTCTTTCATGTCATATCCTTTTGCATCGAAGCACAATTTTGACACAAATGAATTACCTAGAGCAATGCAAGTTATTTCTCCGGCTAAGCGATTGAGATCTACCTTATTGGTTCCTGTTGGGGATATAACTATTTGTAAGCCGCCTAGGAGGGGCCGGGTTACGCAAAGAAGATTCACCAGAAAGAAGCCCAAGACTAAGCATGAAGATGGCGGTTCAATAGAGGGCTTAAGTCCCACATGCGACTTAAGGCCCGTTGTAATAAACCGCCACAATGGCATGACTTGTATCATAAGGTAGATTTAACTAGTCATCGAGCCGGATACTGTTTATAAGCCGGCCGGGACTCTGTAAGCCGCAGGGCGTCAACCCGTGTATATAGGGGGACGGCCTGATGACGGATTAGGGCAAGAAACAACTCATCGAGAGCCGGGCATAGCGTATCTCACTACCTGGTCATTGAAACATCAATACCAACCCAACTAGACGTAGGCCTTACCTTCACCGTAAGGGGCCGAACTAGTATAAACTCTCTCGTGTCCTTTGTCCCGTTAACCCCTTCAAGCTTCCTAGTTGCGATGGCTCCACAACTAATTCCTTTCACGAGGACATCTGACGTGACAATTCCACGACAGTTGGCGCCCACCGTGGGGCCAGCGCACGGTGGATTTGAATTCTTGAAGGGCAACTTCGAAGGGCTCAAGGGATACGTAACGGGCCGGATGACCAAGAGTCGTCGCGGCAAGGTATACATCGACGACGAAGGCTGGGGCCCCGACACTGGCTCAATTGAGTACGGGTACCGGGTCCCCTTCGGCGGAATCCATGTCTTCATCGGCTAGATCAGAGAGCCGGGACCTGAGCCGGACAATGGCACCGACCTCATCGAGACAGTTCAGCGTGCGAGGAAGACCCGAGCTCAACCTGTCATGAAGCGTGCTTTCGTGGACTGCATCCACGGAGAGGAACTTTCTAAAGGATCTGAAGATGATGGTGAGACGGCCGTCCTCTCAGATGGTGATTCGTCCGCCGGTTCAACAGATTCGTTGTATCAGGTGCAAGACGGCGTGCTCGGGGGCTGTTCCGATGGCATCAGTATTCCGGACCCCTCTGAGCCGCCAAGATGGGCAGGAATCTTCATGGCTGGAACTCAGCCCGGCTCTAACTCTACGGCTGCTGCAGCAATAACATCCAGAATATGGACAGCCGGGGCAGGTGGCCCTGTGCGCCCGCCGGCTCAGGTGCTGATAGACCTCATGGACAAGCTTACGACCCTGTTAACCGCCACGGTGATCCCTGTGAACAAAGATGAGCATGACGCGGAGGTGACACGGGTGCGTGAGGAGATAGCTCAGGCCAAGGAGGCCTTGGCAGCTGGGGATACTAGACTAGCTACAAAGCGAGCGGCTCTCGACGCCTGGGCACAGCGGTTGCAGTCAGAAGCTTACCAGCTCACGATGAGCTTAAATGCATCCAATGAGGTAATGAGGAGGAGACACCAGAAAACCCAATCTCGCTTGCCTCCGAATTACGACCCTCGGGTTCTTTTCACTACACCCAGAGCCGGCCCAAGTAACCCGCCAGATGCCAATCAGTTTATGACAGCCGGGGCAGGAGGACCGGCTCAGCCTCGAGAGATGCCACCTCCTCATGTGAGCATGGCACCACCGTGTTATGTGCCGATACCGGAGGGTCACTTTTCCAACCCCATGGAGAACTTAATTAAAGCTTCGGCGTGCTTAGCGGCTCTGCCCATGGACGGTGATGACCCGACAGCGGTGGAGACCCGGAGGGTCAGAGAGCTTCTCTAGACGGCCTTGGCTCAGCAAGAGACCTATTCTTACAGCAGGGACACGATTCATTCAACTCCTCCGCCTTGGTTACCACCGCCTCGTCGGAACCGGAGCCCGAGTTACAGCAGGCACATGGAATCCGAAGCTTTGTCAAGCAACGCCCAACGCCGCAACCAACATGGTGGCTATAACCCGGTGCAAGACCGATTACGTCAGGAGAATGAGCGGGCAGCTCAGCTGGCGGCTCAAGAGGCGGCTTATCAGGATATCCCAGAGTATCCAACGACTTCTGTTGAGGCGGGAGTAGCCACTAGAACCGGTGGTGTTCCTTGTTTGGTACTGGCTTTGCGCAACGTGCGCCTGCCCAAGGACTTTAAGGGACCTCGAAAGGTGCCGAATTACACGGCCGACTTACAGCCCGGAGCGTGGATCGAGAGTTATGAGATGGCCATGGAGTTATTGGAAGTGAGTGACGCGGCAATGGCTAAATATTTCACCATGATGCTAGATGGAACGGCCCGGTCTTGGTTAAAAGGTTTGCCGCCCAATTCCATTGGTTCATGGGAAGAATTAAAAGCCCGTTTCATCTAGAACTTCAAGGACACCTGTAAGCAATCTATGTCGATCGTGGACTTGACGAATTGTAAGCAGGAGGAAGGTGAATCCACCACCCATTGGGTGCGCCGGGTCAAGGAGATAATTCATTCATCTGACAAGATGGATGCCGGTTCTGCAGTCCTTATGTTGGAGAAGAATTGCAGCTTTGAGCCGCTGAGGCAGAAACTGGGGCGCCTTAAACGAGACTGCAATGATATGGGTACGCTGATGGCGGCTTTAGTCAAATATGCCGATTCTAATAGTACCAAGGATCCCGCGTCTGACGATGAGAAGACAGGGAAGGGAAAAAGGAACGGCAATGGAAAGGGTCAACAGCATAACCCGGGGAACCAAGGCAGCAATAAGCGTAAGGCGGACGGTAACCCGGAGTTTGTGGCCAATGCCAATGCGCAAGGTAACAATAAGAGATATAAGGGTAAGCCGCCTCGATCCGGCGGGTCAGGCCCATCTCTTTAGCAGCTACTCAATGACCCCTGCCCGAAACACGGCACCTGGGAGCACCCCACCACACACCAATGGAAGGATTGCGCGATCATGAAGGCATTTAAAAATTCCAACACCTTTGACGGTAGTCATGGATCTGGCGGTGGCTTAGGGGCTGGCGGTTTTCATGGCCCGGGCGGTGGTTCAAATTCCGGATTTCAGGGGCATCAAGGCGGTAATAATCAACAGCAGTCTGGTCAGCCATCCGAAACAGTTGAGTGGTGGGCAGTATCACGTGTTTACCACTAGTTTATGCAAACGTGACCAGAAGGTTCATAAGAGGGCCATGAATTCTGTTGAGCCGGCAATTCCTCATTATTTGAGGTGGTCAGAACAGCCCATTATATGGAGCAGAGAGGATCACCCTCCACGGGTCAATAATCCGGGTCAGTTAGCCTTGGTGGTAGCACCCCAGGTTGGTGGATATAAGTTCACTAAGGTGCTCATGGACGATGGTAGCAGCATCAATATCCTCTACTACGAGGCCTTTCAGCGCATGGGATTGACTGAGAAGAATTTGAGAACATCCAACACTGTTTTCCATGGGGTGGTTCCGGGTAAGTCGGCTTACCCAGTTGGTAAGATTGAATTGGAGGTGGCCTTTGGAGATGAGCACCACTCTAGGGCTGAGAAATTGACGTTTGAAGTGGTTAAAATCAGAAGTCCATATCACGCTCTGTTTGGGCGACCGACTTATGCTAAATTCATGGCACAGCCATGTTACGTTTACTTGCAGCTCAAGATGCCGGGTTACAAGGGCACCATCACTGTGCATGGGAGTCGAAAGGTGGCCTTGGAATGTGAAGAAGGCGCTGAGTCTGCATGTGCTACGGAGGAGCTCAAATTTTATCAAGACAATGTTGACCCGACGAACATGACCTCCCTCAAGAAACCAACTACTGAGCATGACCCGGCGTTGAAGTTTAAATCGGCCGCTGAGACAAAGCTTGTTGACTTTACCCCAGGAGATGCCTCTAAGCAGTTTAGTATTAGTGCCAATTTGGATCCTAAATAGGAAAGCGCGCTCATCGAGTTCATCCGTGAGAATCGGGACATATTTGCATGGAAACCTTCTGACATGCCGGGTGTACCGAGGGAACTCACTGAGCACACTCTCAATATTGATCCAAAGTATAAGCCGGTTAGGCAGTTTCTCCGATGTTTCAACGAAGAGAGGCGGAAGGCCATTGGGGAAGAGGTCGCCCAGCTCTTAGCGGCCGGGTTTATTGTTGAAGTTTTTCACCCGGAGTGGTTGGCTAACCCGGTGTTGGTGCTCAAGAAGAACGGCACTTGGCGGATGTGTGTGGATTACACGGACTTAAACAAGGCTTGTCCGGCTGATCCCTTTGCTCTCCCCCGTATTGATCAAATCATTGATGCTACGGCGGGTTGTGAACGTTTGAGCTTCTTGGATGCTTACTCTGGTTATCATCAGATCAAGATGGCAGTTAAGGACCAGGAGAAGACAGCTTTCATCACTCAGTTTGGAGCCTTCTGCTATGTATCTATGCCATTTGGACTCAAAAGTGCCCAGGCGACTTATCAGCAGTGTGTGCAGAACTGTTTGCATGATCAAATTGGGCGTAATGTTCATGCTTACGTAGATGACATTGTGGTGAAGTCCAGAGAAAAGGAAACCTTGATATCTGACTTGAAAGAGACCTTTGATAATCTCCGGGTTTACAAGATGATGCTTAGCCCGGCCAAGTGCGTGTTTGGTGTACCTGCAGGCAAGCTCTTAGGTTTTCTGGTGTCAAACAGAGGCATTGAAGCTAATCCGGAGAATATTAAGGCGATTACCTCTCTGGCTAAGCCGGCGCGCATCAATGATGTTCAACGACTGGCGGGTCGTGTTGCCGCTTTAAGTCGGTTCATAAGCCGGTTAGGTGAGAAGGCCCTTCCATTATATCAGATGATGAAGAAAACTGACACCTTTGTCTGGAGCGATGCTGCAGATGCTGCCTTTGAAGACTTGAAGAGGCAATTGTCTGAACCACCGGTTCTTGCGGCTCCCATTGACAGAGAGCCGTTGCTGTTGTATGTGGCTGCTAATTCACGAACGGTCAGTATTGCCATCGTGGTGGAGCGTAAGGAAGCTAGCAAGGATCATCCGGTTCAACGGCCGGTTTACTATATCAGTGAGGTGCTCATTGAGTCTAAACAAAGATATCCACATTGGCAGAAACTCGTTTACAGAGTGTTCATGGCCAACCGGAAGTTGAAGCAGTACTTTCAAAGTCATCCTATAACTGTGGTAAGTTCTGCCCCTTTGGGAGACATCATCCAGAATAGGGAGGCCACAGGACGAGTCGCCAAGTGGGCTATTAAGCTGGGGTCTCATGGTTTGAAGTACATGCCACGTACTGCTATTAAGTCTCAGGCCTTGGTGGACTTTATCAATGATTGGACAGAGTTGCAGGCACCTGAGGAGAAGCCAGATAACACATATTGGACTATTCACTTTGACGGGTCCAGGCAGCTAGAAGGCTCGGGGGCTGGAATTGTTTTAACTTCCCCTCGAGGTGATCAATTTCATTATGTACTCCGGCTTATATTCCCATGTACTAACAATGCAGTAGAGTACGAGGCCTTAATCCATGGTCTCCGGATGGCCAAGGAAATGAACTTAAGCCGGGTAAGGTGCCTGGGCGACTCAGATCTCGTGGCTCAACAGGTGTCAGGCAATTGGGATTCCAAGGATCCTCTCATGGCGGCTTATCGACGTGAAGTAGATGTCGTGGCTGGACATTTCAAGGGTTATCAAGTGGAGCACATTGATCGAAGGAAGAACAAGGCGGCTGATGCTTTAAGCCGGCTGGGATCTCAACATAAGCCGGTGCCACCTAACACCTTTCTTGATGTTTTGCATAACCCTTCTGTCAAGGTGCCTACCAAGGAAAAACTAGCGGTGCTAGACCTGGAGGCACAACTGGTGGCAGCTCTTCACGTTATCCCGGATTGGACAGTGCCTTATTTGGCTTACATGACCCGGGGTGAGTTACCTGAGGATGAGACCTTGGCAAGACAAATCATCAGGCGTTCCAAATCTATGACGATTGTTAACGGCGAGTTACATCACCTAAGTGTCACTGGGGCGTTTCAACGATGTGTGGCGCCTGCAGAGGGACAAGAGATACTTCATGAGATTCATGAAGGAGATTGTGGTCATCATGCCGGCTCAAAATCTCTTGTGGCCAAGGCTTCCCATCATGGTTTCTACTGGCTCACGGCTCATGCTGATGCGGAGGATCTAGTCAGTAAATGTGACGGTTGTCAGAAGTTATCACGACGTGCTCATGTGTCGGCTCAAGAATTAAGGATGATCCCAATTACTTGGCCGTTCACAGTCTGGGGGCTTGACATGGTTTGACCTTTCAAAAGGTCTAAGGATAAAAAGACACATCTCCTGGTGGCAGTGGATAAATTTACAAAGTGGGTTGAGGCGGAGCCAGTCAGTAAGTGTGATGCGGCCACAGCGGTTCAGTTCATGAAAAAGGTGATCTTTCGTTTTGGTTTCCCACACAGCATTATAACTGATAACGACACAAATCTCTCCAAGGGAGCCATGGAAGAGTTCTGTCAAAGAGAACATATCCGGCTTGATGTTTCGTCTGTTGCTCATCCTCAATCCAATGGTCAAGCGGAAAGAGCTAATCAGGAGATCCTGAAGGGTATCAAGCCCCGACTCTTTGTCCCCTTAAAGTGGACTCTGGGTTGTTGGGTGGAGGAGTTACCCTCTGTGCTATGGAGCATCAACACTACGCCTAACAGATCCACGGGTTACACACCTTTTTTCATGGTCTATGGAACAGAAGCAGTTATGCCAAGTGACATCCGACACGACTCGCCCCGCATGGCGGCTTATGTTGAGGCGGATAACGAAAAGGCTCGTCAGGATGCACTTGACTTGTTGGATGAGGAGCGAGACTTGGACATAGCCCTCTCGGCCATTTACCAGCAAGACCTGCGCCGCTATCACAGCCGTCGGGTTAGGAGCAGAACCTTTCAGGAAGGCGACTTGGTACTCCGGCTCATCCAAGATCAATCTGACATGCACAAGCAATCTCCGCCTTGGGAAGGACCCTTTGTGGTCAGCAAGAATCTGAATAACGGGTCATATTACCTCATTGATGTTCGAGAGCACAAAGACTCCCTTAAGTCAGAAGAGGAGACCCGCCGGCCGTGGAATATTGCCCATCTTCGGCCTTACTATACTTGAGCCACCGGCTCTTAGGATGTATATATTTTTGACGATGTACATATTGCCAAACCGTTTGATCGGCATACTGCCAAACCCACTTGGGGGCTTCCTGATCATATTTGAATCACAACTTAACTCCTTTGGGTCTGACGTGGATCGTATTCGAATCATCATCATTAAACAACTATTATGGTCACTTGGGGGCTTCCTGTTCAAACATAGGTCGTATTCGAACCAAGGAGAACATAGCTGTCGATACCCACTTGATCGGCATCTCCAAAGCCACTGGGGGCTATATGATCGTATCCGAATCTTAGCTTAACCCCTTTGGAATGGTTTACTGATCGTATTCGAATCAGAAGCCTCTGAACATTGTTTATTATATGGCATAAGCATAATTACTTGACTATTTTGAGACCTTTTTTTGAAAGCACTATGAGGTGGCTTTTGATTCTTCTGGCTTAATATTAATTATCCCAGGTTGTTAAGTGCTAGGTGAGCATTATATCTTCCGACTTTCAGGAGTTGAATCCATCCACATGGTGAAGGTCACATAAACAGGTGGGATTACCAAAGGGATTGCAGGATGAGGCTAGCAAATTTAACATCAAGGAGACAAACGATCAACAGGGGCTGGAAATATATAACAATGGCGGCTTACGAAAGTATTAAGCGCCATAAACATGCGCGAAGGCATGACAAATATTAAGAGGTTTTTTCTATCCTATTACAAGACTCCCCGAGTCTGAATAAGTGGAGCATTGTTTTTATGAAGTTATAAAACGCCTGGCGGTTCATTCCTTCGGCGGGCTTGAAGACTCCGGGTTATCCTTCTCCGTCTCTCCGTCGGTTGCTTTGTCTTGGAAGGTGGATGAGGCCCAGTCAATGCCACTCAAGGCTTCAAACTCAGCTTCATCATCTATTAAACTGGCCGGGTCCACTTCAGGGGCAAAGGTATGCTTACGCGTTGGAGGGATCAGGCTGACTTGGTCATATGGAATGTTTGGAATTCTCTGGTTCTCGCTGTCATAGCCCGGCGAATACCTAGTAAGATCAGTATCATTCCCAATAAGGGTAGCCAAGGGATGTACGACTTTTACACAAGCGGTGAAAGCCTGATCGTCAAATACAGTACCGTCCTCCTTAAGGCTCGGATATCCAAGAGAGAGATTAGCTAAGTCAAGCTCTGGCGTCCGTGCCTTTGCCCAGCTCAACGCAGCTACAGCTCCGGCTCTTGCCGATGCCCGTCTTAAATCTAGAATTCGCTGAGGTAGCACATCGAGATGCTTCAGCACGTCTTGTAATAGGCGGGGAGGGGTGTTTGATAAGGCTGCAACGGCCAAGGCACGTTGTGACCCGGAGTACAGCTGTTCCACTAAGGTGTAAACTACTTTAAGTTTTATCAGCATGTTTTGCTTCAGGTTGGTACTCCTGGGGCCTGTGTGTGCACAAACTTAACAGTCATCCGGAGATAACCATTACAATAGTCATTGGAAGATTACAATGTTTGAGGTTATGCACAGTAACTTACCGAAGATGGCTGAGACCATTTGAGATATCTGCCGTTTTAAGTCGGACAGCTCGGTTGTTGCTTCTGCAAGAGATGCTTCTGCTGTCTCGGCCCGGGTCACCAGTGAAGCCTTCTCATCAGCCCAAGCTTTCTTATCTGACTCAAAAATTTTCTTCAACTTCTCATTTTCAGAGACACTGAATTCAAATTTGGAGTTGGCCTTCTGAGTTTCAAGTTCTTGAGTTTCCAGACGACTCTTCAGGACCGTAATCTCCGACTCAAATTGACTTATGGTGGCCTACATTGAAACCAGGTTATGGTAAGGATCACGGTAAGGTAACATTCAAAGTCCCAAGCACTTTACAAGTAAAGATACTTGGCACTTGGGGGCTAATGTATGCTGAAAATTTTTAAACCTATCATACCGGGTCACACATATTAAGTCTCAAGCACTTTACAAGTGAAGATACTTGACCCTTGGGGGCTAATGCATATCGCAAATTTAAAAGTATCAAGTTATAACCGGGTTAAATATATTCTCTCTGAACCGGACAAACAAATAGTAAGCAGATTTCTAAGTCTACAACATATTATTTCATAAGCAATAGACCTGGGGGCTGGTACAGTAAGTAAGATTCAGGAAAATAGCATAAGTTATACCTCAAATTTGTGCTGTATTTGTTTTACCATGTCAATTTCTAGGTCACGACTATTATGCACCTGGCTCAGATAGCCCGAGACTATATCATCAATGCTTAAGTGAGTATAGTCAGTGATGTCCTGTTTGGCTCTTCGACGTTCGGCAAATTCTTCCTTGGCAGTACATTAGGCAAGAACAGTAGGCCGCCCCGGTTCAACAAGTTGACTTTTCAGATAGAAAACTTTCGGGTCAGTCGTCTTGGCCGGGCTAGGAACTTCCGGGTTATCAGAGTTGTGAATAACCTTTTCTGCAGGCGGGTCAGAGGTTGGCACCGGAATATCAGAAGCCGGTTCAGGCGGTGGCTGATGGGTGGAGCTAGCAGGAGCGGACGAGTCAGGCGCCGGTTTAATGACAACCGGGTCTTGGGACGGCTTATTTTTCTTCGCCTTCTTGCTGGGCTTCACTTGCAGGCTGTCAATAAAGGAAGAAGGATGAGTATTAAAGCATAAAGTACGGTAAAACTTAAAGTAAGTAAGGCTACATTACCCAGGAGCCATTTTGAAAGCCGACATGTTTGATTGCATAGACTCGTCGGAAGAAGGAGAGGTATCCTGATAATTGGAGTCAGATGAATTGAGAGGTTGACGAATCAAACCCGCCAAAGGTAAAATAGAATGTAAATTGGAGATAACCTCGGTCCGACACTTCCTAGTTACATCGGGTAAGCCGGAGGAGAGTTCTGCATCTTGAGTGGCCCGAGTCTACCTCATGTTCTCAAGCTGCTGTTGCTTCAAAAGAAATTGAGGATCTTGATAATCTAGAGGATGTGAAAATCTTACTTTCTGGGTCACCCTTCGGGTTTTGTGTTTTGGCAAAGGCTCTGAGTCGAAAGAGATTATAGTTACCTCTTCTTCAACTGCTTGACTGTTCCCTGTATCCTCCTGAAAGGACAGAATGTCAGTAAAATAGCGACAAGGGAGTTAAGGAAGTTAAAGGATTACCTCTTCATCATCCGAAGAAGTATCATCCAATTTGAATAACTCAGAAGCGCTGGGTTTCTTCTTCTTTGAGGTTCCCGTCTTGGCAGTTTTCCTTTCGGTTTTTAAGGCTGCCCTGGCTTGCTTGGCAGCGTCATGATCATATTTGACCTTCCAGAAGTTGTCATCGGCCTGAGGAAAAGGATAAAGAATTATGAGATCAAATAAGGTATAACGAAGCAGAGAGTATTCATTAAGAGTAATAACTCACTGCAGGGGCATGGTTCTTCCTGCAGAAGGGAAGTAAGCCAAAGGTATTACTGGTTACAGTGCCCTCCTTCAGAAGTGACTGGGTTGTAGCATCTACCACATCATCTGGTAAGTTATCTGGACTATGACGCATTGGATCGTCCTTTTCGCCTGTGTAAGTACACATTAAGCCGGAGCGGCGGCTTAATGGGAGTATTCGCCAAGTGACCCAGACTCGGACCAGATCAATGCCATTCAAACCATTTCCCAAAAGAGCTTTAATCTTCCTGATGGTGGGATTAAGAGGCAAACGTTCAACAGCGGGTAGGTGACCAGACTTCACAAACTCAGCCAGTTTACTTTTGGTAACTACGGATGGGACCCAATTGCAGGTCACAGGGGCCTTGTCCTCCTTAGGAGCCATGACGACAGTTGGCCTATGACAAAATAAGAAGTTCCGGTTCAAATTTTAAACCGGGAGACATATCCAAATTATTTAAGGTAGCGGCTTACGAAGGGGACTAATGACATAAGGATGACTGTGCAACAATACTTAAGCCGCTACGAGTATCAAGAGTAGTTCAAAATTCTTAAAGTCATGAGAAGCAATCATGGCTCATAGATTAGTGTCATTTATTTAAACTGGACACCTAGACAGTTGTGTTTAAGGACATCTACCAGAAGAAGTTTTCCGGGTGATAAAAACAGGTTTAATAATCTTCTGCTAATATTTGAGATCAAAGATCTGTTCTGATAAGAAAAGTTTCTAGACCTAAAAACAGGGCAAAGAAGTTCATACACTCGAAGAGGGTTTCCAAATTAGGGAAATGAGATCTGTTTCTATGCAAGATAAACACAACCATTACCGCAGCAGTTCTACATAGTTTTTATGATCTAAACAGGGCATTGGAGGTGAAAATTAGCGAGGGTTTGCGTCGGGCGGTGATGAACGCTGACGAACTCAACAAAGTTCCAATGTAGATCTAAGAAAGGGAAGGAGAGGAACTCACGGATGTGGACGAGCTGCGGAGGTTCGCTGTCGATTTCTGGTCAGAGTCAGGTTGATGTAGCGGCCTGAGTCGATGAAGACGAGGGGTTCGACGGCGGTGGCAGCGGAGCTCGAGAGGAAGCAAGAGGAAGAAGACGACCGAAGGGGGAGAATGGAGAAGACCTAGGTCGTGCCTATTTATAAGGAGAGGCTGACTGAGACGGCGCGGGAAACAAGGAGATAAACATCATTATCCAGCGGCCCCGACACCTCGATTCTCGAGATGGTCAGTAAGGGTAAAGATCCGTTGGAATAAAATATGAGTTTTATTGAAGATGACGTCATTGTGATTTGACCCGGATCTAGATGATGATGTCACGGCGGGTTAAAGTTTTTGCATAGTCAGAAGACTGAAGATTTATGCTTTAACGTATTTTAAGATTGACATGAACAGGTTCAAATCAATCTGGGGCCTAATGTTGGGGATATAACTATTTGCCGCCCAGGAGGGGCCGGGTTATGCAAAGAAGATTCACCAGAAAGAAGCCCAAGACCAAGCATGAAGATGGCGGTTCAATAGAGGGCTTAAGGCCCAAAGGCGACTTAAGGCCCATTGTAGTAAACCGCCATAATGGCATGACTTGTATCATAAGGTAGATTTAACTAGTCACCAAGCCGGATACTGTTTATAAGCCGGCCGGGACTCTGTAAGCTGCAGGGCGTCAACCCGTGTATATAGGGGGACGACCTGCTAGCGGCTTAGGGCAAGAAACAACTCATCAAGAGCCGGGCATAGAGTATCTCACTCCCTGGTCATCGAAACATAAATACCAACCCAACTAGACGTAGGCCTTACCTTCACCGTAAGGGGCCAAACTAGTATAAACTCTCTCGTGTCCTTTGTCCCGTTAACCCCTTCAAGCTTCCTAGTTGCAATGGCTCCACAACTAAGTCCTTTCACGAGGACATCTGACGTGACAATTCCATGACAGTTCCGGATGTCGGTATCAAGATGGACGACTATAAATTTCTATCTAAACCAATTGTTCTTGGCGACTCTGACATCGATCTAATTCTCAGGATGGACTGGCTTTCTAAGCACAAGGCTCAGCTTGATTGTGCTGCCAGAGAGATTCAATTGACACACTCTTCTGAGGATGTTATCATCTATGCCGCTCGTGATGAAACCATTCGGTTGTTTTCTCTCAATGAGAAGGCCGAGTTGGATGCTATTTCTCAAATTCCAGTCGTTTGTGAGTACCAAGATGTCTTTCCAGAAGAGCTTTCGGGTATGCCTCCGCACCGGCCAGTTGAGTTTGTTATCGATCTTGAGCCTGGTACTGAACCCGTTTGGAAGCGTCCATACAAGCTTGGACCTAAGGAGCTGAAGGAATTGAAGAAACAGCTCGATGAACAAGAGCGTCTGGGTTTGATCAGACCGAGTTCATCTCCATGGGGCTGTGGAGTTCTTTTTGTCCAGAAGAAGGATGCCATGGACCGACTGTGCGTCGATTACCGTCCATTGAACAAGAAGACAATCAAGAACAAGTATCCACTTCCCAACATCAATGAGCTATTCGAGCAACTCAAAGGTGCTAAAGTATTCTTCAAGCCTTCGTATGGGTTATCATCAGATTCGCATTCGTGAACAAGATATTCCCAAGACATCATTCAGAACAAGCTTTGGTTCTTATGAATATACTATCATGTCTTTCGTCCTTGTCAATGCTCCTCCAACATTCTCTCGAATGATGAATTTCACTTCAACCCCTACACCAATGAATTTGTCTTGGTGTATCTCGATGATATCTTGGTTTTCTCCAAGAATAAGAAGGATCATGCCAAACATTTGCGATTGGTGCTCGACAAGCTCAAAGAGTATCAATTCTATGCGAAGTTTTCCAAATGTGAGTTTTGGCTTGATGAAATTCTTTACCTTGGTCACATCATCTCCGCCAAGGGCGTTGCTGTTAATCCCGAGAAGGTGTCTGCAATTGTGAATTGGGAACCTCCTCAGAATGTCAAGCAGCCCCGCAGTTTTCTTGGTCTTGCAAGCTATTGCCGAAGATTCGTTGAGAATTTCTCAAAGATTGCAAAGCCTCTTTCCAACCTCCTCCAGAAGCATGTCAAGTATGTCTGGACGCCTGAGTGTGACGTTGCTTTCAACACCCTCAAAGAGAAGCTTGTCTCAACTCCTGTCTTAACTCCTCCTGATGAATCCAAGCCATTCGAAGTTTTCTGTGATGCTTCTCTTCAAGGTCTAGGTGTTGTGTTAATGCAAGAGAAGAAAGTTGTGGCCTATACCTCTCGTCAATTGAAGCCCAATGAAAAGAACTACCCCACTCACGATCTTGAGTTGGCGGCAATTGTCCATGCATTGATAACATGGAGACATCTCTTGTTGGGAAGGCAAGTGGACATTTTCACCGATCACAAGAGCCTCAAGTATATCTTCACTCAACCCAACCTCAACCTCAGGCAAACTCGATGGGTCAAAATGATTCAAGAGTACAATCCAAGTATTGAATATACTCCAGGCAAGGCGAATGTGATTGCAGATGCTTTGAGCAGAAAGGCATATTGCAACAGCTTAGTTCTCAAGCCATTTCAACCGGATCTATGTGAAGCTTTCCGCAAACTCAATCTTCAAGTTGTTCCTCAAGGCTTTCTTGCCAACCTCATAGTCTCTCCTACTTTGGAAGATCAAATTCGTGAGGCACAACTCCTGGATACCATGGTGAAAAAGGTGAAACATGGTATCGACAAGGGCATTTCCAAATACAAGTGCTTCAACGTTGATGACAAAGATACTCTTTTCTTCGAGGACCGAATTGTGGTTCCTAAAGGTGATCTGAGAAAAGTCATTATGAACGAGGCACACAATTCCCTTCTATCCATTCATCCTGGAAGTACGAAGATGTACCATGACCTCAAGCAGTCGTATTGGTGGACTCGAATGAAGCGAGAAATTGCTCAATTCGTGAATGAATGTGACGTCTGCAGAAGGGTGAAAGCAGAACACCAACGACCAGTTGGTATCCTCCAACCTCTTGCTATTCCAGAATGGAAGTTTAGTCATATCGAGATGGACTTCATGACTGGATTTCCTAAGTCCAAGCGTGGAAATGATGCTATCTTCGTTGTCATTCACAAGCTTACTAAAGTGGCTCATTTCCTTCCAATCAAAGAATCCATCACAGCAGCTCAGTTGGCAGAGCTATACACCTCCAGAATTGTCTCCTTGCATTGTATTCCGCAATTGATCTCTTCAGACCGTGGAAGCATTTTTCACCTCTAAGTTTTGGGACTCCTTTCAGGAGGCCATGGGCACCAACATTCGCTTCAGCATAGCTTACCATCCTCAAACAAGTGGCCAAGTTGAGCGAGTGAATCAAATCCTTGAAGATATGCTCAGGGCTTGTGTCATTTCCTTTGGTATGAAGTGGGAAGATTTTCTTCCATATTCCGAGTTCTCCTACAACAACAACTTCCAAGCAAGTGCGGGCAAGGCCCCATTCGAAATTCTCTATGGCAGAAAGTGTTGTACTCCTCTCAATTGGTCTGACACTAGTGAACGCCAACTTCTTGGCAACGACTTGATCACAGAAGCCGAAGAAATTTGCAAAGTCATCCATGAGAATCTCAAGGCCGCACAATCGCGCCAGAAGAGCTATTATGATGACAAGCACCATGATGTGGCTTTTGAAATCAGAGACCATGTCTACCTCTGCGTCTCTCCAATGAAAGGCACTCTTCGCTTCGGTATCAAAGGGAAGCTTGCCCCTAGATACGTGGGTCCTTTCAAGATCATTGGCAAAAGAGGCGATCTCGCCTATCAACTTGAGCTTCCGTCCAACTTTGCTAATGTGCACGATGTGTTTCACGTGTCACAGCTTCGCAAGTGCTTCGAGACTCCTGAGCACACCATCAACTTAGAAGAGATTGACCTCCAAGAAGATCTGTCTTATCATGAGCACCCCGTTGCTATTCTTGAAGAGACTGAGCGCAAGACTCGCAACAAGTCAATCAAATTCCTAAAAGTGAAGTGGTCACACCATTCCGACTAAGAAGCCACCTGGGAGTGCGAGGATCACCTCCGTTCCGAATATCCGGAGTTCTTTCAGTCCTAGATCTCGAGAAGAGATCCTCTTGTAGTGGTGGAGTGTTGTAACACCCCGGATGTAACTTTCCATATTTGTAACTCCAACTCTTGTCATTTTCGGCTATGTGTTATGATATTCCCTCTGTGGTTGGGTTTTGTCTTTCGTTTTGCATTGTGTTCATGTCATGCATTCCATATCATGTCATCATGTGCATCTCATTTGCATACGTGTTCGTCTCATGCATCCGAACATTTTCCCCATTGTCCGTTTTGCAATCCGACACTCCCACATGCACCGGCGCACCCCTCTTGTCTCTTTTCGTGAGCGGGTGTTAAACATTCTCGGAATGGACCAAGGTTTGCCAAGTGGCCTTGTTACACCACCGGTAGACCACCTATCAAGTTTCATTCCATTTGGAGGCCGTTTGATGCTCCAACGGTTAACCGGGTAACCGCAAAGGCCTTTTGTGTGTTGCAGCCCAACACCCTCCAAAACAGCCCTATAACCCATCTAAACCCCCTCCATGCTCTCGGTGGTTCGATCATGATCGCGTGGGCGAAAACCGCTCCTCATTTGGAGTCTCCTAGCTCCCTCTACCTATAAATATGTGCTTCCCTTCCAAATCTCGGGTCCAAAACCCTAGCCCCGCTCCCTCCGCGCGCCAGACACGTCCGGAGGCGCCGAACAAATCGCCGCCGCCGCCCGCGGCCAATCGTAGGCCGCCATGTGGCGCCCCGGCCACCCTCGCCGCCGCCAGCCCGTCGGGCCCGAGGCCGGCCCTTCCCGAGCACATCGCCACCCCGCGCCTCCCGCGTCGGCCC
>NC_041393.1:253430577-253448017 GCF_002162155.2 Triticum dicoccoides
GCCTCCACCGGTGCCAGATCCGGTGAGGGGCCGGCCAGATCCGGCACCCCGTCCCGCTGGCGCTTCCCCCCGTCCACTCCGGCCGCCGCGCCACCCGTCTCCGGCGAGCCCAGCCCCGCCTCGAAGTCCGCTCCCGACGAACCCTAGATCTGGAGGTCCAAATTTTTCTCCAAGTACTCGTCTCTGTAGCATTTTGAGGCTCTGTTCATCGCATCATAACTCCATGACCGTAGCTCCGTTTCATGCATATAACATATCAAAATGTTCATCATGAGATGATCCTCGTTTTTTTACATTGCGCCATGTCTGTTTGAGCTCATCTTGATGCCTAAATAATCGTTGCAAGAGTGCTATATGATGTTAACTGCTGTCTGTTATCAGAACTTGATGTTTTGTCATTTTTGTTGCATTTGATGTGTGGATCCTATGAGCATGAGCTCTACATGTGTTTTGGGATATGCCATGCCATCTTTACAGAGGTGCTTGCCATATATTTTTGTGATCAGTGTGGTGGCTAGCACAAGAATGCAAACTAGGCTTCATGATGTTGCTGAGTTCAGTCCATGTTCTGCTGTTATTTTGATGCCATTTAAACTTGATGCTACAGAGAGATCCATCCTTATTTTGAGATACTTCAATAAAGATGTTTTGAACATGTGGTTATGATCTATACATCCATGCCCCTGCTTGCAATTATCGAGTACTCTAGCATGTCATTTTCGTGCTCTACTTTTGCTATAAAATGGTTCCTGGCAGATTGTTTACATGTTATTCAATTTTGTCAAGGTTGTTGTAGTTAATCCTTGCATGCTATGAGCTTGTTCTTGCCATTTTTAGTTTCATAAACATATCTTCTTGCTGACGCTATGCTTGTCTTGTCATGCAATGACTTGTGGTGAGTGAATCGAGCTCGCAAAGATGCCTTCATAATTCTGTTAATGCCATGCTCTGTTTTTCTGCCAAGTTTGAATCTGTTAACGAAACTTGCTATGTTTACATGGGTGCCATCATATCTTCTGATCCTTTTTGGCTCATGGTCAGTAAGGGACTTTTGTTCTATGCATTTATTAGTATCATGCCATTCCTTAAGTTTCTATGATATGTTCCTGTAGCATGAAGGTTGATTGCCCTAAACATTGCTTCCTGATGCTGCTTATGCCATGTTCAGTATTTTCACCAAGTCTGTGGTGCTGTTATCTTTTGCACTTTTGCCATGCTTGTTTGAACCTGCTATTTTGTGATCTAGCCGTAGCTCGATGTTCATCTTTTGTCAAGCATCTCTTGTAGATCACTTCCATATGCTTTGTTGCTATGTTGGAGTACAGTAGCTTAGTTTCTTGTTGCATGCTAAGTAGCATCGTGCTATTAATTGCAGAATTGTGTCATTCTTGTTTCGCTTGCTATTTGCAAACCGTGCATCCGTTTCCGGTGATCTTTATATCGATTTCAACCGAAATCACCTCATCTTTACAGCGGCATACTTGGTTTGCCAAGTTGATGCCTTGTTCATCATTTTCCTTCCGGAGCACGCATATGCATTGCATGTCACACCCCGCATATCATGCTATGTATTGCATCATGGTGCTTGTGCATTGCACCGTGATTGATTGTGGTTCCATTGCTTGTTTTCTTGCTTTGGGTAGAGCCGGGAGATGAGTACGTGAACAAGGAACCTGTTGTGTATGCTAACGAGGATCAAGCTTTCGACAACTCTGAGAACTTTGCAGGCAAGATGACCATACCCTCGACATCACTTCTATCTTTGCTTTGCTAGTTGTTCGCTCTATCGCTATGTTTGTGCTACCTACCACTTGTTTATCATGCCTCCCATGTTGCCATGTAAAGCCTCTAACCATCCTTTCCTAGCAAACCATTGTTTGGCTAAGTTACCACTTTGCTCAGCCCCTCTTATAGTGTTGCTAGTTGCAGGTGAAGATGAAGTTGGTTCCATGTTGGAACATGGATATCTTGGGATATCACAATATCTCTTGTTTAATTAATGCACCTATATACTTGGTAAAGGGTGGAAGGCTCGACCTTATGCCTGGTGTTTTGTTCCACTCTTGCCGCCCTAGTTTCCGTCATACCGGTGTTATGTTCCTTGATTTTGCGTTCCTTGCGCGGTTGGGTGATTTATGGGACCCCCTTGACAGTTCAGTTGGAATAAAACTCCTCCAGCAAGGCCCAACCTTCGTTTTACCATTTGACCACCTACGACCTATACCTTTCCCTTGGGTTTTCGCGAGCCCGAGGGTCATCTTTATTTTAGCCCCCCGGGGCCAGTGCTCCTCCGAGCGTTGGTCCGAACTGAGCCGCATGCGGGGCCACCTCGGGGAAACTCGAAGTCTGGTTTTACTCGTAGCCTGTCTCATCTGGTGTGCCCTGAGAACGAGATATGTGCGGCTCCTATCGGGATTTGTCGGCACAGTCGGTGGTCTTGCTAGTCTTGTTTTACCATTGTCGAAATGTCTTGTAAACCGGGATTCCGAGACTGATCGGGTCTTCCCGGGAGAAGGAATATCCTTCATTGCCGTGAGAGCTTGTGATGGGATAAGTTGGGACACCCCTGCAGGGTATTATCTTTCGGAAGCCGTGCCCGCGGTTATGTGGCAGATGGGAATTTGTTAATGTCCGGTTGTAGAGAACTTGACACTTGACTTAATTAAAATGCATCAACCGCGTGTGTAGCCATGATGGTCTCTTCTCGGCGAAGTCCGGGAAGTGAATACGGTTTGGGTTATGTATGAACGTAAGTAGTTTCAGGATGACTTCTTGATCACTTTTAGCTTCTCGACCGATGCGCTGCTTCTCTTCTCGCTCTCTTTTGCGTATGTTAGCCACCATTCATGCTTAGTGCTTGCTGCAGCTCCACCACCTTACCCCTTTCCTACCCATGAGCTTAAATAGTCTTGATCTCGCGGGTGTGAGATTGCTTAGTCCTCGTGACTCACAGATTCTACCAAAACAGATGCAGGTGCCGAGGATACCAGTGCAAGTGGCGCAATCAAGCTCAAGTGGGAGTTTGATGAGGACCTTGGTCATTACTATGTTTCGTTTCTGGATGATCAGTAGTGGAGCCCAGTTGGGACGATCGGGGATCTAGCATTTGGAGTTATCTTCTTTTCATTTGGATTTGACCATAGTCGGTCTATGAGTGTATTTTGAATGATGTATGAATTTATTTATGTATTGTGTGAAGTGGCGATTGTAAGCCAACTCTCTTTATCCCATTCTTGTTCATTACATGGGATTGTGTGAAGATGACCCTTCTTGCGACAAAACCTACAATGCGGTTATGCCTCTAAGTTGTGCCTCGACACGTGAGAGATGTCGAGAGATATAGCCGCATCATGGGCGTTACAAAGCACCAGGCCATGGGAGTGGAGGGCGCGCCCACCCCACCTGGGCACGCCCCCCTGTCTCGTGGGCCCCTGGTGGCCCCCTCCACTTATGCCAGCACCCACACACTTCATCTTCAACCCAAAAAATCCCCATCTGGCTCAAGCACGAGTTCTACCTCATTTTGCTGCGATTTTCGATCTCCTTGCTCAAAGCTCCATTCACAAAACTGCTTTGGGAGATTGTTGCTTGGTAAGTGACTCCTCCATTGGTCCAATTAGTTTTTGTTCTAGTGCTTTATTCATTGCAAATTTTTGCTGTATAGGTGACCATGTTCTTGAGCTTGCATGTTAAATTTATGAGGTCCCAAGCAATTCTAATGCATGATATAGGCTTTAGGCACTTGTAGGAGTAGTTGCTACCAATCTTGTTTAGTTTTATTCACTTTTATTTAGAAGTTACTAAAATTTCAGAAATATTTCAGAAAAAGAATTATGCTTAGAAGAATGTACCAAGGTGGTTCCTTGGTGAAGAAAGGGCCCAGGATTGCTATACGTGAGCAAGATGTTGAATTGCCAAGGGACGCGGATGTACGAGCTTGTGAGTGGCCATCTGCTAATTTTATGGCCGAAGCAGACTTTAAGGAGGAATTTGACACGTTTGTCCGTAATGCCGAGCTGGAGGACTTCTTACAAGATAAGTGTCCTCAGTACTATCAATTGACTGACTCCTTTGTGTGGAGGTTTAAATATAACTGTGTGCGTAATTCTCCTAGTGTCATATTTGATATTTATGATACATCTTATACCATGGACTTAGATGATTTTACAACTGCTTGCAAACTCCCGCAGTGGGGTAATATTAATGATCCTCACAAATCTGAATTTAGAGATTTCCTTGCTAGTATTATTATGGGAGAATCCAGGGATATTGCACAAGCTACCAGAGGGAGCATTCATTTTCCTGCTATACATTATTTTGCTCTCTCCATTGGTAGATACATTAACGGTAAAGACGAAGCATGTCACATGTGTGTCCCTGATCTGTGTATCCTCAAGAGTGCTGTGTTAGGATATAAAGGTTATAACTTGGGGGATTACGTATTTCTCACTCACTTTACATTCATGTTCACACACTAGTCGTCGGTGCTCATACTCTTTCATTGTACCATGTTAGTTTAATTTTCTTTTTCACTTTCTTCTTGTGTGTTTGATAAACCTTAAGAAAAACCAAAAAAATTAGTTAGTTCAATTTCCATGCTTGTAGTAGAAATTAAAATGAAAACCCAAAAAGATTTCTAGTTCTTCTTCTTACTTGTTGGGAGCTTTCCCGTGTAAATAGTTTTATTTTCTTTTCTTTCCTTTGGGGGTCGAGAAGACCATATTGAAAATGCTTAGTGGCTCTCATATGCATGATTGTTTATTTAATTTAGAGCCCATATTATCTTGTCTTATCTTTTGAGTTGAATGCTTGCAGATTCCAGCTTAGTCCAATGCACGTGCACTCTTATTATTATACACATCGTTCGGTTGTGCAAGTGAAAGGCAATAATGACGATATATGATGGACTTATTGAGATGAGAAAAGCTGGTATGAAATCGACCTCTCTTGATTTTGTAGATATGATGAGTTCATCGTTTCTGATTCAGCTTATTATGAGGTAAACATATTTGCAATGACATTTAGAGATTATAGTTACTTGTGCCATGCTTGATTAGCTATGAGTTATAATGGTTTACCTTGCGTGCCAACACGCTATTAGAACGATTATGATGTGGTATGATGGGATGGTATCCTCCTTTGAATGTATTGAGTGACTCGACTTGGCACATGTTCATGCATGAAGTTGAAACAAATCAACATAGCCTTCATGATATTTATGTTCATGGTGGATTATATCCTACTCATGCTTGTACTCGGTGTAAATTAATTTTAATGCATGTTTATGACTGTTGTCGCTCTCTCAGTTGGTCACTTCCCAGTCTTTTGCTAGCCTTCACCTGTACTAAGCAGGAATACTGCTTGTGCATCCAAACTCCATAAACCCCAAAGTTGTTCCATATGAGTCCACTATACCTTCCTATATGCGGTATTTACCTGTCGTTCCAAGTAAATTTGTATGTGCCAAACTCCAAACCTTCAAATGAAATTCTGTTTTGTATGCTCGAGTAGCTCATGTCTCAACTAGGGCTGCCTTTATCTTCCATGCTAGCTGGGTTATTCTCAAGAGGAGTGGACTCCGCTCCTCATTCACGAGAAAAGGCTGGTAACCTAGATGCCCTGTCCCATGATCCAAAAAGATCAAAGCAAATCAAAATAGTTAAACAAAACTCCCCCTGGGCTGTTGTTAGTTGGAGGCACTCGTTGTTTCGAGCAAGCCATGGATTGATGCTTGTTGGTGGTTGGGGGAGTATAAACCTTTACCATTCTGTTTGGGAACTGCATATAATGCATGTAGTATGGAAGATACAGCCATCTCATAGTTGTTGCGTTGACAACGAAAGTATGCCGCTCAAAATGTTATTCAATCTCTATTTTAAAATCGAGCTCTGGCACCTCTACAAATCTCTGCTTCCCTCTGCGAAGGGCCTATCTATTTACTTTTATGTTGAGTCATCACCCTTCTTATTAAAAAGCACCCGCTGGAGAGCACACTGTCATTTGCATTCATTATTATTGGTTTATATTGGGTATGACTTGACTGGATCTCTTTTACCATGAATTACAATGTTAAGTCAGTCCTTGATCTTTAAAGGTGCTCTGTATTTATGTTTTGCGGTCTCAGAAAGGGCTAGCGAGATACCATTTTGTTATATCATGTTATAATTGTTTTGAGAAAGTGTTGTCATCCGAGTTTAATTATTATGGCTCACTAGCTGATTATGCTATTGATATGAGTAATTATGAGACCTAAGTGTTATTGTGAGTATGGTTAGTTCATAATATTTGCTGAAACTTGAATGCTGACTTTTCATGTTTACAACAACAAGAGCAAATAGTGTTTGTAAAGTTTTTCTTTATCACTTTCCGTTTATCAACTGAATTGCTTGAGGACAAGCAAAGGTTTAAGCTTGGGGGAGTTGATACGTCTCCAACGTATCTACTTTTCCAAAGACTTTTGCCCTTGTTTTGGACTCTAACTTGCATGATTTGAATGAAACTAACCCGGACTCACGCTGTTTTGAGCAGAACTGCCATGATGTTGTTTTATGTGTAGAAAAGAAAAGTTCTTGGAATGTCTTGAAAATCCACGGAGGGACTTTTTGGAAAATATAAAAAATATTGGCGAAAGAATCAAGACCAGGGGCCCCACACCCTGTCCACGAGACAGGGGGCGCCCCCTCCCCCTGGGCGCGCCCCCCTATCTCGTGGGCCCCCTAGACCTCCACCGACCTCAACTCCAACTCCATATATTCACGTTCGGGGAGAAAAAAACAGAGAGAAAGTTTCATCCCGTTTCACGACACAGAGCCGCCGCCAAGCCCTAATCTCTCTCTGGAGGGCTGATCTGGAGTCCGTTCGGGGCTCCGAAGAGGGGGATTCGTCGCTGTCGTCATCATCAACCATCCTCCATCACTAATTTCATGATGCTCACCGCCGTGCGTGAGTAATTCCATCGTAGGCTTGCTGGACGGTGATGGGTTGGATGAGATTTACCATGTAATCAAGTTAGTTTTGTTAGGGTTTGATCCCTAGTATCCACTATGTTCTGAGATTGATGTTGCTATGACTTTGCTATGCTTAATTCTTGTCACTAGGGCCCAAGTGCCATGATTTCAGATCTGAACCTATTATGTTTTCATGAATATATGTGTGTTCTTGATCCTATCTTGCAAGTCTATAGTCACCTATTATGTGTTATGATCCGACAACCCCGAAGTGACAATAATTGGGATACTTCACGGTGATGACCGTAGTTTGAGGAGTTCATGTATTCACTATGTGCTAATGCTTTGTTCCGGTTCTCTATTAAAAGGAGGCCTTAATATCCCTTAGTTTCCGCTAGAACCCCGCTGCCATGGGAGGGTAGGACAAAAGATGTCATGCAAGTTCTTTTCCATAAGCACGTATGACTATTTACGGAATACATGCCTACATTACATTGATGAACTGGAGCTAGTTCTGTGTCACCCTATGTTATAGCTATTACATGAGGAATCGCATCCGGCATAATTATCCATCACGGATCCATTGCCTACGAGCTTTTCACATATTGTTCTTCGCTTATTTACTTTTCCATTGCTACTGTTACAATCACTACAAAACCCAAAAATATTACTTTTGTTACCATTACCTTTATTATCATACTACTTTGCTACTCAATACTTTGCTGCAGATACTAAGTTATCCAGGTGTGGTTGAATTGACAACTCAACTGCTAATACTCAATAATATTCTTTGGCTCCCCTTGTGTCGAATCAATAAATTTGGGTTGAATACTTTACCCTCGAAAGTTGTTGCGATCCCCTACACTTGTGGGTTATCAGCAAGCTCCAGTGATCCATCTATGGACTGGTGCAAGCATCTCGGAGTTGGAATATATGCTTTGATGAGTTGATCAAAGCATATAGTTTTATATAGACTTGCGGTGAAGCCTGTATTTACAGGAAAGTGAGTGGGAGCACTACAACCTTTCTGATAAGTATATGTGAATGACATATTGTTGATCAGAAATAATGTAGAATTTTCTGGAAAGCATAAAGGAGTGTTTGAAAGGAGTTTTTCAAAGAAAGATCTCGGTGAAGCTGCTTATACATTGAGATCAAGATCTATAGAGATAGATCAAGACGCTTGATAAGATTTTTCAATGAGTACATACCTTGCTAAGATTTTGAAGCATTCCAAAATGGAACAGTCAAAGAAGGAGTTCGTGCCTGTGTTGCAAGGTGTGAAGTTGAGTAAGACTCAAAACCCGACCATGGCAGAAAATAGAAAGAGAATGAAAAGTCATTCTCTATGCCTCAGTCATAGGTTCTATAAAGTATGCTATGCTATGTAACAGACCTATACCTTGCTCTGAATTTGGCAAGGGAGTACAATTTTGATCTAGGAGTAGATCACTGGACAGCGGTCAAGAATATCCTTAGTGAGGACTAAGGAAATGTTTCTCGATTATGGAGGTGATAAAAGAGTTCGTCGTAAACAGTTACAACGGTGCAAGCTTTTACACCAATCTAGATGACTCTAAGTCTCAATCTGGATACATATTGAAAGTGGGAGCAATTAGCTAGAGTAGCTCCGCATAGCATTGTAGACATAGAATATTTGCAAAATACATACGACTCTAAATGTGACAGACCCGTTGACTAAACTTCTCTCACGAGCAAAACATGATCATACCTTAGTACTCTTTGGGTGTTAATCACATAGCGATGTGAACTAGATTCTTGACTCTAGTAAACCCTTCGGGTGTTGGTCACATGATGATGTGAACTATGGGTGTTAATCACATACATATGTGAATATTGGTGTTAAATCACTTGGTGATGTGAACTAGAGTATTGACTCTAGTGCAAGTGGGAGACTGAAGGAAATATGCCCTAGAGGCAATAATAAAGTTATTATTTATTTCCTTATTTCATGATAAATGTTTATTATTCATGCTAGAATTGTATTAACCGGAAACTTAGTACATGTGTGCATACATAGACAAACAAAGTGTCACTAGTATGCCTCTACTTGACTAGCTCATTGAATCAAAGATGGTTAAGTTTCCTAGCCATAGACATGAGTTGTCATTTGATTAACGGGATCACATCATTAGATAATGATGTGATTGACTTGACCCATTCCGTTAGCTTAGCACTTGATTGTTTAGTATGTTGCTATTGCTTTCTTCATGACTTATACATGTTCCAATAACTATGAGATTATGCTACTCCCGAATACCGGAGGAACACTTTGTGTGCTACCAAACATCACAACGTAACTGGGTGATTATAAAGGTGCTCTATAGGTGTCTCTGATGGTGTTTGTCGAGTTGGCATAGATCGAGATTAGGATTTGTCACTTCGATTGTCGGAGAGGTATCTCTGGGCCCTCTCGGTAATGCACATCACTATAAGCCTTTCAAGCATTGTGACTAATGAGTTAGTTGCAGGATGATGCATTACGAAATGAGTAAAGAGACTTGCCGGTAACGAGATTGAACTAGATATTGAGATACCGACCATCTAATCTCGGGCAAGTAACATACCGATGACAAAGGGAACAACATATGTTCTTATGTGGTTTGACCGATAAAGATCTTCGTAGAATATGTAGGAGCCAATATGAGCATCCAGGTTCCGCTATTGGTTATTGACCGGAGACGTGTCTCGGTCATGTCTACATAGTTCTCGAACCCGTAGGGTCCGCACGCTTAACATTCGGTGACGATCGGTAATATGAAGTTTTGATGTACCGAAGGTAGTTCGGAATCCCGGATGAGATCGGGGACATGACGAGGAGTCTCGAAATGGTCGACACGTAAAGATCAATATATTGGACGACTATATTCAGACATCCGAAAGGTTCCGAGTGATTCGGGTATTTATCGGAGTACCGGAGAGTTACAGGAATTTGCCGGGGAATATATGGGCCTTATTGGGCTTTAAGGGAAAGAGAGAGGGGAGGCTGCGCGCCCCCCAAGGCCTAGTCCGAATTGGACTAGGGGGAGGGGCTGCGCCCTGTCCTTCTTTCTCTTCTTTTTTCCCTTTCCTTTTCTCCTACTCCTACTACATGGAAGGGGGGGGGAATCCTACTCCCGGTGGGAGTAGGACTTCCCAAGGTGCGACATAGTTGAGGGCCGGCCCTCCCCCTCCTCCACTCCTTTATATACGGGGAGGGGGGCACCCCATGGACACACAAGTTGATCATTGATCTTTAGCCATGTGCGGTGCCCCCCTCCACCATAATCCACCTCGGTCATATCGTAGCGGTGCTTAGGCGAAGCCCTGCGTTGGAAGTTTCATCAACACCGTCATCACGCCGTCGTGCTGACGGAACTCTCCCTCAAAGCTCTACTAGATCCTGAGTTCGTGGGACGTCACCGAGCTGAACATGTGCAGATCGCGGAGGTGTCGTATGTTCGGTACTTGGATCGGCCGATCATGAAGATGTACGACTACATCAACCGTGTTGTCATAACGCTTTCGCTTACGGTCTACGAGGGTACGTGGACGACACTCTCCCCTCTCGTTGCTATGCATCACCATGATCTTGCATGTGCGTAGGAATTTTTTTGAAATTACTACGGTCCCCAACACTCTGGTGATCTTTGCTTTGACTTTGAACCACTTGTTTGAGCTTTGCCTGTTGAATTTTGTAACCAAAACATGCACTCAATATATACTGAAATGTTTGCAGAGAATTCGCTGGATTTGAGTACTCTCCTTGACGATTTTGATACACCTCATGTGGAGCTCAGGGCGGACGTAGATCAAGCGAATGACAGTGGTGATGAAGAGGAAGTGATTGAGGAGGCCGAGTACGATGCTATAGTGGGGAGGGCCGGCAACTACATAGAGGTGGAGGATGTGTGCTTGATTTATGCATGTGAGAGTGTGTCACTCGACGAAGTGGACGACAAGGATCAAAGCTTTGGTAATTATTGGCAAAGGATCGAGGACCAGTACCACCAAATCAGCATGTTCCCTTCTAGCCAGTCCTTGAAGTCACTTGAAGGTTGTTGGGACATCATCAAGAAAACTTGCGGCCATTGGAGTGGATGTTTGGAGCAAGTGTGGAATGCACCCCAGTGGCACCGTTGTTGATGATTATGTGAGTGTTTTCTTCATCTTGTTGACTTTGGCCTAGTTTATAAAAATTTGAGCTCATATTTGTCTCAATGTCCATGTGTAGGATCGCATCAGAATTGCATATTTCAAGCAAATCGCGGGTTTTAAGGGCCGATCATTCACTCTTCATCATTGTTGGTGTTTGCTCAAGGATAGTGAAAAGTGGAGGGTGAGGGACAAGGAAGCTCCCCGAAGAAATGTGCTTTCTTCAAATTGGATGGTGATAGTGATGATGAACCAAGAGGAGGGAGGAATAAGGGCAAACTGGATGAAAACAAGAAGGAGAAAGCAAGAGTGAATAGGATGACCGAGGCAACCACTTTAAGAGATCGAATTGGTGAAATGAGGAATATGAAAGAGAGCATGCCGACCAAGTATTGGGATGCTAAAGTGGCCATGGCCGAGAAGAAAGAGAAGCAAAAAGAGGAGAAGTGGGAGAAGAGGTGTGCCTTCGAGGAGTGCAAGATCTTCCCAGAGGAGCAAGAGAGGAGGGATGAGAGGACCGTCGAGGAGGACGGGTTCATGATGATGAATATGGAGGGCATGGATGCAATGACAAAAGAATTTTGGGGATTGAGAAGAATGGAGATCATGTGCCGGAGAAAGATGGAGCTTCAAAATATTATGGCCGGTGGTCGTGGGTTTGGAGGGGGTGTTTGTCGTGGTTCTAAGTCTGATAGTAGAATAGGGGGGTAGGAATGGAGAGGCAAGATCCTAGCTATGGAGTAGTTGTACACGCAAGATGTTTACGAGTCCAGACCCTTCTCGGAGGAAGTAACAACCCTACGTCTCGGAGCCCGGAGGCGGTCGACTGGATTATATGCGTATGAGTTACAGGGGTGCGAACCCTTTACACTGAGGAGGGGGGTGGCTTATATAGAGTCCATAAGACCCCTCGGGCCCTTAGTTATGCAGGGTTTAAGGTACATTAAGATCGGGCATTACTGGTAACGCCACAAATAAAGTGCTATGATGACCATAAAAGCTACTTAATGACAGACCGTTTGCGTGCAGAGTGACTTTAGGTCTCCTGGTGGTCGAGTGGTTGGCTTCATGGTCGAGTGCCTTCGAGTCCGTCGAGTGGAACACTTCCGGGTCGACTGAAAGGTGGTTTCTTCTAGAAATGTCCTTGGGGAGGGTATCTTGGACAGGTCCATGACCCTACCCTAGGTACATGGCTTCATCATTAGCCCCCGAATGGATCGAGGTTTGAGTGGGGAAGGAGTTGAACATACTTCCGACCCATTTTCGTGTTGTGAGTATGTCTTGTTTTGGATCAATGAACTTAGGTGACGGCATCAACTTCTTTTTCAGTCTCCTTGATCCATTCTTTGTATCTGTCGAGTGAATTTCTTTACTTAGAGACCTCCAAATGACAGAGTGGAGGAAATCTTCCGTCTGACGAGTTGTTCTGCAGCTCACAGATTTAGCGGGATTCAAATTTCGGGAAGCACGCGGGGGGAAGGAGGCTGCAATAATCGGATGGGATAAGGCTGGGATGCCTCGATGTCCATGCCACCTTTTTCGCCACGTATCGCACGCGCGACTGTTGTGGGATTTGACAGGATCGCCCGGGCATTCAAGTCAGTCACTCGGAAGTAACCTCATATAAGTCCCTGGACGGAGGGTTTTGAACAGTGCGTTCTCATTTCCTCCTCTCTTCCTCAGGCTTATCCGCCGCGTTTGCTTCCGTCTCAGTGCCGCCGCTCTATGCGCGTCTCACCGGCAACGATGGTGAAAGAGAAGACGGCGGCCCTGGAGCGGGCGAAGGCGAAGGGAAGGGCGACCAGTCGGGGCGGATCTTCATCGAGGGCCGGCCTACCGCAGGGCTGGATCCAGGGTGAGTGGATCCACTCGAGGGTTCGTCAAGAAGACCTTGATGACCTGGCCAACGGAGGACTGATCCCCCATGGATCGGCATGGCTCCCGGGGAAGGAGTTTGAGCCACAGCCTCAGGACGGTGAGGTCGTTCTCCTGGCCACCCATGTCAACCGTGGGTTTTCTTTGCCGCCTCACCCTTCCTTTCGGGGATTTCTGAATTTCTTTGGGGCGCAACTCCACCACTTCTCACCCAACACCATCGTGTACCTTGCTGCTTTCATATCTTTGTGCGAGAATTTCCTGGGTTGTCGGCCTCATTGGGGTCTTTTCAAGCACATTTTCACCTGTCGCTCCCAGACGGTGAAAAAGGCCAATCCAAGTGATGAGAGAACACAAGTGATTCAGATGTGTGGGGGTCTTGGGGTTCAAATGAGGGGGAAAGTTCTTTTCCGGCCATGATCCTACCCGACTCGGTCCGTGGATGGAAGTCGACCTGGTTCTACTGCAAAGACCAGCCGACACTAGGGCAGTCGACCGGACTCCCTCCTTTTTTCCATGGACCGAGTGAGGAAGCCTTCCTCTTTGAAGGTGATCCCGGAAGAGAAGGTGCAGGTTAAAGTGCCGGTCAAACGTCTTGTCCAGCTTATCCGTGACGGCGTGACCGGCATGGACCTCTTGGAGGTCTTCCTCCGACAATGCATCCAGCCGCTTCAAGCTCGAGACCATCCGATGTGGTTGTATTCTGGCACTGAGGACACCACTCGGATCCATCCGGAGGAGGTCGAGGACGCTACACTGGAGAGGTGGTTGGTGGCCATCACAGGGAACAAAGACAACCCCCGAGGAGCCAGGAGGATTCCTCCACTCAACCAATCATATGAAGTAGACCAGGTCCAATTCTGCATCTCCGACTGTGATCTTGCTTTCTTCATTCTGTTTGCTTAAAATCAGTCAACTGACTTTTGTCTTGTTTGATGTCTTCTAGGCCACCACTGAGATGTACTCAATGCCCAACGGGGCGCAAGAATAGGCCGAGGAGGAGGAGGCGAGCGGAGGCGAAAGTGAAGAGGAGTGGAAATCTGATGGTGAGGGGGAGGCGGATGATGACGGCTCCAGTGAAGAGGAGGAGGAGGAAGTCGATCATCCTCGCATGGAAAGGCAATCCAAGCTCACCCACGACCCCGCGAGCGAGCGTGGCAAAGCGACTGCGCCTGTTGGGCAGTCATCCAAACGTCCTCGGGCAGCTTCTCCAGCGCCGACTGAAAAGGCGCCGAAGCATCCACGAGCGGCGTCATCAAAGCCGCCGAAGGCCTTGCCCAAGATGAGAATGACCATTCCCACCATCTCCGGGTAACATCAGAACTTGTGTTTTCTCGTTTAGCATGGACAGTCTTTTGGTCGACTCGTCGGCTAACCGACTGGTTTCTGAATTTTGCAGTGCTGCTACCTCCGAGACCTCTGCCAAGAACGAAGACCAGGAAATGGAAGACGCTGCCACCTCCAACCTTGGTACAATCTTTGTAGTTTCACTTTTGGTCGATTGGATTTTCGATTTTAACTTTGGACTTTTCCTGAAGCTCCTCCTCATGTCATTGATCTCCCTGATGATGACAACGAGGCGCCGCTGAGGCCGAGGAGGAATAGAAAGGCGCTGGCTGGCAAGACCGCTCAAGTTGCATCAGTGCCTGAGATGTCGGTTCAGGAGGGTGGCAACATCACTCGGACTTCCGTGTCCTTTGCTGTGTCGCTGACGAGTGCTCGACCTTCATCGTCGACTGCTGACCCGCCTTCCCTTTTCGCCACACACCACGTCCCAGAGGACCAAGCGGGTGCTGCTAAGGAGGCTATACGCCAGGCGGGGATCATGATGGAGCAGGTGAAGGCGATCCGGGAAGCCAGCCAAGCGGCCTATGATGCTAGCTCAGCCCTTCAGAGCAACGTCCAGGTTAGTTGGTCACCGCTTGTTCTGTTAGGATATGCTATCTGAAGATTTTCTTTCCAAAATCTTTGTGTCTGTACACCCACTGGGTGTGCCGATTGAATTTTTAAATTGGTGGGGGCACGCTGAGTGCACCCACTGGGTGTAGTCCCCGAGACTATGGTGGACTGCTGGCAGTCGACTGTAGTCTTTGCATTTTGAATTTCTTCACTCGGTCTGGTCGGACCATGTCGAATGGAATCTTGGAACCAGTGGAGGCACGCTGAGTGCACCCACTGGGTGTAGTCCCCGAGACCATGGTCGACTGCTGGCAGTCGACTAAGGTCTGAAGAACCTGTTTTTTTTGGGTAGATCATGATGAGACCGTGGCTGACTGCCGGCAGTTAGCTATGGTTTAAGATCATAAACTCTTTGTCCTTTTCGGTCAACTGATCGGACCGAGTCGGTAGAACCAGTGGGGGCACGCTGAGTGCACCCACTGGGTGTAGTCCCCGAGACTACTGTTGAATATTTTGATTCGGCTGTAGTCCTAGAAATGCTACAATTTTTCTCATAGTCACTCAGAAGCAACCTATCTTTGATGTCTGTCGACTGACCCTTTGCAGAAATCTTGCGAAATTGTGGCTCGCTATACTGAATTGGAAAACAAACATATCCAGCTCAATCTTCACTTGAAGCTTGTTCAGGAGAACTTTAAGAAGGCGAAAGATGAAGCGAAAGGTATGTTTGGTGAGAATCTTGACGACTGTCTTTATCTTTCTGTCCATTCCTGATTCTGATCTCATTGTCACTTTGCAGATAAACTGAAGGAGGCTCTGAAGAAGAAGGACCATGACCTCGCCGAGGCGCAGAAGGTGTCTTTGGACAAAACGAAGCTTGCGGAAGAAAAACTGGCTTCAGTCGGTAAACTTGAAGAGGAGAACGCCAATCTGAAAGCTGCTCTCGACGCGGCCAACAAGGAGGTCAGCCATCTGAAGAATGATAAGATAGCTCTGAGTGACAAGGCTAGCAAACTGGCGGGGAAGAAGAACGATCTGGAGGCTTATCTGGGAGGGCTAGCCAAGAAGTTATTCATCATGCTTGAAGGTAATCTATTCTATCCGACTGACATGTTATCATCGACTCATCATAGAACTGTCGGCTTAACTTTGAATTGTGTTTACAGAATTCTACCAAAACTTCGAGGAGGAGACCAGTCGAGTGGAGACAAGCTTGTACCCCATTAACTCTCCTGTGAAGGATGAAGCTGCTATGAACGTGCTCCGACTGGAGTCTCGTGTTGCTGGAGTTGTTGACTACCTTGCTCGACTGAAGGTTGCGGCGTCGCGAATCGACACGACACTCTGTCCGGGAGAGACGCTTCGAAATGACCTCGACTCTCTAATGACTCGACTGAATGAAGTTCCAGGTCGAGTTAAAGAATGGAAGAAGTCTTCTGCCAGGTGCGGTGCTGACGTTGCTCTGTCCCTGGTTCGTGTTCACTGCAAGGATGCGCGAGAGGACAAGCTGGCGTCCATCAAAGTGGCCAATACCAAGAAGCACGACTTCTAGTCTTTCATGGCGACCTTCATTGCTGCTGCCACTCGGATTGCTGACGGAATCGACCTGGACCAGTTTGTCGCGCCCTCCAGTCCTCCACCTGAGGAGTAAAAAACTTCTATGCTTCAACATAAATTTGCCTTGGAATGCCGAGTGGTTTGGTAACCGATAAACTTTTACAGGCTTGATGCCTGAGCACTTCTGAATCCGTAGGATGTTATCTGAACTTGGCTTATCATTGAATATTCTTGCATTTGCCTTCGAGCGAACTTTGTTCTTCACTCGGAACATACTTTAATGCTTGAGACGCAGCTCTAAGGTGGAAAAATCCAGTCGACCTGCACTTCATCGCTCTTGCAGGTAGGGATGGAGCACAGATTGCAGTTGACCTGCGTCCTTCCAGATCAGGATGGAGCGCTCATTGTATTTGTGGTGTAGCTCAGAAGGAGAAGGTAGCAGTCGACCTGCACCTCATCATCCTCGCAGAGCGCATGTTGTATTTGTGGCGTAGCTCCGAAGGGGAAGGTAGCAGTCGACCTGCACCTCGTCGTCCTTGCAGAGCGCACGTTCTATTTGTGGCGCAGCTCCAAAGGAGAAGGTAGCAGTCAACCTGCACCTCGTCGTCCTTGCGGATCGGAATGGATTACATACTTAGGCGAGTACTGGACTGCAGCTAAGCCCCAGAGTGGGAGGATTGCTCTCCACTTGGTAGGATTTTTAAATACTAAGGCGATTACTGGACTGCAGCTAAGCCCCCGAGTGGGAGGATTGCTCTCCACTCGGTAGGATTTCCAAATACTTAGGCTAGTACTGGACTGCAGCTAAGCCCACGAGTGGGAGGATTGCTCTCCACTCGGTAGGATTTCTAAATACTTAGGCGAGTACTGGACTGCAGCTAAGCCCCCGAGTGGGTGGATTGCTCCACACTCGGTAGGATTTTCAAATACTTAGGTGAGTATTGGACTGCAGCTAAGCCCTCGAGTGGGAGGTTTCCTCTCCACTCTGTAGGATTTTCAAATACTTA
>NC_041393.1:253448432-253481820 GCF_002162155.2 Triticum dicoccoides
CCGCCGAGAGGGAGGTTTGCTCTCCACTCGGTATGATTTTCAAATACTTAGGCGAGTACTTGGACTGCAGCTAAGCCCCCGAGTGGGAGGATTGCTCTCCACTCGGTAGGATTTTCAAATACTTAGGCGAGTACTGGACTGCAACTAAGCCCCCGAGTGGGAGGTTTGCTCTCCACTCGGTAGGATTTTCAAATACTTAGGCGAGTACTGGACTGCAGCTAAGCCCCCTAGTGGGAGGCTGGCTCACCACTCGGTAGGATTTTCAAATACTCAGGTGAAACGGATTCGCAGCTCAGCCCCCGAGTGAGAGGCTTGCTCGTCACTCGGCAGGGATTTTTTTTACAAACTTAGGCGAAACAGATTCGTAGCTAAGCCACCCACTGGGGGATTTCTTGCGTAAACAAAAGCAACAACAATCACTGGGAAAATCATAACACTCTTGTCTTTGATAAACAAACTACAGAGGTACTTTTTATTACATCTCATCCGAGTGAGTACTTAAGTATAAAATGGGCGGAGCAGCTCTGCATTCCAAGCTCGTGGCTCGTCAATCTCGCAATCGACATTGTAAAGATGGTATGCTCCATTGTGGAGAACTTTGGTGACGATGAAGGGGCCTTCCCAAGTAGGAGCGAGCTTGTGTGGCTTCTGTTGATCCACTCGGAGGACGAAGTCCCCTTCTTGGAAGGCTCGACTCTTCACATTTCTGGCATGGAATTGACGCAAGTCCTGCTGATAGATAGTCGATCGGATCATGGCCATCTCTCTTTCTTCTTCTAAGAGGTCGACTGCATCCTGCCGGGCTTGTTCTGCTTCATCTTCAGAGTAGAGCTCGACTCGGGGTGCATTGTGAAGCAAGTCGCTCGGCAGAACTGCTTCAGCTCCATAGACCAGAAAGAATGGAGTTCGCCCAGTCGACTGATTAGGAGTGGTCCTCAATCCCCAAAGAACCGATGGCGGTTCGTCGAGCCACGCGCCTGCTGCGTGCTTGAGATCACGCATCAACCGGGGTTTCAGTCCTTTGAGAATTAGGTCGTTTGCTCTTTTTGCTTGTCCATTCGACTGGGGGTGAGCGACTGAAGCGTAGTCGACTCATGTGCCTTGAGAGGTGCAAAAGGCTTTGAACTTGTCAGAATTGAAGTTCGACCCATTATCAGTGATGATGCTATGCGGAACTCCATATCTGAATATCAACTCTCTGACAAAACTGATAGTAGTGCAAGCATCGAGATTCTTGATAGGTAAACTTGTCGACCGCCACTAGCAAGTGAGTGAAGCCGCTCCTGCCCGTTCTCAGTGGTCCAACCATATCCCACCCCTAAACAGCGAAGGGCCAGACGAGTGGAATGGTCTTCAAGGCTGAGGTGGGCTTGTGTGACATATTGGAATAGAACTGACATCCTACACACTGGTCGACTATCTCCTTCGCCATTTTATTTGCTCTTGGCCAGTAAAATCCCGCTCGGTATGATTTAGCCACAGTTGTCCGAGAGGACTCATGATGACCACAGGTCCCCGAGTGGATATCGTCAAGAATTATCTGACCTTCTTCTGGTGTTATACATTTCTGGCTGACTCCAATCGCGCTTTCCCTGTACAACTGTCCCTTTATCACAGTAAAGGCCTTGGATCGACGGACGATCTATCGAGCCTCTTCTTCGTTCTCCGGGAGCTCTTTCCTTAGGATATAAGCGATGTACGACACTGTCTAGTCGGGAGTGATGACCAAAACTTCCATGATCAGGTCGACCACAGCTGGGACCTCAACTTCAATCGGATCCGTGACACTTTTTGGCTGCGGGGCTTCTTCAGTGAAAGGATCCTCTTGAACTGATGGTGTGTGGATGTGCTCTAAAAACACATTACTGGGAATGGCTTCTCTCTTGGAACCTATTTTTGCCAGATCATCAGCCGCTTGATTTTTCAATCGGGGTATATGATGAAGCTCTAACCCCTCGAATTTCTTCTCTAGCTTTCTCACTACATTGCAGTAACCAGTCGTGGCCGGACTTCTGACGTCCCACTCCTTCATCACTTGGTTAACCACTAAATCTGAGTCGCCATAGACCATGAGGCGACGGACGCCGAGTGAAATGGCCATACGCAACCCATACAAAAGTGCTTCGTATTCTGGTTCGTTATTGGAGGAATCAAAGTGAATCTGGAGCACATATCTGAGCTTATCTCCTCGGGGGAAACCAACACTACCCCAGCACCGGAACCATTCAGCATCTTAGATCCATCAAAGAACATGGTCCAATGCTCCGAGTGAACTTGAGTCGGCAGTTGCTGTTCAATCCACTCGGCGATGAAATCTGCTATTGCTTGGGACTTGATGGCTTTCTTTGCCTCAAACTTGATATGAAGGGGAAGGAGTTCAATCGCCCATTTTGCCACTCGACCAGTTGCATCTCTATTGTGCAGAATCTCTGACAATGGGGCGTCACTGACGACTGTAATGGAATGGTCAGAGAAGTAATGAGCAACCTTCTTCGTGGTCATATAAATCCCATATACAAGCTTCTGATAATGAGGGTATCTTTGCTTTGATGGGGTCAAAACTTCAGAAAGATAATATACTGGGCGCTGAACTTTAAAGGCTTTTCCTTCTTCTTCCCGCTCGACCGTAAGTATTGTACTGACGACTTGTCCTGAGGCTGCAATGTAAAGCAGCAAAGGCTCTTTGCTGATTAGGGCAGCAAGCACCGGCTTGGTGGAGAGTAGGGTTTTTAGCTCTGCAAACGCTGCATCAGCTTCGGGAGTCCACTCGAACTTGTCTGACTTCTTCATCAGTCGGTAAAGAGGCAATGCCTTTTCACCGAGACGACAGATGAATTGACTTAAAGCGGCCAAGTATCCAGTAAGCTTCTAGACATCGTGCACACGCACAGGGCGTTTCATTTGGAGTATAGTTCCAACTTTTTCTGGGTTGGCGTCGATTCCTCGTTCGGAAATGAGAAAACCGAGTAACTTTCCTCCAGGAACTCCGAATGTGCACTTTGATGGATTAAGCTTGATATCATACCTCCTGAGGTTGGCAAATGTTTCAGCAAGGTCAGTCAGCACCCGAATGATCAGCCGCATTCTTGAGGCCGAATGGCATGGTGACATACAGAAGCACCCGAATGGAGTGATGAAAGCTATTTTGATCTTGTCGGGTCCATACAGACGAATCTGATGGTAACTGGAATAGGCGTCTAAAAAAGACAGGCGCTCACATCCCGCAGTCGAGTCGACTATTTGGTCAATGTGGGGGAGAGGAAAATGATCTTTCGGGCAGGCCCGATTGATATATTTGAAGTCAATGCACATGCGAAGTGACTTGTCCTTCTTGGGGACCATGACAACATTAGCGAGCCACTCGGAGTGGTAAATCTCCCGGATAAACTCCGTTGCTAAAAGCCGAGCCCCATCCTCACCAATGGCCTTTCTCTTCTGGACGGTGGATCGTCGAAGATGTTCCTTGACAGGTTTCACTTTTGAGTCTACTCGTAGACGGTGCTCAGCCAGCCCCCTGGGAACACCCGGCATGTCAGAAGGTTTCCATGCGAAGATGTCCCAGTTCTCACGGAGGAATTGGATGAGCGCTTCTTCCTATTTGGAGTCAAGTGTTGTAGAGATATGAGTCGGAGCAGCATTGGGGTCGGTCGGGTGAATGTGAACCGGTTTTGTCTCACCGAACGACTGAAATGCTAATTCCGTAGCGGGCTTCTTGGCTCGCAACAAATCACTCGGGTCTGTAGTTTTTTGGTATTCCTCTAGCTCTACCACTGCCATCTGAGCATCGGCGATCTTTGAGCCTTTCTGAAAGCACTCTTCCGCCTCCTTCCGATTGCCAGTAATAGTGATCACACCTTTGGGACCAGGCATCTTCAATTTGAGGTACACATAACATAGTCGAGCCATGAAACGTGCATAGGCTGGCCTGCCCAAAATAGCATGATAAGCACTCTGGAAATCCACAACTTCAAATGTCAACTTTTCTTTGCGGTAATTCTTGGAATCACCAAAAACCACATCAAGAGCAATTTGGCCGAGCGACTCAGCCTTCTTTCCAGGAATGACTCCATGGAAACTCATGTTGCTGGTACTGAGTCTGGACATCGGAATGCCCATTCCTTTCAACATCTCTGCATACAATATATTCAGGCCACTGCCACCATCCATCAAAACTTTAATCAGTCGAGTGCCTTCGACGACTGGGTCGACCACCAAAGCTTGCCTCCCAAGGTTGGCTATGTGTGTTGGATGATCGGACTGGTCGAATGTGATGGCAGTCTGAGACCATTTCAGGTAACTGGGTGTCGCCGGAGCAACCATATTCACCTCTCGATCGATAACTTTCAATCGACTTTTGCTTTCAACATCAGAAAAAATCATCAGGGTGGAATTAACTTGGGGATATCCATCATCACTATCTTCTTTGTCTTCAACTTTATCCGACTCCTTTTCCTTATCTTTGGGTTGTTTCCCCTAGAATTGTTGGATCAAGAGCCGACACTGTCGAGTGGTATGTTTCGGGTAAATGAATTTACCCTCCTCATCTTTCTTCGTGTGGATGTGGCCCGGCAAATCCATCACGTCATTCCCTTCTTTGTCCTTCACCTTCTTAGGGTTCTAAGACCCTTTGGGCTTCCCTTTAAACTTTGCTTGAGTCACGGCCAAGGCTTCTCCAGTTGCAGCTGGCTCGGCTTTCCGCTTCTGCTTCTGACTGGAGTTCCTTCCTCTGGTTTCATGGGCGACTGACTTGTGTGTGCCACTCTGGAGCCGATCCTCTTCTTCACCATTGGCATACTTGGTGGCAATCTCCATCATTCGATTCAGAGACATGTCTCTGGTTCAACCGAATTTTAGGTTTAGCTCTCTGTACTTAACACCTTCCTTGAAGGCACATACTGCCTGGTGATCAGGTACATTCTCTACTGTGTGATGCAACGTGATCCATCTCTGGATGTAATCCCTCAGAGTTTCATTCGACTTCTGCACACAAGATTGCAGCTCTGTCAACCCTGCTGGTCGCTTGCAAGTTCCTTCAAATGTTCTGACAAACACTCGGGCAAGATCTTCCCAAGTGTAAATGTTGCTGGGTGCTAACTGATTCAACCATGCTCTGGTCGGGCCCTCCAACATAAGAGGCAGGTGTTTCATGGCCACCTTATCATTGCCACCGCCAATCTGAACAGCCACTCGGTAGTCTTCAAGCCAAGTATCAGGCTTGGACTCACCAGTGAACTTACTGACTCCAGTCGCCAACCTGAAGTTGGGAGGAATCACCGCGGCCCTGATGGCTCTGCTGAAACACTCTGGTTCTGAGACGTGTATTCTGCTGCTGGTGGGTACATCTCTGTCATGACCTTCTCGGTGAGCTCTATTCATGTCGACCAAACCTTGAACGATAATGGATCTCGCATCAAAGCCTGGTTCCCTGGGGTCGACTGGAATCCTTCACCTAACACTGTGCTGACGCCTGTCATCCTGCTGTCGAGGCGCGTACGATCCACCCCTTGGGGGAGGGGTGGGCACTCGACGTCGATCATTGCGATCGAGTTGGTGATCATACTGCTCATGGTTCTTGTACTGATCACGCCGGTCTCCACATTCCTCACGCCTCGGGGGCGACCTTGGGCTATGGGCCGACTGGACTGTATTTGCAGCGACGGATCTGCTGTGAATCCTATTCCGTGACTGTGAGACAGCTGAATTTTGATCTCCCGCTGCCCGGAGTAATGCTCTGATCTGTAACAAGCCTCTGCCAGCCTCTGACTGGGAAGGCTAAATCGACTCTGCTATACGGGCTGCAGCTGCTAAATTCTGAATCGGAGTTCGATATACCTAAGTCGGTGGTGGAAAGAGTTGACGTCGACTGGTTTCTGGAACCCGTTGCCACGCACGCTCGTCGAGTGCTCGCTGGAGGTTCTCCAGTCGAGTGCGCTCAGCCAAGTTGGCCAGGCGCGCGTCCTCTAAGGCATGAGCTTCGGGGGTTTCTCCAACGATAGGAGTGTGCAGCGCATCCATGTTCCAGCGGCGAAGTTCTTCGCTCTGCAGCGAAGTGAGGGGCTCGGGGAGATACTCTTCGTGGACCTGTGCTGGATCGCCTCCGCCGTCGCCTCCGTCGGTGCGAGGAAAGCCGGGGGGACTGCATGGTCCATTGACCATTAGAACCTCCGCCGCTGGATCACTGTTGTCGCACTCGGATGCAGTCTCTTCGGAGCCAGTCGACAGGTCGAACAGGCCGTAGAGAGATTCGTCGAGCTCGATCGCCGCGACTTGGGGGGTGGCCGACTGGCGAGCCACTGCGTGCCTCACCCACCGTTGAAGCCTCGACCGACCGGAGCGCTTGCGCTGGCGGGAGACAGAGAGGGAGGACGACACAGGGGCCGACTGGTACTGGGTCGACAGTTGCCGCGGAAGGACGCCGCGGACGCACGCGCGAAAGTGCGTCGCCCGGCGGACAGGGAGCGCGTCGATGTCAAGCGGAGCCTCCTAAAGCCAAGCGGAGTCGTCGGCGATGAACGTGAGCGCACCGAGACGGATCTCGCGACCCTCGACCAAAACTCCGCCTGAAACCATGATGAAGGAGATCGGAAAAATCACAACTTCTCCAATAAGTCGCTAAGACACCTGCCCCACGGTGGGCGCCAACTGTTGTGGTTCTAAGTCTGACAGTAGAATAGTGGGGTAGGAATGGAGAGGCAAGATCCTAGCTATGGAGTAGTTGTATACGCAAGATGTTTACGAGTTCAGGCCCTTCTCGGAGGAAGTAACAGCCCTACGTCTCGGAGCCCGGAGGCGGTCGACTGGATTATATGTGTATGAGTTACAAGGGTGCGAACCCTTTACACTGAGGAGGGGGTGGCTTATATAAAGTCCGCCAGACCCCTCCGGCCCTCAGTTATGCAGGGTTTAAGGTACATTAAGATCAGGCGTTACTAGTAACGCCACAAATAAAGTGCTATGATGCCATAAAAGCTACTTAATGACAGACCGTTTGCGTGCGAAGTGACTTTAGGTCTCCTGGTGGTCGAGTGGTTGGCTTCATGGTCGAGTGCCTTCGAGTCCGTCGAGTGGAACACTTCCGGGTCGACTGAAAGGTGGCTTCTTCTAGAGATGTCCTTGGGAGGGTATCTTGGACAGGTCCATGACCCTACCCTATGTACATGGCTTCATCCGTGTTAGCTTCGGCAATGGTGGTGGTGGTGGTGGAGGAGGTGTGTTTGGAGGAGGTGGTGGTGGTGGGTGTGTGTTTGGAGGTGGTGTTGGCTCTGGCAATGGTGTTGGAGGTGTGTTTAGAGGTGGTGGTGGTGGCTTCGGCAATGGTGGTGGAGGTGGGTTTGGAGTTGGTGTTGGCTTCGGCATTGGGGATCGTGGTGGTGGTGGTGAAGCTTTTGGTAATGATGGCGGGGCTTCGGTAATCGGTGTTTATGATGATGTGGTGCTCATTCTCCGGTCCATGTTGTTGAAGATGGTGGTGCTCATTCTCCGGTCAATGTGTATGATGGCGACGGAGGTGCTAGGACCGGTGGTGGTGGCCACGATCTTCGCGAGAAAGAGGATGTTGCTTGATGTCTTCATGACCGGTTGTGGTTATTTTGTTTGATCGTGCAATTTGTATGGCTAAACTTGCTACCTCGTATGGCGCATGACGTTGGATGTCTTGAACTAGTGATGTAGTATATATATAAGCACTTGTATGGCCAAATTTTGTTCATCTATATCCAAGCACTTGTCAATATTTTTCCTATCAATTTTCTTGGGGTATCGCGAAGCCTCTGATGCGGAACAGATCCTTTAAACCCACTGCAAAAAAATTACAGGATGCCCGTAAACGATATTTGCGGGAATCTGCTAGAGATGCTCTTAGGTGGTAAAAATATTCCCCTAAAAAAGGTGGTAAAAATATGCAAAAAAGATATTTTAGGTACATGAAAAATTTGTAGAAAAAATGTACATGTCAATTTTTGTAGACCCCAAACTACATGGTGCATCATTGTAAATTTGCAATGTATCCGTGGCAAATATATTTCACACACCATGGCAATTTTTCACTTAGTCCATGACAATTGTACTAATAACACCATGGCAGTTCTATTGTAGGTATAATGTAAATTTTATTATTTATACCGTGACAATTTTTTGTATGCAGCATGGCAATTTCATTTTTAAGACCATGGAAAATTTATTATTTACACCATGACAATTTTATTTTTAATGACATGACAATTTTATTAGTAAGAGCATGGCAATTTTATTTCTTTTTTATCATGGCATTTTTTACGTGTGTGATTTTCATGTTTTTTCAAAAATGAAAATATAAAGCATGGCAAATTCTTTTGTACGCCTCTTCTTTATTATTATGCAATTTTTTCATGTATGATCTTTTTATGTATTTTTTGAACCTCTGTATTGTTTTTTGGGGGGTTTTCTTGAAAGGTCGTGTTATATAGAATGACATTTTTTATTCCATGCATTTTGGACTGCCTTTTGACCATTTTTTTGGTATAAGGATGATGTTAGATGGGGGAGGATCAATTAAAGGCCTATGGGCAGTTGGGTTTCCCTGGGGCTTCTCTCGACGAACAAAAACTTTCGCTGGATCGCTCTGCCCCTAGCATACAAAGCGTTCGTTCTGCCCAACCAGCTATTCGGGTCCTTTGTCTAAAAAAAGCTATTGAGGGTCCTTCTTTTATTGTTTTTCCTAAATTATATGGTAGGCTTAACATAAGACTATTTTATCAACATTGTGCATACCCAAGAAACCGTCTCTTCATTAAGAAAACATATGTCTTTCCTTATAATTTCTTACTTCCTCATCTTAGCAGTTATCTTGCGAGCATTTTAAGATAACATTATTGTACATGCTCTTTGATTATACCTACCTACCTACCGCGACCAAGGATTAAGTTTCCAGGCTACATGGTTAAGATCAACTGAAGTTTTACTGTTAATTACAAGATTATGCAATCACCGTTTAAAAGGTCAGTCGTGTAATTAAGCATGCAGGGTGGACTTGTCTTGTCTACCCCGTTAAAAAGATGTACCTGTCTTCCGGAAATTGTTTTTGGAAGCAGAGCTTCATGGAGGCCTTCAAATGCAAAATTCCAAATTTGTGAAAATTCATATCTTTTTACATTTTAAAAAATTCTGAAAAAAATACAAGTGTAAATGAAGCCATAATGCACAAGTGTGTAAAAATTCAGAACCGAATACATCGAAATGAGGGTTGTGCACAAAAAAAAACCTAGGTTTTTTTTAACACATGATAATCCTAGATCATGAATTTGTCTTTTTATAGATGTCGCATTTAAATATACACCTCACATCCTTGTTTACTTGTACAAATTTTTTTCAGATTTCTTTGAAACTAAAATTTTTAAATTTTGAATTTTTCAAAAATTGGCGGAGATCCAAAACGCCACTCCCCGTGTCTTCGCCCTATATATCCTGCTGGCTGAATAAGAACAGTTTTTTTTGAACAGTGAATACTTCATTGGATAAGCATCAAAGCATAGATTACAACAGGACCCAACAGAAAAAGAAAATAACAAGTAAGCCCCTGACTTTTACATGGAGGACCCCAAACTGACAGCAAGAATCTCGATCGAGTCCTTGACAGCCGCCGCCCGGATTGAATTTCGCCGCCGCCCGGGACGAACCACTTGGTGCGACGAAATCGCCATAGAAGCATAACCTGCTCCGCATGGCCTCCGAGTTGCAGCTAAAACTGCCTCCCATAAGGCACGCAAGCCGGGAGGAATAAAGTCGGTCGCCCTTTGACCAGAAGAAGCAGAGCACCGGTGAAGACCGGCAGCCAGCCAAGGACGCCGTAGCTCCACCATGGAATCCTCTGCTGATAAGCTCGAACTCGATCTGCAGGCTTCAGATTTCTGCATCTTCTTTGCTCTTCATCCGCCCCCACGATAGTCTGAAAAAGTAAGCAACAGCAGATGGTTGCCCTCCAGATCAGGGAAGATAACAGGCTTATTGAAGAGGGAGAGCTCCTGCCAGATCCACTCCTATCCGCTGCAGTCCTCCATGGACAGCAAGCTCGGGAGGAACCCGGCAAGCACCGAACGCTGCCTGGACGCGTCGATGGGGAGCTCGAGAACGGCATAACGCCAGACGCCATGGAGGCAAGACACAACCTACACCTAAACATAAGACTACTATGAACAGAGGGAGACCAACCACCTAACCCATCCTCACGCCGGACAGCAGAGCCGCCGGAGAAAGAGAAGGAGAGGGGCGGCGACGGAGTGCACGAGGAGACTCTCAACGGGAGCAGGAGTGTACTGTTATTGCCGCTACTTCCGTTTCGAATAAGAACAGTTATAGGAGGCCATAGAGCCTCTAGCTAGCTAGATACCTGCTAGGTAGGATCATTAGGAAAATAAATATTGTGCGGCTGATCATATGGCTTCTGAATTCTATAATGTCTTTTCTTTTAGCGGGTGACTGAATTCTATAATGTCACCTGAATAAAGGGCAGATATTTGCCTATATTTTTCACTTTTAGCACTAAAGCCTAAAGTTGATCCAGCCAGCCCGTTCAATGCATATATATTTCTTTCCACACAGAAGTCTGATGATTAGCGTTTTTTATTCATTTCTACGAGAACACTAAAGACTAAAGTCGGTACCATCCAAAAGCTCTACTGTTCAATCTTAATCATCCATCGGCCGATCGCGCATTTGCATACGGAGATGGCAGACCGTTAAACTGGTCAAACCCGTAAAAACTAGAGGTTTTTATAGTTTCGGTCCAAAAAACCGGCCCTAACAGATCCCGTAAAACTCGTTCGGCCTTTAAACTTTGTAAAGGGCATTGAAAATCCATCCGCAAGAACCTTATATGTATAGTTTCGAAGGCAGTATACAGTTCTGCCTGTAAAATCGATCAAACCTCATCGGAGCAAACACGTCGCTGCGGAACTGACTGGAATCTACCCGGAACTCACCGAAATCCGTCGCCGCACGTCGGAAGAAGTCACCGCACGCCGGAATTTGCCGCCGCTGGTCTGAATTGCGGCTAGCTCGACCTCCACTGCCGAGGCGAGGCCGTCCACGGGCAGGGCAGATTAGGCCACCGGCGGGCCGAATCGGGGCGGGGCGGCGCCGAAGAAGGGCGGGAGGAGGGGCGGGTCGCACGAAGTGGCGGGGAGCTTGCGCGGCCATCCCGGGGAGCGCGCGCGACAGCGGGCGGGGCCAGGCTCAATCGGGGATGGGAAGGCACGCCAGGGAATGCGCGGTCGGGGCGGGCGGAGCCGGGGCAAAGCGGGGTGAGGCGGGCGGCGCCGGAGACGGGCTCTGCCGGGAGAGGGGAGGGAAGAAGGAAAAGAAGAAGAAAAAAAGAGCTACAGTGGGATACAGTTTTATTTACGGGGTCTGCTCTGTCCGGGCAGTTTCACACTGTAAAAATGGTTTGTAGTCAGTGGCGAAGCCAGGAGTACAAAGTTGTGATGTCAATTCAAAATTGTGATGTCAAGTAGTTGTATGTAGATTAGTTCTATATTATTTTTCGGACGTTTTCTACTGATTTGGCCTTAATCCTGTGTAGTCAATTGACTACACAAAACACCCCTGGCACCGCCACTGTTTGTAGTATCCCTTATACGCGTTTTTAAGAATCAACTTTAGAAAGGTCCGCTAGAAATGCTCTGGGGGAAGAATGGCCTGACACTCTGATCGGCATTTTGGTCTAAAATTATCGCGCCAGATCCTCGTGAGATTTTTTTTTCTTTGTTGGTCATGCATGGATAATAATATGCTAATAATACGTAGCTACCTAATCAATAATCAAGTTCCATGCTGTCCTAGTGGATACTTTGCAGTTTATCAATTATTAGGTCCCTTGTGTTGCATGATGCGGATCGAGTGGCCACCCAACGCGGATCGACGGGGAACCCTTTTTCCCGCAAAAGACGAGGCGACGAGGAGGATTAGCTCAGACGGTCAGGCCGGAGTTTTGCCGAATAGATAATATCATCCGAAGTCATAAAACTTGCCGCAGATGTTTAATTTAGTGCTAAAACTTTAAAATACAGATTTGTGGTTATCTAACGTGTTGTTTGATGCAACCACGGTACTTTCTACTATCCGAGTATACATGTTGCCTTGCCAATATGGCAGTGGTCCACATACCAGTGGCTAGGATTTTTTTTATAAGTCCCTGGATTTATTTTAATTACATACAAAAGCTGATAGGACCCACCTGTTAGTGAAGAGTATAAAAATAAAAAATATAAATGTGCGCTCACCTGGTGAACCACATAACCAACTCAAAGCTAATGTTTCAAATGGATCATATCGCTTTTCTTATACATGTGGGCTCATGAGCTGAGATGGGCTATAGTGCAGCACATTTTGCACCTTTGTTTTAAGAAAAGTTGATAGTACGCCAATAATCCCAGTACTAAATAACCTTTAAATATTCACATGTTATAAATATTGTAAACACAAACAAAATAACCTACTTCTATTTTGTTTAATTATTATTTCTAAAATATTTACGAATTTTAGAAAATATTTGTATAATTTAAAATAATGTAAATATTTGTAAAATTACAATTAAAAATATTATTTTAATTATTCAAATATTTCACGCATATTTTTATAGTTCAATGTTCGTACAATTGAAAGTATTCATAATTTAAATTTTGAACTGTTCATATGGATGTTCAATCATGTCTAATATTTAAGTTATATAATATTTTTGAATATAAGTCATGAGTAGAAAGACATCGGTATTAACTACACATTTTAACTTTTTGGATACATTAAAAATATTTATTTGATAATAAAAAATTAAATGTTCGTATTAACTAACATTTTTATATAACACACCAGTTTATATTTAAATGTTTTATTTACTAATCTAGGTAGTATGTTTATTTTTAATACACAAATATTTGAGCATAACTTTATTACCTACATTTCAAAATTATCTTAAAGAAAATAGCGCATATGAAACGGGCTGCAGTATCTGCAGCCCGTTTATGTGGCTTGGTTCAATAGAAATTGCTATCCAGATTAGACAACTATAACGTGAATGGGGGTGTTAATTGTTTGTCATGGGTTTGATACCTCGTGGCACCCTTTTTGTGTTAATTTTCTCATTTATGAGTAGTACAGTGGTCGGTCTGTTCCACCAATAAAAATATATGAGGTGTTTTTCTTGGGAAACGTTGTATGGAAAACAAAAAAAATTCTATGCATACATAAGATTTATCCATGGACATGCATAGTAACGAAGGGGGAGACTGTGTCTATGTACCCTTGTAGACCGTAAGCGGAAGCGTTTCGTAACGCGGTTGATGTAGTCAAACTTCTTCGCGATCCAACCGATCGAGTACCGAACGTACGACATCTCTGCGTTCAACACATGTTAGGCTCGGTGACGTCCTCACCTTCTTGGTCCAGCAAGACAACAAAGTAGTGGATGAGTTCCGGCAGCATGACGGCATGGTTACGGTGGTGGTGATGCTATCCCCGCAGGGCTTCGCCTAAGCACTACGAAAATATGACCGAGGGACGAATATGCCGGAGGGGGAAAGGTAAGGGGGAGAGGGAAGGAAGGGGGAGGCCAAATCTGTTGGGGAACGTTGCATGGAAAACAAAAAAAATATCTACGCACACGTAGTGATTTATCCATGGAGATGCATAGCAATGAGGGGGAGAGTGTGTCTACGTACCCTCGTAGTCCGTAAGCGGAAGCGTTAGACAACACGGTGGATGTAGTCGAACTTCTTCGAGATCCAACCGATCAAGTACTGAACGTACGACACCTTCCGCGTTCTGCACACGTTCAGCTCGGTGACGTCCTCGGCCTTCTTGATCCAGCAAGATGGCGAGGTAGTAGATGAGTTCCGATAGCACGACGACATGATGACGGTGATGGTGAGTGATCTCCGCAGACTTCGCCTAAGCACTACGAAAATATGAACGATGGAGTAAACGATGGACAGAGGCACCGCACATGGCTAAGACTATGTTGTGTCCTTGTGTGGCGCCCCCTTTCCATGTATATATAGGTGGGAGGGACGGAGGAGCAGCCAAGGATGGCCCCCAAGTAGGAGGAATCCTACTTGGGGGTCTCTTCCAAGCCGCGCCCTCCCCTTGCCTTGTATAGGTGCGGGGAAAAGGCAGGGGAGGGTGGCGCCCCCCTTTTCCTTTCTCACTTGAGGAGGAAAAGGAAGGAGGGGCCACCCCTCCCCTTTCCTTCCCCTAGGGCCTGCTGTCCAAGGAAGGGGCACACCAGGGGCTGGTCTGTCCCCCCCCCTTTGGTCCATTAGGCCCATACACTTACCGGGGGTGTCCGGAACCCCTTCGGGCCATTTGCATTTCTGTCCCTAACTCGAACCACCTAATCAGATATACCCCTAATTTTAAAGCCTGCTCAAATTTGCCCCTCCGCTGTTAGGTGCCCTTACAGAAATGCCCTTCTGCGCCGTTACCGTCTGGTCAAAGAGCATTGACCGTCCTAAAAAATAGCAAAAAAACTAAAAAAATCTAAAATTTTGTGAGATCGAAATTACTCATGTGCGCAAGGTGCGTGCAAATTTCCGTGCTATTTGGACATTCCAGGAGCTCGTGGTGAGGAAAAACAGTTAATCTGTACTCTTGTGAACAGTAAATTGGAAATAAAATAGCAAGAAAATTCAAAAAGTTATGAAATTTTTTGGCATCAAAGAGGCTTGGGTGGACAAGGTGCTTGCAAGTTTTTGTGATCAAATGACATGCGAGGAGCTCTAGCAAAAAAAAGAATGACATGTGATCTCATCCGAGACTCCGAACAAAATTCGATCACCAAATCATATAACTCATATAACACTATATCGTCCATGAACGTTAAGCGTGTGGACCCTACGGGTTCGAGAACTATGTAGACATGACCGAGACACCTCTCCGGTCTATAACCAATAGCGGAACCTGGATGCCCATATTGGTTCCTACATATTCTATGAAGATCTTTATCGGTCGAACCGTTATGAAAACATACGTAATTCCCTTTGTCTGTCGGTATGTTACTTGCCCGAGATTCTATAGTCGGTATCTTCATACCTAGTTCAATCTCGTTACCGGCAAGTATCTTTACTCGTTCTGTAATACATCATCTCGTAACTAACTCCTTAGTCCTTTGCTTGCAATCTTATTATGATGTGTATTACCGAGAGGGCCTAGAGATACATCTCCGATACTCGGAGTGACAAATCCCAATCTCGATCCATGCCAACTCAACAAACACCTTCGAAGATACCTGTAGAGCATCTTTATGATCACCTAGTTATGTTGTGACGTTTGATAGCGCACAAGGTATTCCTCCGGTATCTGGGAGTTTCATGATCTCATGGTCGAAGGAACATGTATTTGACATTCAAGAAAGCAGTAGCAATAAACTAAACGATCATATGCTAAGCTAATGGATGGGTCTTGTCCATCACATCATTCTCCTAATGATGTGATCCCGTTTATCAAATGACAACACATTTCTATGGTTAGGAAACCTTAACCATCTTTGACCAATGAGCTAGTCTAGTAGTGGCTTACTAGGGACACGGTATTTGTTTATGTATTTACACATGTATTTAAGTTTCCTATCAATATAATTCTAGCATGAACAATAAACCTTTATCATGAATAAGGAAATATAAAATAACAACTTTATTATTGCCTCTAGAGCATATTTCATTCATGTTTCGTGAAAAATTCGTCACAATGTTTGGCTTCTTTTGCAAAAAATACAAAGGTGTTTTGTGCAAAACTGCATCGTGCATTGCCTAACAGGTGGGGCCACACACACAGATGTGCATTTGCATACGTGTGGTATGACCATATCTGTGCGCTTGAGTCAAGTTAGATGACCATAAATCCGTATTTTTTAAGTTCTAGTACCAAACTGAACATCTAGTGCAAGTTCTATGACTCCAGTGATATTTACCTCTTTAAAGAACATGTCAAGAGACTCTTGTGCGTACAACATCATACTAGTGGCAAACCAACCTGTGTTTAGATGGTTAGGAGGACAGTGGTATCCACAAGCTCACCGGGGTTCAAGTCCTAGATTGACATTGGTACTCGCATTTTTCTAGATTTTATTTCAGAGTTCTGACAATGTTCGTTCAGTGGGAGGAGACATTCCCATCGAGAACAAGCTGCATGTGGTGAATTCTTCAATTTCAAGATGCTATGCCACAGTCTCTCACATGCATTCATAGGGGTAGGATGTGCTCGCGTTCATATGGATGAATGTATGCTTGTTTATGTGAGCGGCTTTGACTGTTCATTCATTTTTTGATGCTATGGGTAGGACATGTACATGGAACTACTAGTCAACTTGTGTGACTGACTAAACTTTGAGTATAGTTAAAGCTAAGCAATGTAGTAGTAGTTACATGTCCAGCAAAAATGCATTACTGACAATGTGCATTCATAAAATAAATCATAGGCTTATATCAACACAAAGTAGCAGTCTTACAACCTACATGACTCTTGTCATGGACGATAGGTCTAGAGACGATGGTATACAAAGACTAATTTTCTAAACTCAAGCATCCACAAAATAAAATCATCTGATGGTGATGATGAATGATAACCATTGGACATAACTACAAAGATCCAACAAGAAGTCAAGACTCCTCAAGTAAATTTCTGAATCGTAAAAGAGAATCGTGGAAAACCTATGATCTGAATTACAACCGAGGAGTTCTTTGCTCCCTCTTTCTTTGAATGACAAACTTCAATAGTCAAAAGTGCCTGCATATGAAATTTACCAAACAAAGATATAAATCATTGTATCGATTTAACTAAGGTCGACAGTTTGAACCTCCTTTTGAAAATGCAATTCTCTAATAGCCAAAGGTCATTTCTGCTTGAGTTTGGTGGAGAGTGGGCCATAATGAGAACTTGTGGAAAACTAAACAATGAGTTTGGTGGAGAGTGGGCCATAGTGAGAACTTGTGGAAAACTAAACAACCACAGATAATGTGAACACTTCGGCACATCATATGGTGGATAGGGGGCAGTGTATGTACCACATAAAAAGCCTTGATTAGTTGGAGCAATTTGTTGTGACTCTCATTGGACAATTACACTTGTGCCCCTAGTTGTGCCAGCTCGTGGGTTTTGCCCTTACTTTTCGGTTATGCTCAGTTTTCCCCTTAGATTTGTCTCTCAGGTTGTTCGTGTGTCTTTTGACCGTTTTACCAATGCTCTGAAAATTCATAAAATAATTGTATGGATTCATAAAAATGCAAATGAGATATCAAATTGTTCGGAAAACATTACCTTTATGTGCATGTCATTTGCATTCATGAAAAAGGAACTATTTAAACTCCTCAAGGTTATTAATATCATTAACATTATTAAATATAATAAGGTATAAACAATAATTTTTCATGAATAAAACTGAAATAAAAATATAGGTGATGTTTTCTAATCATTTTGATATATCATTTGCATTTTTGTGAGTTCATATCAACCTGTTATGAATTTCTAAAGTAATGGTCAATGTCACTTGAAAATTCATATGAACTAAGAAAAATGAAAGGAACGTATCAAAATGTTTAGAAAACATCACCTATATTTTCATGTCATTTTTATTCATGGAAAAGGTATTTTTGTATACCTTTTATGTTTAATAATGTTAATAACATAAATAACCCCGGGTAGTTTAACAATACCTTTTTTCTTGGATGCAAATGGCAAGCACATAAAGGTAAGGTTTTATGAACATTCTGATGTCTTATTTGCATTTTTATTAGTTCATATGAATTTTCAACGTTCAAGCGGCACACAGACGTCCTCAAAGACAAATCTAAGGGTAAAAATGCATTTGAGAAGAATTTGAAAGACACAAATCATAGGAAAAACTAATCAATATTTGAGATAGATTCAAGAAGCAGAACTAAAAAAGTGTCAAAAGAAAAGTACCACTTTGCTGCTTGCACCTAAAAATATTGTGAAAAAGCTCTTAAGAACCCCATGTTAGCGGTCAAAGTGGGAGCATGCCAGTGGTTACCTGTACCAAAATTAAGTGGAGCGGCCACCCCCTAGTGGTGCCACCTGCCTTTGTGCGTGACTGGTAGGTCGTCTCGATGACTCCCAAAGCTTCATGCATTTCTTGTTGCCAAGAAAATCGTGTTGAATCGGCAACGTATTTTGACCTCTGTATATATTTATTTCCTGCAAAACAAAAAACAAGCAGAAAACAGGAACTGACAGTGGGCATTGAATTAATAGGTTAGTCCTAAAAATTATATAAAATGATAATAAGTGTATATAGAAATGATAATATAGCAGCATGAAACAATAAAAAATTATAGATAGGTTTGAGACGTATTAGTTTACCACTAGACGCGTAGTCACCGTAGCGGAAGTAGAGTTGTTGATGGGTGTAGTCGATCAGCCGAGTCGCCTCCTCCTCGCATAGCCGATCTCCCGCGAACAACTCCTCGCGGATCCCTCAGATGGCTCCTTGTGGTTCCCTCGAATGGTTTGTCCAATGGTAGCCCTACCATTAACTACCTCATTGTCATTTATGAATTTCATAGTCCTAGATGAAAACATAACAGAGAAGTTCAAAACACTCATTGCTTTGGATCTAGTTATACTTTTCGAATATATTGACGATTCCAAAAAACTACTCACACTATGATTATAGTATAATCATGACCAGTTGTATATGGCCATATCGTCTAGTGATGCCCCAATAATCTAGTGGTTCGGGACATCCCATTGATGCAATGCCTCCAAGGTATCCACATATATATTATAGGATCTAAAGACTCCTTATCAAGGACTCCAAGTCTAAACTTTCTTATGCCGAGATCGATTCCTTATAGGAATTTTTTTTACGCTCAAAGGACCTTTGATGATTCTTGGCAATTTTGTGGTCCCACATTTGGACATGCCCACTAAGGGGGAGTTGTAATGGGCCCCGAGATCCACTTTTAGCGCTATTTTAATTTCTTTTCCTTGATTTATGTACCCAAACAAGGCACGATGCCTGTGAAACATGTGGATTAATTACCAAGGACTGAAGCGTCCCATCGCAACACGTCTAAGATCAAGGTGGAGGCAACTTTATCTTTCACCCCGTCTGCTTCTTCTTTGCACCTTGGATACTTCTCCAACCATCATTGCTTCTAGAGCTCCAACACAATGGAGAATTCCTGGTTCATCAAAATGTCCTAACAGTCCCCTTGAAGGAGACTCGAGAAGTTGCTCAGTTACCCATGGGAAACTAAATTGCCTTGCTACTCAAGGGTATTTGTCCGATCTAGACTTTGCGCCGCTCCGCCCTGGGTTGGTGGCTATAGATAAAGGGGTTCTCAATGACAACTATCCCACACCACATGGGGAGGAGTAAATTTGCTTCATTCCTTTCCTTATCTGACACCTCGGTGTTTCGATTAATTTCTTCCTTAGGGGCCTTATAGAGTTATATGGAATCCAACTCCATCTTCTCACACCCAACTCCATCCTCCACATATTAGGCCTTGTCAATCTTTGCAAAGCCTTCCTTGGTTGCGAGGCCCACTTCAGGCTATGGCGCAAATATTTTTGCTTGTTTCCATGCTCTCAAGATGGCATCTTTGAGGTCGTAGGAGCCGAGGTGTGTAGGATCTCCGTGATGCTACGCCTCCGATACTCCAAAGGAGGACGTTGAGACGTGTGCGACTAAGTGGCTTTATATTGCCGATGTGCCACTTGAGGATACCGTCCGACAAGGACTCTCCCCCTTCTCTCATGTGTCACCGAAGAAGTGGTAATACTGGTGTCTGAGGAGTCAATCCCAAGAGGAAGATGCCAAAGTGGTTCGGCTAGCTACACAGGTTGCCTGCCTTGGCCACCACAAGCTCACAGTCATTAATGTGATGGATGTGGCTATAGGCAGTGGAGTGTAGCCTCTTCAGCAGCGTATTCATCCATTGTGGGAGTACAATGGATCTGACGATGCTACTTGATCCATTAAGGAGGGCTTTGCAAATTGTCAAGCATTGGCAGTTGCGCCAGAGGCCATCTATAAAGGAGAAAAGGAGGATTTAATTAGGCAACCAATTGTTAATGGCTTCTCCTGCCACAAGCATGTTTAGGCCGTAAGTTTATTTATCCAACATCTCAGTTGATCTGGGAAGAGTATTTATACTTCTGATAAGTTATTTAACATATTTGAGCAGAACTGGAAGCGCTAGGTCGCTACAGTGAGTTCTCCGGCTCCATAGTCAAAAACTTACATTCGCGCCAATGACCAAGGCCTTACCGAGGACCCTGAATTAGCCCTCGTCCTCAAGGATGGGGTCTTTTATCAGGAGAGCGTCGACGGGGCCGAAGTGGCAATCATTGTTGATCGCCTGAGGCCTCTGCCTTGCTCGAACATGGCTAGCACCCCCCCCCCCCGTGTGCTTCCTCGTGGAAACATACTATCACCGCTGTTGTTCCGGTGTCAAGTACTTTTGCTCCCTCCAAAAAAGGGTCATCGGACGAAGCACCAGAAGAATACCTCGACTCCCCAAGGGAATACACGGAGGGGAATCCACGAACCGACCATCAAACAGGTTGCCGAGGATGTAGCACATGTTCCTCCTCCTTCTGTCGGGTAAGCGTTACTTTAATGATGACTTCTTACAAATTCCTCTTTGCTCATATTAATTGTGCGAGTCTTTATTTTTACAATTTGCAGGCCTTCCTCTTCCATTATTGCGTCGGCCCCCAATACGGCCTCCCAACAACCACCTCCTCCCAAGGAGCCTCGCAGTAGTACTCAATAGGAGTCCTCGTTGGCGCATTCCACAACCACCTCCAAGGTTGAGAGCTTGACACATCATTGGGTGAGGAGTGTGTCACCCGTGAACCCAGGTTTTACTGATCAGGAGTTCGAAGCACTCTGAACAGTGGATGTCCATCTTGGAGCCGCTCGGATGGGGCTTAAGGAGGTTGCATATATATTAGCCACACGTTTGTAGGTAAATTGAATTAAAATTATGGATGCAGAGTGGTTTGACTAACCCAGTATCCCTCAAGGTGAGTAAATGCTTCAAGCCCACGTTCATCGACAACAATTTTTATGCCAACCTTGTCTGAGGTTATAAATTTCGGCATGGCCGATGAGTTCTCTAATTAAGGGGATGACGTGCAATAGCCCCTGAGCCACTGGTTAGGTTGCGACACCTGATTAGGGATCAATGTACCCCTTTAAATAGTATTTGATTGAAAAAGCATGAAGCCCGGTAGCCCCCAAGCCTTAGTTTGGGTAGATGTGGCCGAATTAAGGATCGATGTATTTGAACTCACCAATATTATTGATGCCGGCGTCGGTAAGATAATGAAAAACTCTGGAAGGAGCTCAAGGTAGGCAAGGATGGTCTTGCCGAGTCTCAAAAAGAGGTAGCCGACATAAAGAAGTTCACCTGCGAGGTACAAGGTGAGAAAATGTATGACCATAACTATTATGTGTATGATTAAGTGACTAATCCCTCTACTATCTACTAGTAGCAGAGACCATAGCTCAACCAGCAGGGATCTTGGTAGGCTTGAGAAGCCACTCATAATGCCGAAGAAAAAGAGCCTGATGGTCGTCAGACCCATGCTCAGAAGATCGAGGGGTATAATCAGCTCAAGGCCGAGAAGGACCAACAGGCGCTGGAAATTGAAAGGATTAAATCCCAGCTAGCCGCCTTCGAGAAAGAGACCCAGGAGGCCTTCGAATTTCTTGTGGGTAAGCAACTTACCGTGTTCGGTTTTTCTTGTTGTCTTGAGTCAAAAATATTTACTGTATTTTGTGTGACTATTTTACCTGGCCAACTCGGTGAACCCTGCTGTACATCTTTGAAAGATATCATGGTTGGGCTTAGTGAGCTGCATCAGTTTGTAAATAATCCATGGAGAATATTTTTAGAGCTCTATGGCCCGACGAGGCCGTGCCAAGGGACGTGACCGAGCTTGTTCAACGCCTGAAGGGAGCCAGCGTCGGATCCGGACATGTGATGACGCACAAGTATAGGGGATCTATCGTAGTCCTTTCGGTTAGTAATAGCGTCGAACCCAACAAGGAGCAGAAGGAAATGACAAGCGGTTTTCAGCAAGGTATTTTCTGCAAGCACTGGAATTATCGGTAATGAGTAGTTTGATATAAAGACAATTTGTAACAAGTTATAAGTAGCAATAGTAACTAAGGTGTAGCAACGTAGCCCAATCCTTTTTGTGGCAAAGGAAATGCTGGAACGATCTCTTATAGTAAGCTTAGCGTTCTTGAGGACACACGGGAATTTCATCTAGTTATTTTCATCATGTTTGTTTGATTCACGTTCACTACTTTAATAATTTGATATGTGGGTGGACCTCTGCTTGGGTGTTGTTCTTCCTTGAACAAGCTTCCCACTTTTGATTAACCCCTCTTGCAAGCATCCACAACTACGAAAGAAGAATTAAGAAAAATCTAACCATAGTATTAAACATACACTAATGCAGGATGCTGCTAACGCAACACTAGAATCAGAGACCCTTCGACGAAACTACGTGGGATGCATTAATCGAAACGATGATGTAAAAAAACCATGAAAAAAGATGCAAAATATTTGCGATGGTGGATGCATCAAACACGGTTCAGATTGTAGTTGCATGTGCAATGCGGGGCATACAGTTCACTTGAGTGAACTGTTTGCAATGAGCTTACCAATAGAAGTGGGCAGCCAGATGAAGGTGTGTGCGATATACGACATATAGTTCACCCCGATGAACTATTTGTGATGAGAAAAGACAACAGAAATGGTCAGCCAGATCAAGGTGTGTGCGATATACGACATACAGTTCACTCGGATTAATAGTTTTCAATTAGGCAACATAACAGAAACGGTTAGCAAGATCAAGGTGTGTGCGATAGAGGGCATACAGTTCATTTCGATGAACTACTTGCGTTCAGCCAAGAGAACAGAAATGGTTCAACTTAACATGATGTGTGTAATACGTGGCAAACGGTTCCGTAATCAGAAATATGTGCGAAGACCGATAATAACACAGACGATTGCTGCTAATAAGTCGTGTATGTTGTGGGCACACGCTTGCTGGTATACAATTGTCAGTGATTGATGGAATCATCATCGACGGGTTCCCTAGTATGGTCCATGTGCTATGTCAATGTTGGGGAACATTGCAGGGAAAACAAAAAAAATCTACGCACATGCAAGATCTATCCATGGATATGCATAACTATGAGAGGGGAGAGTATGTCTACGTACCCTCGTAGACCGTAAAGCAAAAGCATTAATAAACGCGGTTTATGTAGTCGTACACCTTCACGATCCGCCCAATCAAGTACCGAATGTATGACACCTCCACGTTCAGCACAGGTTCATCTCAATGACATCCTCGCCTTCTTGATCCAACAAGATTGGCGAAGTAGATGAGTTCCGGCAGCACAACAACGTGGTGATGGTGCTGGTGCAACTATCTCCGCAGGGCTTCACCGAGCACTATGAAAATTGTGATCGAGGAGGAACTAGAGGGAGAGGGGCGCCACACAGAGCTTGGGGATTGTGGTGTATGTTGCCCCTCTCCCTCCTCTCATATATCTAGGTGGGGGAGGAGGGGTGGCAGCCTAGGGTGCCCCTAAGAGGGTCGGCGGCCTGCCTGGGGTCCTGCTCTGGCCGCACCCCATTCCTTCTTTGGTGCCCCTGGGGAGAAGGCAGGAGGGTAGGCGCCCCCTTTCCTTTATCTCATGTGGAGGGGAAGGCAGGAGGGGCTAGCCATCATCTTTCAACTTAGCTTTCTCTAGGAACGCATTAAAATTCAAGGGAACGGTAGCACGGGCCATTGATCTACAACATAGATCTGCAAAAACTATTGAGACTAAGTTCATGATAAATTTTAGTTCAAATAATCAAATTACTAATGAACTCCCACTTAAATCAACATCCCTCAAGTTGTCTAAGTGATACATGATCCATATCGACTAACCCATGTCCGATCATCACATGAGGTGGGGTAGTCATCAATGTTTTGAACATCTCTATGTTGATCATATCTACTATATGACTCACGTTCGACCTTTCAGTCTCTAGTGTTCCGAGACCATGTATGTACATGCTAGGCTCGTCAAATTTAACCCAAGTATTTTGCATGTGCAAAACTGGCTTACACCCGTTGTATGTGAACGTAGAGTCTATCACACCCGATCATGACGAGGTGCTTCGCAACGACGAACTTTAGCAACGGTGCATACTCAGGGAGAACAATTTTATCTTGAAATTAAGTGAAGGGATCATCTTATAATGCTACCGTCGTTCTAAGCAAATAATATGCATAAAGGATAAACATCACATGCAATCAAAATATGGGATCGTCTTATAATGCTACCATCATCTTGTGCTTTTGATCTCCGCCAAAGCATCAACATGATATCCATTGTCACTGGCACGACACCTTGATCTCCATCATAGCGTCAGGGTCATCTCGCCAACTATTGCTTCTAAAACTATTGCTAACACATAGTGATAAAGTAAAGCAATCACATGGCACTTTAGTGATTGATACGCGGGTCATACAATAATTAAAGACAACCCTAAGGCTCTTGCCGGTTGTCGTACTCATCGACATGCAAGTCATGAACTTATTACAAAACATGATCATCTCATGCCTCAACATATATCACATCATAACTTGACCATATCACATCACAACATGCCCTGCAAAAACAAGTTAGATGTCCTCTACTTTGTTGTTGCAAGTTTTACGTGGCTGCTAGGGGCAACTAGCAAGAACCGTTCTTACCTACACAAAACCACAACAGTGATATCAAGTTTGTTGTTTTAACCTTCTTCAAGGACCGATCGCAGTCAGATTCGATTCAACTAAAGTAGGAGAAACAGACACCCGCCAGCCACCTTTATGCAAAACAAGTTGCATGTCAGCCTGTGGAACCGGTCTCATGTGCATGGACATGTAAGGTTGGTCCGGGCTGCTTCATCCCACAATACCGCCGAATCAAAATAAGACGTTGGTGGTAAGAAGTATGAACATCACCGCCCACAACTCCTTTGTGTTCTATTCGTGCATATCATCTACTCATAGACCTGGCTCATGATGCCACTATTGGGGAACGTTGCATGGAAAACAAAAAAAATTCTACGCACACGCAAGATCTATCCATGGAGATGCATAGCTATGAGAGGGGAGAGTATGTCGATGTACCCTCGTAGGCCGTAAAGCGGAAGTGTTAATCAACACGGTTGTTGTAGTCGTACACCTTCACGATCCGCCCGATCAAGTACCTAACACTACAAAAAAATACACTTCCGTGATGATAGGTGTTTGTCACAGTAGGTCGCGTTTTCTGTCATGCATGTACATCCATGACAATTTTATGACAGAATCAAGATAGTCATACCTATGCTGTCGTAGAAGTGTTCCATGACATTACCAAAATTATCATCATGGAAGTGTCCACTTCCATGACGATAAATCGCGCATCACAGAAGTGCTTTCGTCAAGGTTGACTAACATGTGGCATCATCGTAACGGAATGACGGCAAGCTATCAGGTCCGGTTTTGGATCCAATAACTCGTTAACAGCCCCGACCAATGGGGATTTTCCACGTGTAAAATCATCATTGGCTAGAGGAAACACGTGTCGGCTCACCGTTGGGACAGATGTCATCCACTTGTTGGACCGAAGGTGCCTATGATACGTCGACACGTGGCACGGCCCAACAGAGGCCCATTCCTGTGAAAAGGCCGTCCCGTTTGACTTGGTCAAAAGGTGGCGGGCTGGCCCACGGAAAGCCTGTTAACGGTCTATTCGCATATAGCCTATTTACAGCCCGCTAACCCAGGGCCCATTATGACCTATCCAAATTAGGCCCAATAGCGTCATTTATCGTCATTTGGGCCGTCCAATATGATTCTAGCACGTTTTAACTTCTGGCGCGTGTATGGCCCATGATGTCTTTCAGCCCATATGAGGGCCTTTGTAACTATTGGCCCATTAACGACCCATGGTGAAACTGGCCCGTAATGAACAGTGTATCACTTTATACTCATTAACGACCCATTATTCCATTGGGCCGTTTCCAGCCCATGTTATCTTTTGGCCTTCTCAGGGCCCATTTATTCTTGGGCTCATTTCTTGCATTCGGTTACTTATGGCCCGTTACTGTCATTTTCTGCTTGTGGGCCAAATTCAGCCCGTGGTTACAGTCGGCCCATTTGTGGCCCGTTAATACGTTGGGCCGTTTTCGTAGCATCATCAAATATGGCCTATTAATGATGACCCATTATGGTTGGTCCATGAATGGACAATTCCAACTCTAGCCTGTTTACAGCCATAATGCGGTCTGTTATTGGCTCATGTTTGGCCAATCGATCATACGACCCGTATAAGGCCCATTGATGATACGGCCCGTAGAAGGCCCATTGTGTCTACGGCCCGTAGAAGGCCCATTGTTTCTACGCCCGTAGAAGGCCCATTCTACGGCCCATTGAAGGCCCATTGTTTCTACAGCCCGTAGGAGGCCCGGTGTCACTACAGTAAATACGTAGCCCATGATTGTGGCCTACTTTTGAAAAATAGGTTATTGCGGCCACTAGCAAACCGCGGAAAAAGAACTGCACTCACTACAAGCAAACAATTAAACAAGACAACAAGGAAATAAATAAGCAAGCAACTTACGCTAGGCTATCACGGCTGTTACACATATTACATCCATTGGGCATCAAAGTTCGCCACCAGTGCAAATAAACGCACCGAGAAAAGAATATACAAAACCGAGAGCACTTCAGAAGGCACTAGGCCTGGCCAGGACGGGCCCCGCAAGCAGCCGGACAAGCTGATGAGACCTCAGTTGTGTCAAGATAGATGCTTCATCCCTAGCTGTATGGCATGATAGTGCGCAAGGCAGTCCTGTGACATCTTCATTACATCTTTGACTTCAAGTCGGAGCTGAGCTGAAGCAAGCCTTTCCGCTTTAAGTTGAGACTGAAGAAGTCAAACTGATTTAGGCATCGACTACATAGAGGTTGTCTCATACCTGCTCGTGAGTAGCTTCAACTCACTGTCTTCATCAAGACAGGACCTTGGGGTCATCTCGCTGTCCTCAAGATGGTTTGGCTCACTATGTTCCCTAAAGTTCTTCCTGGCATAAGAGATATGACTCTGAAAGAGAAACAAGGAGACACGTAATAGGTTTCACAATTATATAAGCAAATAAATGGAACTGTTTTGCATAAGGAACATGTTTTTACAACTACAATTTAAAACGGGTAGTTGTTGCAAACATCCAATCAGATGTAAACAACAAAGTAAACATGAGTGGAGGAAATGATGCCTATCCAAATCTATACTAGAACAAAGTTTGAAGGCTTGAGAAGGATGAACTTACATTACATGTTAACACGGGCTGGACAAAGCCCTTCTCCATGTTGATGGAATGATAATTCAATAAATTTCCCAAAGAAAAATCTTTATAAGCGTTGCCATTATTCTACATTTTGCAAAGAGTAAATATAGATCAAATAATATTGGAAGAAACAGAGGATAATGAAGCTCAGGTGCAGGTTGATGATACATAATCAAATAGCAATTAATTAAGTACAATGTTACAAGGCAAAAGGTCAAGAGGTACTGACAAGAGCAATGCAGAGCCCAGTATTGTTGTGAGATCGTATGATCCTTTGAGCAAGGAGATTCATCTAAAATTAGTCTTCATACAAGAGAGAAGGTAAGGCACATGCAGAAATTTAGGAGTTCAAATTTCTATTGATATCATAGACAGTACCTGGCGCTGGGCTCTTAGCAGTTCTAATAGGGGTTTGGCCACTGGAGTAGGGGTAAAGTGTGGTACAGTTGGGCCTGTGTTTTCTGTGGCTGCTGATCTATCTGATTTAACAGGTATCACTACCTTTTCCAAATACCTAGTTTGTACTCCTTGAGGATCTGCACTCACGCTCTTCGTTTTGGACATCTATTACGAAAGAACAACATTTGACTGGAAAAACATAGTATGATGACATATGGAATAGGTACAGAAAATGGATAGGTATGGCATATACTCATATATGATGCTTAAACTAAGCAGATTGTGTAACAAAGTAGAAGTAATGCAAGAGGTCAGATGCAAAATATGTGCGACCAATACAACCTTGCCAAGTTAGAGCAAGCACCTCGATGAGTGAATAAGATAGGCCATCCTCCACCATGCCGAGTTTGTTAGCCAGTGGATTGTTCTACAATATTCCTCTCGTGCGCCCATTCTCATATTCATTTTGATAATGTTCAGTATCTGACATACATGAAAACATAAGAACAAGTGAGATTATCTTTGTAATGCAGAAGTGATTCTAATCCAATACTGCCTCCCTGTAAACCCCTTTGTGCTATCTCTGCAATTCTTCTAAGAAATGCCATGCATGCTGTAATTTGGTGTGTGCATTAATATAATGTGGCCTACTACTCAAAATATGAGAGCTCCAGAAGTGATGACACTTCATAGATGACAGCTTCAACATATAGTAAAGAAGAACAAGTCGACCTGACCTGACAGATTCAAAATATACTAAGGGAGAACAACACGACCTGACCAGTCGACCGCAAGAGAAGAGGATCGTCTTAAAGAAGAGCAGAAGAACAAGCAGATTGAAGATATTACAAGTCTTTCTATAGAATGTCGGTTGGCCACCCATGATGAACCAGAGCGCACAGAGAAATACTATTCCTTCCGGTCTCTCCATATGTGGCTCACATGCATTTCAAAACTAAAGTAGGAACATTTAGCTGATCAATTAAACATCTCTCGGTTTTACTAATATCAGCATAATATCATATTTGAATTTGTACAACTAAGCTTGTTTAGCTTGATGGGTGGAGCAGTGCTATTACTGCACGAACCACGTAGGCTGATCGTGGTCATCATAAAATGGGGAAACCATAAGCATGATGAGTATAGTGTTGACCATGGCAGTGGGATGGCAGATCTGAAGCTACAAACCGCGCGAAGGGTAGTTAGCCACCGATGTTTGCTTTGAAATAACAACTAAGATTTGGTATGGACAAGAAAGTACAGTCAACAAGTGACAAAGAAATGCAATTCTGCTGTCTCTCTATATGTCGCGACATGCATTTGGAAACTCAAGTGGGGCCTTTAGCTAACCAATTAAATATTTCTATTAACTAATATTAGTATCATATCACAATCATATTTGAACAACTAAGCTTTGGAATTTTGAGTGTTGTGTTGTCTAGCTTGAAGGGTGGAGTAATGCTAGAAAGCACCTACGCAGATCATAGTAGAGTAGATAAAAGGGGAAAACCCTAAGCATCAAGAGTAAAATCAGGAAAGTGGAACTAGCTGGACCAGTGGGTGGCGCACATGCTGTTACGCCCAATATGCGACCCTATCCAAAAGGAACTCGAAGGTCCCACCAAGGATAGACCCGCATATTGAAACACTTTTGCAAGGTGGATATCATTATATCAACATTACATAATAGATGGGGATACATACAGAAGGCATACAATGCCACACGAATACAACATCATCTTACATCAGAGCATCATCCGACTACGGATGAAACACAAACAGAAACTCAAACGACATCCACCCTGCTAGCCCAGGCTGCCGACCTGGAACCTATCCCTGATCGAAGAAGCAGAAGAAGAACTCATGCAAGCAAGCATCGCTCTCGCGTCATGATCTTCACATAACCTGTACCTGCAATTGTTGTTGTAGTAATCTGTGAGCCACGAGGACTCAGCAATCCCATTACCATGGGTATCAAGACTAGCAAAGCTTAAAGGGAAAGTAAGGGGTAAAGTGGTGAGGCTGCAGCAGCGACTAAGCATATATGGTGGCTAACATACGCAAATAAGAGCGAGAAGAGAGCAAAAGGAATGGTCGTGAAGCTAGCAATGATCAAGAAGTGATCCTGAACTCCTACTTACATCAAACATAACACAGAAACCGTGTTCACTTTCCGGACTCCGCCGAAAAGAGACCATCACGGCTACACATGCGGTTGATGCGTTTTAATTCGGATCTGGTGTCAAGTTATCTACAACCGGACATTAACAAATTCCCATCTGCCTATAACTGCAGGCATGGCTTTCGAAAGATTATACCCTGCAGGGGTGTCCCAACTTAGCCCATGACAAGCTCTCGCGATCAACGAAGGAATAGACCTTCTCCCAGGAAGACCCGATCAGACTCGGAATCCCGGTTTACAAGACATTTTGACAATGGTAAAACAAGACCAGCAAAGCCTCTCGCTGTGCCGACAAATCCCGATAGGAGCTGCACATATCTCGTTCTCAGGGCACACCGGATGAGCCAGACGTCGGGTTGGCATAGACCCTGGTTGCCCAAGGGGCGCCGGACATCGCTCGGTTCGGACCAACACTTAGACAAGCACTGGCCCGGGGGGGGGGGCTAAAATAAAGATGACCCTCGGGTTGTCCGACCCAAGGGAAAGGGATAGGTGGTGGTGAGGCACATGGTAAAACCAAGATTGGGCCTTGCTGGAGGAGTTTTATTCAAAGCGAACTGTCAAGGGGGTCCCATAAATCACCCGACCGCGTAAGGAACGCAAAAATCGGGGAACATAACACCGGTATGACGGAAACTAGGGCGGAAAGAGTGGAACAAAACACTAGGCAAAAGGCCGAGTCTTCCACCCTTTACCAAGTATATAGATGCATTAATAATATAAGAGATATTGTGATATCCCAACCAAAATCCTGTTCACCATGGAGCAATCTTCAACTTCACCTGCAACTAGCAATGCTATAAGAGGGGCTGAGCAAAAGCGGTAACATAGCCAGACAATGGTTTGCATAGGAAAGGTGTCAAAGGTTAGAGGTTCATGGCAATATGGGAGGCTTGAGGAGCAAAAGATAGGTAACGCAGCATAGCGATAGAACGAAGCAACTAGCATAGCAATGATAGTAGTGAGATCCAGGGTAGTGGTCATCTTGCCTGAAATCCCGCAAGGAAGAAGAACGAGTCCATGAAGAAGACGAACGGATGAAGCCGAACCAAGCGTAGATGAACGAATCCTCACGATCGCAACGAAACGGGAACTATCGAGAAGAAGCACACAACATAGTAAACACACCACACATGAATAAGGCATGATGCACAACAAGCATGATGCATGAAAAATCTACATGTAGCTACTCATGGCAAGAGATGATGCAAACAAGAGCAACACATCAAGGCAAGTTTAAATGAGGCCGGGAACAACATATAACAATTCCGGTAAGTCCTCATATGCAAATTTCGAAGTTGGTCCAGATCTGAATAAACCTTATGTTCAAGTTGTTAAACATCAAGTTAAGATGCACAAAGATGATCTACACGAGATTCTAGTCAAGTTACATATAAAGTTCATTTAGTTCGGAGCTACGGTCTAGAAGATATGAGCAAAACAAGTTAAACATGGCATTGATGCAAAATGCATACAAACATCAAGCAAACACCTCAAAACAAGGATACAACATGATAATATGAAACTACATGCAATTCTAAGCATGTTTCATATAGAGCACACTCAAAACGGACCAACGGTGCAACACACACACATGAAACAAGTTTAAAGAACAAGCTGTCCAAAACAGCAACTAGGCATATTGCAAGCACCAAAACAACATGCTACATCACCTCAACATAATAACAAAAGGCATGGGCATGATGTACATGTAAAGCATAACAAAACACGAAAACTGAGCTATATCTAGAAATCACTAGAACATGCTCAAACACCCATGGTAAGATTGCAAGTTATTACAATTCAGACTTTGCAGAAAATAACATCACGATGCAATGTTTAGAGCTATCAAGCAACATGTTACAGGAACTTATAATGGCAAACAAAGGCATGGCATGAATCTACTAAATGCATAGATTAAAAGTCCTTTACTGACCATAAGCCAAAAAGGATCAGAAAATATGATGGCACCCACGTAAACATAACAAGTTATTATACAGATTCATACATGGCAGGAACATAATTATGAAGGCATGTAGATGAGCTTGTGCAACTCACTACAGAGCAATACATGGCATGTAAAGGCAACCAACAATAAGAAGACCTGTTTGTGAAGCTAAGCATGGCAATAGCAAGTCCATAGGGTGTATGGAACACTAGCAACAATCATGATAACAACTGAACTTAATGTAAACAGGCTGGCAGCAACATTATGAAGCAACTTTGGAGCAAGATATGAACAAGCTACAACAAGCTATAAATGCTACCAGGGGCATGGATGGATAGAGGATGACATGTAGATCAAAACATGTTTATAGAACATCTCCAGATTATGCATAGAATGATTAGTAGCAACATGTTTATATAGCATCATGAAATAACAGATTCAGCCTAGCAAAACAGCAACATCATGAACCCTACTTAACAAGCTCGATTCACTCACCACAAGTCATTGCATGACAAGATAAGCATAGCATCATCAAGAAGACATGTTTGTGAAACAAACCAAGTCAAGAATAAGTCCAAAGCATGCAAGGATCAACTATAGCAACCTTCGCCAAAGTGAATAACATGTAAACAATCTGCCAGGAAACATTTTGAAGCAAAAGTAGAGCACTCAAATGACATGCTAGACTACTCCATAATTGCAACAAAGGGCATGAATGGATAGACAATAACCTATTGTTCAAAACACCCTTATTGAAGTATCTCTAAATATGCATGGATCACTCTGTAGCATCTTGTTTACATGGCATGAAAATAACAGCAGAACAGGGACTAAAATCAGCAACATCACGATGCCTAGTTTGCATGCTTGTGCTAGTCACCACGTTGATCACAAAAACACATGGTAAACAACTCTGTAAAGAAAAGATGGCATAGTTCAAAACACATGTAGACATCAACCTCATAGGATGCACACATCAATCATGGCAAAAATGACAAAAGAGCTCGTTCTGAAAACAGACAGCAGAAAACATCATGAAGCACCCTTACAACGATAATTCAGGCATCAACATGATCTCAAATGAATATGATGCAATGGAATGGAATGATCTACTCGTTGAGGCAAACAATTTGACATATTACACGCACAAAACGGAGCTACGGATGCAGCGATACGACGCAATGAACATGCTACAAAATGCTGAAAAATTAAGGACTTAGAGGAATTTCGGGGGTCAACCTAGTTGCATGGATTTCAAAGCGGCGCGGATCTCGCCGGAGGGACTCGCCGGAGAGCGGCCGGAGTCGAGGGAGAGGCCGGAGGAGGCTGGATCCGGCCCTCCCGTGGCCGGATCTGGCCGGGGCGACGGACGAGGCGCGCCGGGGAGCTGGAGCTCCGGCGAGGCGGCGGTTGGCGGAGGCGGGCCACGGCGGAGAGCGTCGGTGGGGCGGTCGGGAGGCGCCTGCGGCGGCG
>NC_041393.1:253482305-253486012 GCF_002162155.2 Triticum dicoccoides
CGGCGCGCGGCGCACGGCGTGCGGGCCGGGAGGCAGAAGGCGGCGCGCGCGGGGGCTCGCGCGGGCCCGCGGCGGGCCTGGCGGGCCGCGGCGGCGCGCGGGACGGGAGGGACAGGTGGCGGCTTGCGACTGGCCGGGGCGGCGGCGCTGGACATGCCCGGCGTGGGACAGACATGTCCGGCGGGCGAGAGGGAGGTTTGATCTAGGGTTTGCCCGAGATTTCGGGGGAGGGGGCTAATTTATAGGTAGAGGGAGCTAGGAGAGTCCAAATGAGGAGCGGTTTTCGTCCACGCGATCGTGATCGAACGACCGAGAGCATGGAGGGGAGTTAGATGGGTTTTGGGCCAATTTGGAAGGGGGTTGGGCTGCAAAGAGAAGGAGGGCTTTATGGTTACCCGGTTAACCGTTGGAGTACCAAACGACCTCCGAATGGCATGAAACTTGACAGGCGGTCTACCGGTGGTGTACCAAGGCCACTTGGCAAGGCTCGGGCCATTCCGAGAAAGATTAACACCTGCACATGAAAAGAGAGAAGAGGGGGACGTCGGAGGGCATAGGAGTGCCGGATTGCAAAACGAACAACGGGGAAAATGCTCGGATGCATGAGACGAACACGTACGCAAAATGAAATGCACATGGTGACATGATAAAATGCAACACGCAAGCAAATGACATGGCAACGACGGCCAATAACTGGCAGACACCTGGCACATCTTAACCGGGGTGTTACAATACTCCTCCACTAACAAGAGATCTCGTCCCGAGATCTTAGGACCGAGACGGAAGGGAAAAGGGATGAGGTGAAACAAGAACTCAAGAGAATAAGCAAAGAATCAAGAGCACTCGAGAAGAAGAGAGGAACGACGAGAATGACGAGAATTGAAAGCTCACGGAATCAGATAGACTATGAAATCACTCCGGTTAAAACGAGATAAGAAACGAATAAGATTGAAAGGATTTAGGCAGCACTCTGGTTGAAAATGGAAAGAATAGAACATGAACTTGAGAGGATTGAAAGATACTTAATGAAGACATGACACAAAACTCTGGAAAGAATTGAAAGAGTAATTGATGAAAAGAATTTAGAAGGATTGAATGGAGTTGTCGAGAAAAATCAACACGAAAAGAATAAGCTTGTTGTGGTCTTATAGGTAACATCTCAAGATCATAAGGTGATAACCGACCACAAACGGAAATGATTGGATAGCTGAGAGAAACGAAGAAATGCAAAACTCCACTTCAAAAGAATACGGAGAATTAATTGCACTTCGAGATGCGAGAAGAAAAGATACTTGAACTCCACCAACAAAACTTGATGAACTCTTGAAGAATGAATTAAATCATGAAGAACCACCATGAAGAACTCCGGTAACAAAAGGATGATGAGATAAAATGAAGGACGAAAGAATAAGATTAAAGCTTGCGATGATTTAGATGGGGGTTTCGACGAAACGGCCTAGGGAATTTGAACTCCGGAAAAGAAAAGATGAAAACAGTTGGAACTAGAATTTATTCATTAAGAACAAACTCCAAAGAAAAGGATTAATCACTTGGAAGAAATAAGAATAAGATTTATTGTATGCTTATCCTTCATCAAATTAAATTGATGACAAACAACGGATTTGGCATACTACTTATTCTTCTTGAAAAGGATTGAGAAATGACATATCGCAAACTTGAGAAGGTCTTCATGAACCACCGGTAGGATTGGAAAGAACGAATATGCTCGAGGGATCTCGAAGAAGGCATCTGACTGATGAAATCCATTCTTACGTCACACTTGAAAAGAATTAGAGAATAACTCCGAGGGAATTAGAAGAGTCAGGTAAGATCCTGGGAAAAGACCTATGGGTTAGGGCCCACTGAAGAGAAAACACCGTTGAAAAAGGATTGTTGAAAAGATAGATGATGCACCGGAACAACTGAAATATTTGAATGAGGTGACAACCTCGAATTAATTCGAACACAGATGAATTTCCTGAGATGTCTTGAACTCCGGAATGATAAACTGGCAAGAGGCGAACGAGCAGGGAAAACACTTGAGCCGAGGAAAAGAATATAATCACTACCAAAAATTGGAATTGAATCCACCGGGGAAGAAAAAGAGATGAAGAATATCCAACGAGACAAGAATTCATCGGTTGAAATGATTGAGGGAAGACTGAAGAGGTTCCGCGCGAATGAAATAGATGGTCGAGAGAGAGAGACTGAGGCTCCGGGAAGAAGAGGGTGGGAGGGCGGAAAAACAAAGACAACTTGGAAGGGGAAAACGACGAATATCTTGAAGAGAAAAACACCGGTTGAAATCATTGAGGAAAGAAGGCAAAGATTTCGCACGAGTAGGATGAATACTTGATTACGGACTCCGGTTCCGAGAAGAAAAGGGGTGGGTGGGTGGGAAAAGAAGACAACTGAGGATTGAACTCAAAGATGAAGAGGCTCGAGTCGACTTGATGAGAAATGCACCGGATGAAAGGAGAAGAGAACCAATGACCGGAAAACCAACTGCGTGATCCTAAAGAAAAATTTGAAGGGGAAGAGAAGTAATTCAAAACACCTACGTCAAGATTCCTTACCAGAGCGACGAAGGGGCTGAGGAGTAAAAAGAATTCCTACTCTCCGAAATAACTAGACTCAGAAATCAGTTTTCTTCTAGACTCAACAACGGCCAAACTACACGATCAAACAAGCGGGCTCCTAGGGTCGGTCGAGGTTCTGATACCAACTTGTCACGCCCAATATGCGACCCTATCCAAAAGGAACTCGAAGGTCCCACCAAGGATAGACCCGCATATTGAAACGCTTTTGCAAGGTGGATATCATTACATCAAAATTACATAATAGATGGGGATACATACAAAAGGCATACAATGCCACACGAATACAACATCATCTTACATCAGAGCATCATCCGACTATGGATGAAACACAAACAGAAACTCAAACGACATCCACCCTGCTAGCCCAGGCTACCGACCTGGGACCTATCCCTGATCGAAGAAGCAGAAGAAGAACTCAACGCAAGGAAGCATCGGTCTCGCGTCATGATCATCGCATAACCTGTACCTGCAACTGTTGTTGTAGTAATCTGTGAGCCACGAGGACTCAGCAATCCCATTACCATGGGTATCAAGACTAGCAAATCTTAAAGGGAAAGGAAGGGGTAAAGTGGTGAGGCTGCAGCAGCGACTAAGCATATATGGTGGCTAACATACGCAAATAAGAGCGAGAAGAGAGCAAAAGGAACAGTCGTGAAGCTAGCAATGATCAAGAAGTGATCCTGAACTCCTACTTACGTCAAACATAACACAGAAACCGTGTTCACTTTCCGGACTCCGCCGAAAAGAGACCATCACGGCTACACACGCGGTTGATGCGTTTTAATTCGGATCTGGTGTCAAGTTATCTACAACCGGACATTAACAAATTCCCATCTGCCTATAACCGCAGGCACGACTTTAGAAAGATTATACCCTGTAGGGGTGTCCCAACTTAGCCCATGACAAGCTCTCGCGATCAACGAAGGAATAGACCTTCTCCCAGGAAGACCCGATCAGACTCGGAATCCCGGTTTACAAGACATTTCGACAATGGTAAAACAAGACCAGCAAAGCCTCCCGCTGTGCCGACAAATCCCGATAGGAGCTGCACATATCTCGTTCTCAGGGCACACCGGATGAGCCAGACGTCGGGTTGGCATAGACCCT
>NC_041393.1:253486304-253489239 GCF_002162155.2 Triticum dicoccoides
CCCTCGGGTTGGCCGACCCAAGGGAAAGGGATAGGTGGTGGTGAGGCAAATGGTAAAACCAAGATTGGGCCTTGCTAGAGGAGTTTTATTCAAAGCGAACTGTCAAGGGGGACCCAAAAATCACCCGACCGCGTAAGGAACGCAAAAATCCGGGAACAAAACACCGGTATGACGGAAACTAGGGCGGCAAGAGTGGAACAAAACACTAGGCAAAATGCCGAGTCTTCCACCCTTTACCAAGTATATAGATGCATTAATAATATAAGAGATATTGTGATATCCCAACCAAAATCCTGTTCACCATGGAGCAATCTTCAACTTCACCTGCAACTAGAAACGCTATAAGAGGGGCTGAGCAAAAGCGGTAACATAGCCAAACAATGGTTTGCATAGGAAAGGTGTCAAAGGTTAGAGGTTCATGGCAATATGGGAGGCTTGATGAGCAAAAGACAGGTAACGCAGCATAGCGATAGAACGAAGCAACTAGCATAGCAATGATAGTAGTGAGATCCAGGGTAGCGGTCATCTTGCGTGAAATCCCGCAAGGAAGAAGAACGAGTCCATGAAGAAGATGAACGGATGAAGCCGAACCAAGCGTAGACGAACGAATCCTCACGATCGCAACGAAACGGGAACTATCAAGAAGAAGCACACAACATAGTAAACACACCACACATGAACAAGGCATGATGCAAAACAAGCATGATGCATGACAAATCTACATGAAGCTACTCATGGCAAGAGATGATGCAAACAAGAGCAACACATCAAGGCAAGTTTAAATGAGGCTGGGAACAACATATAACAATTCCGGTAAGTCTTCATATGCAAATTTCGAAGTTGGTCCAGATCTGAATAAACCTTATGTTCAAGTTGTTAAACAGCAAGTTAAGATGCACAAAGATGATCTACACGAGATTCTAGTCAAGTTACATATAAAGTTCATTTAGTTCGGAGCTACGGTCTAGAAGATATGAGCAAAACAAGTTAAACATGACATTGATGAAAAATGCATACAAACATCAAGCAAACACCTCAAAACAAGGATGCAACATGATAATATGAAACTACATTCAATTCTAAGCATGTTTCATATAGAGCACACTCAAAACGGAGCAACGGTGCAACACACACACATGAAACAAGTTTAAAGGACAAGCTGTCCAAAACAGCAACTAGGCATATTGCAAGCATCAAAACAACATGCTACAACACCTCAACATAATAACAAAAGGCATGGGCATGATGTACAGGTAAAGCATAACAAAACATGAAAACTGAGCTATATCTAGAAATCACTAGAACATGCTCAAACACCCATGGTAAGATTGCAAGTTATTACAATTCAGACTTTGCAGAAAATAATATCACGATGCAATGTTTAGAGCTATCAAACAACATGTTACAGGAACTTATAATGGCAAACAAAGGCATGGCATGAATCTACTAAATGCATAGATCAAAAGTCCTTTACCGACCATAAGCCAAAAAGGATCAAAAAATATGATAGGCACCCACGTAAACATAGCAAGTTATTATACAGATTCATACATGGCAGGAATATAATTATGAAGGCATGTAGATGAGCTTGTGCAACTCACTACAGAGCAATACATGGCATGGAAAGGCAACCGACAGTAAGAAGACATGTTTGTGAAGCTAAGCATGGCAATAGCAAGTCCATAGGGTGTATGGAACACTAGCAACAATCATGATAACAACTGAACTTAATGTTAACAGGCTGGCATCAACATTATGAAGCAACTTTGGAGCAAGATATGAACAAGCTACAGCAAGCTATAAATGCTACTAGGGGCATGGATGGATAGATGATGACATATAGATCAAAACATGTTTATAGAACATCTCCAGATGATTAGTAGCAACATGTTTATATAGCATCACGAAATAACAGATTCAGCCTAGCAAAACAGCAACATCATGAACCCTACTTAACAAGCTCGATTCACTCACCACAAGTCATTGCATGACAAGATAAGCATAGCATCATCAAGAAGACATGTTCAACCTTGGCCAAATTGAATAACATGTAAACAATCTGCCAGGAAACATTTTGAAGCAAAAGTAGAGCACTCAAATGACATGCTAGACTACTTCATAATTGCAACAAAGGGCATGAATGGATAGACAATAACCTATTGTTCAAAACACCCTTACTGAAGTATCTCTAAATATGCATGGATCACTCTGTAGCATCATGTTTACATGGCATGAAAATAACAGCAGAACAGGGACTAAAATCATCAACATCACGATGCCCAGTTTGCATGCTTGTGCTAGTCACCACATTGATCACAAAAATACATGGTAAACACCTCTGTAAAGAAGACATGGCATAGTTCAAAACACATGTAGACATCAACCTCATAGGATGCACACATCAATCATGGCAAAAATGACAAAAGAGCTCGTTCTGATAACAAACAGCAGAAAACATCATGAAGCACCCTTACAACGATGATTCAGGCATCAAGATGACCTCAAATGAATATGATGAAATGGAATGAAATGATGTACTCGTTGAGGCGAATAATTTGACATATTACACGCACAAAACGGAGCTACGGATGCAGAGATACGACGTGATGAACATGCTACAAAATGCTGAAAAATTAAGGACTTGGAGGAATTTCGGGGGTCAACCTAGTTGCACGTATTTCAAAGCGGCGCGGATCTCGCCGGAGGGACTCGCCGGAGAGCGGCCGGAGTCGAGGGAGAGGCCGGAGGAGGCTAGATCCGGCCCTCCCGTGGCTGGATCTGGCCGGGGCGACGGACGGGGCGCACCGGGGAGCTGCAGCTCTGGCGAGGCGGCGGTTGGCGGAGGCGGGCCACGGAGGAGAGCGCCGGCGGGGCGGTCGGGAGGCGCCTGCGGCGCGGAGATGAGGCCGCGGCGGCCGGGCGGCCGGGCGGCCGG
>NC_041393.1:253489562-253495926 GCF_002162155.2 Triticum dicoccoides
GGCGCACGGGACGGGAGGGACAGGTGGCGGCTTGCGACTGGCCGGGGCGGCGGCGCTGGACATGTCTGGCGTGGGACGGACATGTCCGGAGGGCGAGAGGGAGGTTTGATCTAGGGTTTGCCCGAGATTTTGGGGGAGGGGGCTAATTTATAGGTAGAGGGAGCTAGGAGAGTCCAAATGAGGAGCGGTTTTCGGCCACGCGATCATGATCGAATGACCGAGAGCATGGAGGGGAGTTAGATGGGTTTTGGGCCACTTTGGAAGGGGGTTGGGCTGCAAAGAGAAGGAGGGCTTTACGGTTACCTGGTTAACCGTTGGAGTACCAAACGACCTCCGAATGGAACGAAACTTGACAGGCGGTCTACCGGTGGTGTACCAAGGCCACTTGGCAAGGCTCGGGCCATTCCGAGAAAGTTTAACACCCGCACATGAAAAGAGAGAAGAGGGGGACGCCGGAGGGCATAGGAGTGCCGGATTGCAAAACGGACAACGGGAAAAATGCTCGGATGCATGAGACGAACACGTATGCAAAATGAAATGCACAAGGTGACATGATAAAATGCAACACGCAAGCAAATGACATGGCAACGACGGCGAATAACTGGCAGACACCTGGCGCATCTTAACCGGGGAGTTACACATGCTTTTCAAAATGAATATAGGAATATTAGGTGACCAATTAAACGTTCTCTGTTTTAGTGATATGAGCATCATATTAGATTCATATTTCAACACGTAAGCTTTGGGTTGAGGTCTTGAGGAGCAGTGCTAGCACGACACGAAGCACCTACGATGATGGTAGTGAATATAAATGGGGGAAACCATAAGCTTTACGAGTATAGTGACCGTGCCATGGCGGATCTGAAGATCCAAATCGGACAAAGCTACTTCGCAACCAATGTTTGCTTTCAACTAGCCACTATGATTTGGTACAGACAAGAAAAGTACAGTAAACAATTTACAATCTATTTTCCGGGTGAGATCAATAACTTAAGCACATATGGAAGAGTACCACCTCTCTTGCGACGTTGTGTAGGCCTCTGCTGATACGTTGAGGGTGCTGTGGATGCGATGGCTGTCGGTGGCGGGGAAGAAGACTTTAGACGGCAGACGGCCGGGTCTGGGGATAAATCCTGTTGCCGTGGACGAGGCGGTCGTAGGAGCGGTAACGACAAGGTGGACGACGCCGCCGATGAAGCGAGAGGATGCGATGAAAGGATCCTGGTCTGGCGCCATGAATGAGAGACGTCCATCTCTTGCAGTGGACGATGGGGTAGGGGTAGCGGCTCCGACAAGGTGGAGGATGGGGTGGTGGATGGAGGAGGCTGGCCGCAGTGGGGAGGTTGTCATGGCGCCGGCGGTGTATGAATGGGGAAATGGAGGGGCAAGGGGGATCTCAAACTTTGGGACGCGCTTGTCTGAAATATGGGAAAGTTACAAACTTATCCCCCGTTTAAAATTTTGGACATCACGTCGGTTGGGGATAGGACGGTAATCTCGCATCTCACAAATATTTGCCGGTAACGATTTCGGGCGAGGAGAGGGTGTTTTGCCGCCCATGGTTGGCGCCCATGGTGTATGAACGGGGCTGACAGGTAGGGCGGTTGTGTCACGTCTGAGGGAAGTTACACATCTGCCCCCATTAATAATATTAGCATACATCAATTTCGGATGAGTAGAGTTTGTTTTGCCGCCCACCGTGTATGAATAGGAAAATAGAGGGAGAGACACATGTCTTTTGGACGAGCTTGAATAAAATGTGTTTTGCCACCCATGTTTTGTGCCCACCGTGTCTGGATGGGCTCAGAGGCCGTCGTGTCACGTCTGATTGAAGTTACTAGTCTACCCCTATCAACAGCAGTGTAAATCCGGTCGATAAGGATGTCAAGTGTCAGGGGTAGACAGTAATTTCCATCTCGCAAACACTTGCTTCGGGCAGCCCACAAATTATAGTGGGTGTTTAGCCGCTTCATTCAAAACTTGGGAGAATTAGCATTCTCGTTTGCCCTGGGCCCTCGCAACTAAATTCAAATCCAATTTGTATTCGATTACGAATATCCATAGATAATTCTACGTTTTGTTATTTATTTCTTCAAAACCATAACAAAGATTTATTCCACCTTTATATATGATTATGATTTAGAAATGTCGCGATCTTCGAATTCAGTAGGTTGGATACACTTTGAGTCAAACAATTATTTCATCCAATACAATATGCTCACACGAAAAATAGTTCACCTTATGTCAATCATACAAGTACCGAGGATTACCTTGCCTAAAAAATTCGGATCATTACAACACATGGACAACATAAGGGGTCTTACAACATAATCTCATTCAGAGACATGACACAACATGCAAGTACAATAATCTAATGACAATTTCAAGTGGTATCTAAAGAAGAACCGGGATTACCCTGGGCTTCAGATAGCAGAAATAGCAGGACCTCCTCCGTCTTCAAATGCAATATTCTTACTTCCTCCAATTCTTAGGTTGCCTGCATAATGCGTGCCACTAATTGCATAATTTCCAGCCTCAAGATCTAGATTACCTCATTCATGGCAGCCACACCATCTCTTTCTGCCTCTGAACTATAATATCTGTGCTCAGACTGCTCTCCGGCGGTGTTGCCTCTAAACTGCTACCATCTGGTAACATGGATGGCGCACTTCTTCCACAAATAGATTCTGGGGCTGTACATTGTGTCCTAGTGTGAATGGTATCCTGAAAGGTTTCCGCTGGACATAAGTAAGAGATAGTTATCACATGATCCAGGCAGTAAGCTTACATGGTAAACGACATACGAATTATTGCCGAGCATGGCAAGCTATATTTAAATGGTTCGAAGCAGCATCAGCCAAAAAGAAATTAAAATGGTAAGATGAAACTAGGGATGTAAGTGTCAAATAAACGACATCTGCTAGTCCCATCTAGTTAGTTTTTGCTAACTCCCTAGTTCATTTTCCTAAAAAACAAAAACTTGAACTATCATACCACTAGTGGACTTTAATCGGGATTAAACGGGACCTAGTTGCCATCCCTAGTTGAAAGGGAGTGTACCACCACTATATTTAAGTTGCCAAGGCATCTAAGCAGTTGAAATAATCTGAGAAAGCACTTAACAGTGTGGACTCATATAAACTAGGAATACAGTCTTGTGATGAAGTTCAGAGGAAAAGTTAAGGACTCAAATGAACTAGGCATGCATTTCTTTATGATAGTACAACAGGCACTGCTGACATATTGGCTAACTCAGGTATAGCATAACAAGTAACAAACAAGCATCTAAATCAAGCAATACAGGAAAGTAGACAACTGAACTATTTGTAATTCTGTAGGATTACAGGCAGGGACGAAGCTAGAAAAAAAGCTTAATGGGGTCATATCCATGGCAATGGGGTCATCTTCTATAAATCAACAGTGATTACTACTAAGATAATGAAGGATTTAGTAATTTCATTGGGGTCAATTGACCCCAATGCCTACATGCCAGCTCCATCCCTGATTACAGGTTGAGGGCACAAGCCAAGAAAGCAGCCCACTCGCATTACATTCCATATGGACTAAAACACAATGGCTTACCATATGTTGCTGTGAAGCCTCGCTGCTGTTGCAATGTTCTTTGAAGATATCGTCAGCCTCCCGTGGTTGCAAATCTAGTTGTTGTAGTTTATTCTGTACCCTCTATTTAGGTAAAATTAATTTTAATCGCATGCACTTGTTCGAATTGATCATCAATGGTTCATCTAAACTAATGAAAGAAGGGGTGTGCATACACGACAATATATCTGCTTCCCTCTATTTTTATGCTTGTTCGAGCTGCCAGCCCCAAAAGAAGAAATATTTTGCTTGATGGGGTTGGCAGCTCCATAATTAATAGAAGCATCAAATTAGTCATGCAACTTGGGAAGATCAAGAAAACAAAAAAAAAGTAATGAACAGAGGCTCAGAGCAGTGATGTAATAGCTACCATCAGAAAATGTAGGGTAAAACAAACAAAAAGTAGTGGAACCACATGCTAGTTTGCTGATGTGTAATTAAGCATGGAAAACATGAAGCAGTCTGATGGAGCCAACAGGTGGCATCAGAACAACACCATATCATAAATATAGCATGCAAGAAGTAAAATAGTAGGTAGTGATATCTAGGAAGTACAGTGATACTTAGGACAAAACTAAAGCATATTAACTATATGTGCACTGATATGTAATTTAGCACATGTAACATGTTCACTGCCAGAAGTATAGCCCTACAGGTGCAAGCAGAATAACGCGTCTTAAGAAAAATTGAATGATGCCCTAAAGAAATTCAAAGGTGCGGTGCTTATGCTAAGAAAGTGAACTTAGGCGTGTCATACTTGATAGCTAAGGATCGTCGATGGTGCTCGTGTTGTGGTTGAGTTTGGGCCGGCTATCGCCGTTGCTGAAGTGGCTCCGGTGCTTCGGTTGCGGCACGTGTCGACATATAAGAAAGCTCATCTATGGTAAGTGAACAGTTGCATGATAAAGAAGAGAAAAACCAAAGGAGTACAAATCAAAATAACCTGATGAGGCTACGGCATTGGTAAAGCAGGGCCGGTGGAGTTGAATATGGCATCCGTGGAGCGGGTCCGATGCAGGGGACGAAGGCTTCGGCGGGCACGGTGTACAGTGCTTTCGGTGAGGCGGATCTGTTGCGGCGTACGAGGGCTTGTATGAAGGGCCAGCGATGGGGCGGATGAGGGAGTAAGTGAAGGGCCTACACTGTGGTGGGCGAGGGCGCTGGTTAAGCAGATCCGATGCGGTGGACCATGATGGCGGTCAAGGAGATCTGGAGCGGTGGACAAGCCAGTCACTGAAGCGGCTCCGGTGAAGTGGTGAGTTGGCAGTTGGGGTTTCCAAGGTGCGGAAGGTAGATCCTGCGGGGTGTGAGGTCCACCGCTGCGGCGGAGGACTAGATTTTGCGGCTTGCCGTGGTTGGGGGGGGGAGGGTCAAGGAGGGGAAGGGGAGGGGCTCTAGGGAAGAGTGTTGGGGGCAAAGAGGAAAAAAATGGAGTTACCAAAGCAACCCTTTTCCGTTCATGTGGCAGGGGGTAAAACAGGAATATCGCAGGGCTAAACTTTCGGGCGCGAGATATTTCGATGTGAGCGGGAAGTTTGAAAGCTTTTGGCGCCTGAAATTATATTCTGCTCTTGTACGGCCGACTATGATATCATGGTCGAGAATTCGTTTGTTTTGCACGCAAAAAAAGTGCAAGTTTTGAAAATTAGTGTCTCCAACTCGAAACTTAGATTCTCCATTCAATTCAAATATGGATCATTGAGCTAGTACAAGCAAATACCATCATACGGTCCAATTAAAATGAAATTTCAAATGTGTTTATCCTAAATATGATGACAAAAGCAAAAAAGTGTATGTGTATGAATAAAGTGGATGATTATAAAGTTTGAACATGCCCGTATGTGTATATCTCTAGGTTTGATATATGAATTTGAAATCATGAAATCCGGGCTTTAAAAATGTACCTCCATTTAAATGAATTACAAAAGCTAATGATGGAGTCGAATTCCAAAATTCCAATCTTAGGTTTGTAATTCTGGTACATCAAGGTATATCACGCATGTTCAAAAGTATCGTTATTTCATAGTCCAAACTGTGAAACATATTGATCAACCATGAGTGTGCACACTATTGACCATATATATCTCAATTACGCTATAGTCCCTCAAATATAGACACCTCACTCTTTATCTAACCCCCCCCCCCGTCGCCCCCCACACAAGTCGTTCTCTCTCCAGACACGAACACATGAGCACATTAACACCCCTCTCTCTTCTAAAGTCCAGACCCCAATATAGGTATCTATCACTTTGTCTCTCGGGCATGCACACATCTCCTCCCCCACTCTCTAGGTCTCCCGGCATCTCTCTTTCCCAAGCACACGCACTATGTAGAGTGTATATTTCCCATACACACAAAACATCGCCCCCAAACATCTATCTCCCTAGTTATGTGGTTCCACTCACATCACACACCACCCCCACTGCAAACAAGCACACTTTGTCTCCTTGTGCACCACTCTCCTCTTTCTATCTCTCCTACATGCGGACCCGCCCCAACTCCTTCCTTGTATACATATATGCCGTGACTCTCTCCATAGCACCCTAATGTATCATCGTTCTCAATCTCGCACGTTGTTCTCTACACCATCTATTCTAGATCTCTCATGAAGTCCCTATCACACACACGATGACTCGCTTCCCTTGCGTCTCCGTACATAGGCCAATTTCAAACAACATCAACATTGTCTCCCTATCTATACGCCATTTATGGACACAAACGACCCCTCTCACCCCCCTCTCTCCCTCTCTCTCTCTCTCTCTCT
>NC_041393.1:253496165-253564696 GCF_002162155.2 Triticum dicoccoides
ACACACACACACCCCTCTCCCACACACACTCGGTCTCTTCCAAATAGTCTGCTCCCCCCGCCCGCACCCATGCTATCCCGATACTACACATGTCACACCATTCCCCCTTCCCTTATACTAGGTTTACATCATTAGTGGTCTCTCTAATCCACGTACACACACTCCCTCTCACACAAAAACACGCGCACAAACACACACAGACACGCACAAACACCCATTTATCTGGATCCTCATCTCTCCCCATGTCCGCATGTGTATCTCACACACTCAATCTCTGATTATGTATATGTATCTCCACGTTACACAACACAAAGCCCCATGTACATGTCTCTCTCTATCCTCCACACACATAGACACAAAGAATCCTTATCATTGCCTCAGTCTCTAGACATATCACACACGCACACTGTCTCTCTCTCTCTCTCGCAAACATGCTCAACAAGGGTTCCCCCGTGAATAACTTACCGTCTATTCATCAACAGTCATGGTAGTACAGCGAACACAAGATGTGAAAAAGAATAAATCTACACGTGCTTAGACCACCTAGTATGACTACTAGGACTTGAGCAAGCCAAAAGCGCGCCGCCGTCACCCCCTCCTTATCGGCGACGGGAAAACCTTTGTTTTACACAGTTGAGAAGTCATTGTGCTAAGGCCCCACATGCTGAGGCGTTGAATAGAATGTAGATCCTAGTTTACGGAAACAAGTATCGATAATATGTTTGTATCTCCATACTTATATTTCTTCTCTTATAAAAAAACGAGTTGGTGATGATGGTACGCGTGCCATCTTGCAATATAGACCGTCCGATCTATATATCTGACGGATGGAAATTAAACTAAAAGATACCCGCACCTCTCTCCAAATTTGCAGACAAGGCCTTCTCTCATTCATCCTTATCTCCAACAACCTCATTGTTGAGCAATTAAAAAATGAAGCCTCTGGAACAAACTGTCCTGGTGGCCGCTGCCGGCATCGTCCATTCCCATGCCTCTGCTCAGTCCGACCACCAATCACCACCATGCCCCACTCCTCTTCACCTTATCTCCTATTTCTCGAGATATCATTAGTTTTTACACATGGGATTACTCCCGCATAGGTAAATCACAACAAGTGTTTTATAAAAAATGCATCTTGATATTCTGTGCAATGCATGGACATCTTGCTAGTACTCCTACATAAGACTAAGTTGGTGATGATGGTGTGTCTGCCATCCGTCATCTCTGACCATTAGATCTACATCTAACGACTGTGAGGTAAGTTGTTGCCTTTTCTCACCAGCATCCCACTTCTCTACCAATTTACAAAAAACCCATAATTAGTCTTAAAACCAACCACATCCCTCCCCCCACCTCACCAAAACAGCCCAAGGAATATATTCTGATTGAAACATAATATATCTCTAGTGATATATGTATATCAAAATTAGAGTGTTTTGTATCAAGTTTGTGAATAAGTATGATTCTAATTATGATCCATTGCAACGCACATGAACATTGCTAGCATTTCCAACCATGCAAAAATAATTCCTAGTGTTTCCATAGTTTCGAGTTTTTGATATTAGTCACTCATGGTTGATATTTAGTTTCAATCACGTACACATATGCACTATGTAACTAGCCTTGCTTATTGGGTTCCAAAGCTTAACTTTCACTCGTATGATATGTAGAGTATTTAACAAAAAACTACCACTTTCAACCAGCCCTAGGAAGAAACTATTATACAAAAAATAGCAAAAACATACCCAAAATTTCTTAATCCACGCCAAAAACTACTACCTAGTACCGATTAGGCTCGTTTAAACCCGTTTATGACAGGGTTGGCCCACACGACCATGCTGACGAGGCAGCTTAAACAAACACATTTTGTTTGTCCGTTGACATGAGGGACCCACATCTCTTTATCCTGTTATTCCCCCTCAAATCATTATTTTTCCTGAAAATTACTTCAAACAGTACTGATGCGTGTTCGTCGGTGGCGCCGGTGATGAGCGAGTTGGCCGCCGCTCCGCCGGATGGGCCAGACACCGTGCTGGCCTCCGCACGGGTTGGCAGGCTGGCCCGAGAGTGACTCACGAGCGAGCAAGACGCCGCGCTGGCCTTCGCTCGAGCCAGATGGTTGGCCTTATCATGGTGCGCGCGAGCAAGCCGCCGCGTCGCTGTGCCAATCTAGCTAGCAAACCATGCAGACAAGCAGCTGGAAGGAGCTATGTTGGCTAGCTAGCGGTCGCGAGCGTCGGACGGAGCTAGCATCCGGGCTGCCGCAAGATGGGATCCGCACCGCCGGCGGTTTTGACCTCGCCTTCTGCCGACGGTGGTAGCTGTGTCCCATGGTCGAGGATGACTAGGTGGACGGGCCAGAGGTAGGAGGTCACTCGGGGATTTTTGTGCAGACTGACATGTAGGTACCACAAGTCATAACGCCTAACTTCCCCGTAGAATAGAAGGCGTTTACTTAAGGGGCGACATGGATTAAAACGTGCCTATAACGATACTTTGTAGAGTAGTCATTTCTTGGTAGGTTTGGTTGGTAAGGGCATGTACAATGGTTGATTAGGTAGTCTTATCTTAAGTCTGTCATGTATGCAAGTGGTAGTAGTTTGTTGGCATTATTAGTGGTTTCTTGGCATTATTAGTGGTTTCTTGTAAGGAACAATGTACTACTAGTGACAAAAGGTGATTCTAGGTTGTGTTGTACTCCAACGAGTACTACTAGTGGTCGCGGTAGTGTTACCTCGTTTTGTGGGTTCGATCCCGGCTGAACGCATGGCGGCCTTTTTTTAAATAGTAACTTCGCTGTGAGCCAATATTGTACACGGGTAGTTTGAGTTTTGAAGTCGACCGGACGTGCAGCACCACAATCTGGGTGCACTAGATAGCCTAGCAACATGAACGAGTTTTCCTTCCCATCATCTTGTGGCTCGCGTGCTCTCCCTAGTCGCACCTCGCTTGCAACTTCCTCATCAGCTAGTAGCTTATTTAAACCAACGCCTCCCAATTAAGCCCGAGGAGCCGGAAAAGCCTGGCAGGGCATTGAGAACTGTGCAATATGGCTCTGTACGTAAAGTTCTACTAGTACTCTACTACTCTGTAGCTTGTGGCATTGCACGCATGGACTTCACTCCATTATCGGCTCTATAAAAGAAATTCCTCTTGACGTGATTTTTTTTTGAAACGGAGGCAAAAGCTTTGCATCATCTCATTCATAAAGAAGGAACTACTAACAAAGTTCGACGAGATCCATTACACCTCCACAAATGGAAGCAAAAAAGCCTAGTCTCGCTGTATCAAATAACTCAAATGTTCTGCCCCCGTAGTAACCGTCGCTGATAAACAGGCTACTAGTGTGTGCGTGAGAGGAGCGGCTGAGTAGGCCAGCTACGCGCTTGAAGAGCACCGAGAGTACCCACTACGCCGGTGTACTTTCCCTGCATTGGTAGTACATCGATGGTTCTAGAGAACAGTAGTACCCTCCACTTCCAACTATAGCTCCTTGGCCCTGAGATTCAAGAGTTCAAAACTGGTGCACTATACGAGAAGTATAGTACATCGCACTATTAGTTGAGAAAGTAGTACTAGTACTGCTACAGTATGAGTACGTAGTAAATAATAGCCTCACCCCTTCGCTAAGGAACGATTTATAGTTGGAAGGGACGAGGCCTGGCGGATACTACGCTCTTATCTCCTCCTCGCCAGTTCCCCTCCCCCTAAAGAGAAGGCAGTTTGTCGCTGCTCCTATGGATTCACCAGGCGGTTCTCCTCCTTGTAGGGGCTGGGATACCTTGGACGATGAACCTCTGGGAGAAATCGCACGCCGCTCCGACGTCCTCACCGCTGCAAGACTCGGTGCTTCCTGCACCAACCTTTTTAATACGATGCTTAAACAGGCTTGGTAAAAGTCCATGCTTGTTGGTCTTCCATGCGACCTTGAGGAGAAGGTTCTTCTACGGGACAATCCTTCGAACAATCCACCGTTCCCTGGCCATGGTTGCATGTTGACTCCACTAGAGTTGCCGACGTTGAAAGGTAGTCGGATTTTGTCCGATGAGCAGGCCAGTCAAGGAATTTGATCATGTAGTACTTAGTTATTCCATTTCCATCCCGTAATTTCTCCGCTGCCACCGTCTTATATATAGGTCTGGGTCGGTGCCAACAAATATTGGCTTGCATACCTCCAGCCGGATACCACCACCATTTTGCACAACATCCACAACAGTGCGGTCGTTCCCATAGACCCCTTCTCCACCATTGGGATCGGCCTTCCGGACTGGCTGGGCTTGAATACGTATGATGATCCCTACATGATATTGAAGAAGATAGCAATTTTGGACCTGCCGACAAAGCGACGCGGCTACGATGATTACTATCTCATCGCGATGTTCGACATAAGGACTGCCATCAATGCAAGAGGCAGTAACGATAGAGGCTAGCGCATGTTGGCGGCGGCAGATTTGTACCCCTACACGTTCGAAGACGCTGTGCGCCATCTAGGCCGCATCTTCACGGTGACAAGCCAGGGGACTTGTTTCATCTGGTTGCCATCCTACAGTACAGGAGATTACAAACAGAATGCACAAACCATCATTTGCATCCCTAACGGTACTCCATTATTTTGCAGGGACCAGTCATCCCCCGATCAAAATAAGATCGCCAATCCTGAATGTGCATTTGCATCCGTGATTCGGTCTAACCTGGAACCGACTTTGGCATATTGGGACCAACTATCTTAGCAGTCGTTACCCATGGTACCACTGATGTGCAACATGGTCACATAATCTACCACGATCGGACCGTCACCATCTACCCAGGTATTCCATTTAGTATTATATTTTTTAACCCTCTCGACTTCTCTTTCATTGTTGTACTACTTACTAGTACTAGTAGGAGTACTTTTTACCTTGGAGGACGTGTATAGCTAGCTAGGCCCTTGAAGACTTGAACCCACCAGCTGCCACTATTTTTGCTTTTCCATGTCTTACTATCTCATCCATGTAGCCAAGAGTGGCTATATATAATAAGCCGGTTGTATTTTACTTCCCTATACTGGAGTAGTACTACTTGCTGCACAATATTACTGACTGCCATATTTGAGCACAACATTATAATGCATGGACTTTGACTATGTACATCACCATGCGTCCAGATCTGAGATGCCGCGTGTACCAGATGAACGGCGCCGAGTTCGACCCCCGTGATGCCACGTGGGTGCTGAGGGACACTCTTGTAGAGTACTCGCTTTTCATTGGCGACACCTACCCCATTGTGAAGCGGATGCCACCTTCCATGCACGACACTGAAGGCCTGCCGTTCATGAAGCATGGTTGTGTCTTCAGTGTGCACCGCCAGATGAACGACATGCTGGGACATGCTATCCCTGATTTATGCCGCTTCAGCTTGGATGAGTCTCCATCGTGTGGAACCGGACTAGAAAGCTGCGACAATGATTCCCGTTGCCCACCGCTATGGATCGTGCCATCCATGAAGAACACCTGGTACTGGAACCTGGAGGAGGACATGTAGCCCATCTATAACGTGTAAGTGGAGTATGGTAAATTGTGAACGGTAGCGCTGTGAATATATGTAGACTAGTTGTGCACAAATTTATCACATGAATTGGAGATGAACTTGTGTGGCATACTGGCATTTGTCCTTTAGAATTGATTACTAGTAAATGTGTTATGTGTACATGCAACTTGTGTGGTTGTTGCACGAGCTCCAACATGCTCTTTGAGAAAAAAAGGTGGCACAACTTTGGATATAGGTGACATGGCGGTATCACATAGTAGCATCGTTCGCTATAGTTGTAGTATACTCCTACTAGGACGACAACTCCTATAAAACTTTGCGCTTGGCTCTTTGCCTCTTCGGGAGGTTCAACAGTTCGTACTCGTGTGAACCTTGCACTTGTCTCTTCGCCTCTTCGGAAGGTCCAACAATGATGATACTACAGTACAATATGCTTCTGGCAATCTGACACCGATTGAACTGCTGCACATCCACCGCTAGGGCGAGGGCGAGGTAGAGGGAGAGGGAGAGGGTGCTGTAGTCAAAACCCTCTCCTCGTCCTGCGAGCCACCGCGTGCGTGGTCGAGGGAGAGGCGTAGTAAGCAAGCTTCTCCTCATTCAGTGAGTTGACGGGACACATCAAAGCAGTACTAGTACTAGTCCATAGTGCGTCCTTTCTGGTTAATATGGCTTAATTTGAAACGAGAAAAATACACTAGCGGTCAATGTATGTAACAATACACTCTTTACAATCACTATATATAGTTTTGCGGTGATTATGCAATCACTAGCTCATCGTAGAGCACCGTATTGCACCCTACTGACCGGCCACATAGTCGACGTGGCACTTTGTTGACTGGTTAAATTCTCACCTGGTTTCTGTGTCCCACCTATCAGTTGGCAGAGCAAAGAAATCGGTTAAACAAAACTTTACGCAGGCACGACAAGAGTCCAACCCGTGCGCGCGAACCACCCTGGCTGTGTATGTGAGTGCATGCACATGTACTCCCTCGGTCTTCCAACAAAGAGTGCATATCAGCTAAAAAAACAAAGAGTGTACATCTACACTTCCAATGCATTTAGCCTTTAATCTAAATCGATATTGATTGACTAATGCACCAACTTGTGCTCTAGGTATAGGCTACATGTCTATCCTTAATTACAGCATGCAACAACCTTCATTTAATCTTCTTCTCTCAATGGTCGCATGCACACATAAGTCTGCTACTTTTGGGCATTAATTATGTCCTGGTCAATGTGTAAATCTCTAAATGTACAGTGTTTCACGGACGTAGGGAGTAGGTTGAGCACTTGAGCGTGAGCATGTGTGTTGCGTCGTGTGTTGCATGCCACATGGGTTCTTGAGTGTTGCGTGCGTCCATGTGTACGTGTGAGTGTTGCATGTTGCATGCATTCATGCATGCATGAGGCTTTTACTCCCTCCCATTGACATGTTCATATTTCAAGCTTACTTTGTTCCCTCCATATGCTGATACTCCCTCTATTCCCAAATATGGAGTAAAAGCCTCCCTCTATTCACAAATATGGAGTATTTGTCTTTCTATAGATTTCAACAAGTGACTTCGTACGAAGCAAAATGAGTGAAGTGAGCGTAGAGGCATAGGGATATTGTAGATAGGAAGACTCCGCGATCCATTATTCCCCATCTCGGTCAGAGAGAACTATTCAACTAGTCTTTGGAGTGAAGTGGCAATACACGATGCAGTACATGGGACACTTAATTAATAAGCTGAACCAGTGTGTTGGTGTTACTAAATTAGAATTACCCAGTACTGCCATCATGTTTGCCAGTAAAGCATGCTTCCGCAAATACGCCTACACACCTCTCTCCTCCATTAACTGACATATGGGCCCTCTTGAGGTAGACCCACATGTCATCGGTGTAACTATTTACACTCCGAAGGGCGGTATATCCTGGTAGTAGTACTAGTAGAATTGAGATTTAATGCACTTTCTTCCCCGTCTTTCACTCTTCTTCCTCATCTCTTGTTCTTCCTCCTCTCTTCCCCATCGTCGGCCGCACGCCATTTCCCCCGCTCACTGCTCGCCCGCCCACGCCATCTTCCTTGGTAGCTCATGCGTAACATATCCCCCCGCTCACTGCTCGGCCACATGAGGAGAAGCTTCTTTGCTCGCTCGCCCGAATCCACTTCCCCGCTGGCTCGCAGGCACCAAAAACCCCAATGGCATAACCGAGTGACACACAGAGCCATGATTGGAATTCCCTCCTCGATGTTCTCTTGGTGCAGATCTGTAATCATATGGACCTACTCAGCACCGTCCGTCTGGCCGCATGCTTGGTGTCTTTGTACCATCTACTTGTCTGCAACCGGCCGGCTCTTTTCAAGACACCTTGCTTGCTGATGCCCGATCCTCGCAGGTGGCCCAGACACTGACTTGATGATCCTATGGAGGTTGCCGTGGTGCCTCTCGACATGCAACCACTACCCGTCCACCCGTCCTTCATGCGCGACCACTACTGGGAGGGCATGAAGGCCAATTGGATCGTCCTCATCCACCAATCCGGTAGTCTATGGCGTCTCGTGGATATCTACAGCCAGTGAGAGATCACCCTTCCATCGTTGGATACCGCCGTCATCGAGCCTCGCGGCCCGCCGGACACTCCTACCTACTACACACGAGACGCATCAAGCTTTTCGCTCGACCTCCGTTTGCTGAAATTTGTAATCCGCGAAGTGCCCACACCATCACAAGACTACATGAATTACAAGCTCATTGCCTTGCTCAACATGGGATTAGTCTATCTGGAATCTGGTCGCCATACATGGTTATGGGCTTATGGCTCATCGTCAATCCTATTGAGGCAACATTTCTGTCTGATGCTATAGTGCATGATGGCATCGTTTACGCGGTTGACGCACAAATTGGCCGCCTATACTAGTGGAATCTATCGGCGTGTAATTGTTCTATCTCATCTCATCTTTACCTTATGAATATGACTGCCTGTTCATTGTTACAAATTTAGAATAGATAGTATGTCTATAACCACATCATTGCGATATGTTCCTCTCATTTCCTAGATTTTTATGACCACACATGTTATTGTTAGAGTTGATATGAGAACAATATGCATCTAATGATTGTTAGAATAGATATTATGAGCATCACCTCATGATTGCTATATGTTACTCTCATTTCCAAGATTTTTATAGCAACGCATGTTATTTCTTAGAGTTGATATGAGAACAGTAGTAATTGCTATGGTAGAATATGAGTAGGCCCTGTCATAGATGTTTTCCTCTCATTGTTACATGATGTTTGAACCATGACATATTGCTAGAATATGAAAGCCATTGGCTTATTTTTTTAACTTGGGGTATGATTATGACCACAACATTGCAATTCTCTATCTATGATATGTGTCACTGTTATAATAATCTTAATTCCACACACACTCTGAACATGATTGTTTATTTTTGTCCTTTTGGTCTCCAATTTGAACTGTTGCAGCAGACGCAAATGCGCTGGCCTTCATGATTCCAGGACCTGGAATCATACCAGCCGATGGGTGGTGGTTTATCGCTGGTTCAGCTGACGGCGGTCATTTGATGCTCATTCACATGTACCAAATTGACCAAACCATTACATCAAACCACATGCAGTACAATGCCTGGGGCATTTGTGACATTCATGGCTATGGCTACTTCGTGTTCGAGAAAGATCCCAGCTCCGTTGAGCCAGGCGTATTCAACTGGAGGCGGGTTTACAGCCTCGGCAACCACTCCATGTTCCTTGGGCTCAATTATCCGATCATCCAACCAATCATCAATCATATCACCGGCGATGATTACCCTGCTATGCAACTTCCATTCGCCAGGGGGACCGTGTTTACACATTATACCATGAGTTTCATGAATCACCATATCCAGAGATTCATCGACACAACTTGTTGCCAAATAATCTTCAGTGTGTGAAAGGCATCAAGCTTCCATGTGATGGATGACTTTTGCAAACCCGACATGCGACGATGTGGTTCATGCCAACAACAAATATGCACAACTTGATTCGTACTAATATCTACACTGAGCGATGTATTCTGCTGCTGTAGCATGACCCTCTTTTGTTGGATATTATGTACTGTTGTTAGTTTGAATCACTCCTCTGGTTTGAAGGATAGATACCTTTCTAGGATCAAGTGCATTCTAACTCACCTGCATAGGATGTACTGATAATGATGATGGAGATGCTGTGCAGAAGCCACACACACACACACACACACACACACACACACACACACACACACACACACACACACACACATATATATATATATATATATATATATATATATATATATCAATTAGGCTTCAAGTGCGTACTTGTTAGTTAAACCTATCGTTAAAATGTGACACTAAATACGACTAGTAAGTAGTACAGTAGCAGTACTAGTATACGTCAGGTCAAATTATTCATCATGTCCACACATTGAATTGACGTGACAACATGCTGCGCGTGAGGTGACACAAGAATCCCGGTGGCGTGTTCGGGTACTCTGGACTTCAGATTTCGAGTACCACTTATCTGTCGAAATCTTTCATCACTCACTTAAAACAGTCAATTGATCATACATTGAGTACCATACAACTGGAATTAACCGATAAAAGTCCAAGAAGGATTGGCCGGTGCTACCGGCTGGCATCAAGTTCGATTCGACGGATCAGGAGCTGATAGGGCACCTTGAGGCCAAAGTGAGTGTAGACAGCGCGAGATCTCACCCTCTCATCGATTTGTTAATACCAACCACCGACAGCGAGCATGGGATATGCTACACCTATCCTGAGAAACTTCCAGGTAAGACACCGATCGGCCGTCTACTTGCACAAACATAGTCCTTTGTTTATAGCTCTATTTTTATTTTTAGACGCAGACCTAGTGAAGCGATTACAATTTGTTAGTTAATAAAAAGTGAAACAAGTGACTGCAACATGCCAAAGATGTTATGAAAATGGCAACTACGTACACTAAAACCTGTATTCGACAATACTGCAGGTATCACACTGAGTGGCGTAAGCAAGCATTTCTTCAAGCGCAATTCCAGGGTGTTCAAAAGGGGCACGTGGACGCGCCGCAAGATACAATCGGAGTGCGGCATGCACACGATGTGGCACAAGACCGGCAAAGCCTTGCCGGTGATGGTCAACAGCCGGCAGACGGGCAGCAAAAAGGTTCTGGTGCTGCACACCAACAAGAACTTCGACCAACAGATGACCAACTAGGTGATGCACCAGTACCACCTTGGGGACCTAGAGTAAGAGAAAGAGCAGGAGCTGGTCCTCTGCAAGATTTTCTACCAGACGAACACTAGGGCCAGGAGTAAAAAGATGTATTGCTACTTGTACTACCTTGTCATCCGCAAGTTGGTATTGTTGTTAACGGTCTTTCAAAATGAACTTGGCATTTGCTTCCAACCATCATGCCGAGGGTTGACGTGGATATAAAGCTGGATCATTTGTTTCGAAATGAATTTTCAGGCACCTAATTTTTATTTGATGGGTAGCATAAGCACCTGCCTTTCGAATTCCAAGTTCTCCAAATTTTTCGAAACAAGTGCATGCACTTATTATCATGATGAAAAAACAATATACCTGCGGCATCCTAGTTATGAGTCTGTACTTGCAGAATTCTCTCGTTTATTGAGCAGGTATATTGTTTTTTCAGGTCGAGCAAGTTTCAACTGGGCTATAGACTGCCCAGGCTTGGTTTTGTTTTTAACAGGCCCAACCCATGACGACTGGGGCACAAAGATCCAGCAGGTATCTACTGGCCTCTGGCCCGGCATTGTTAGTTATATTTTGTCTTACAACATCCAGGCAGTTTTTTTACTGAATCAAACACACAACCCAGTTCTATTTTCCTCTTGAAACACCATGTCCTACATCCATTTTCGAATCTCTACCTATAGTTTTACTAGTTCATATACACGTATCATTATATTAAAAATAGATAAAATTCCCTTCTCATATTTACATCCTTATTTTTGTTGTTGTTTTCCCTCCCGGCGCTGATTTTTTTAGCACTGATTTTCCCTTAAACCAACTCAATTGTCCCGCGTCTAATTTGCTTACAAAAACAAAACAATTTTTTTGGCAAATCAATAAGTTCTTAAAAAAATGTTTATCATTTCGGGATTACAATAGTTTGGACTCCACCAAAATATGCAAAATAAGGTTGACCTTTTTGACTGTGGTCCTGGGCAGAAAATGGGTTGTAATAAATTACTTAAGAATTAGCAAACGGGTTGCAAATTATTAAAAAAAAGCAAATGGGCTCTATGTTGTTTGCCACAGATTTGGAGGCTGACTTGTGGGCCTACTAAGTTCATGCGTACACAAGGTTTCTAAAAAGAAGAAACTTAGTCAACATCGACTCTACCAGCGTCAGACCGTTAGATGTCAATCATACAACAATCATGCTTCTTTAGTCTTTGATCTTCCTACTCCAGCCGCCCAAACCAGCGCTGACGGAACCACCTACTCCCGCTTCCCGTGGCCGGTTGCGTTGCCGGGCAGGCTTCACGGCCCCACCATACTCGCATCACTGGCCTGTCTATCCCTCTACTGACCCACACCTATTATTTTCCAGCGATGGCAGCTGAACCAGTCAACCCTCGTACTCCCCACCGGGTGGGCAGCCACTTCCGTGTCTTCCCCGACTCCGTCTCGTTCCCTTCATAGGCCTCGCCGTCGTCCACCGCCCTGGTGCTCTCGGCGTGGCATGTTCAACGAATGACATCCATCGGATGTGGGATGTACGTGGAGAGGCTGACAGTTGGGTCCACGGCCGCACACAAGGAAATGCCTCCTTATTACGCGCAAAATAATGATTCCTCCACTTGACATGTGGGACCCACCGGAAGGGCCTCTGTATTTCGAGAAAAAAACATTCCCCCTGCTGACAGGTCGGACCCACCAGCTATATCTTTGCACGCAAGGAAGTGCCTCCTTATTGTGCACAAAAAAATGAATACCCCCTGCCAGCTGGGACCCACCATAGTGGGAGGCTGACTTGTGGGCTTACTAAGTTGACAGGGATGGAGGGCTTTCTCAACTTAGTCAATATGAACGATTCTAGCTCCAGTGACCGTACGATGTCCATCCAACGACCGTAGTGCTTCTTCAACCTCTGGTCTTCTTGCTCTAGCCGCCCAAACTAGCGCCGGTCGTGCCGTGTGCTCCAGCCTCCCGTGGCCGGCTGTGATGCCGTGGAGGCCTCACCTACACCCCCTATTATTCTGCGGCGACGGAAGCCTCACACCGCAGCCGAACTAGTGAACCCTCGTACTCCTCTCCGCGTGGGCTTCCACTGCCGCGTCTTCCCCGGCTCCGCGTCGTCCCCTTTCTATGCCTCGCCTTCGTCCACCGCCCTCGTGCTCGGCGCATCGTGGTCAATATAGTCAAGGAACGACTTCCATCGGAAGAGTACTGTATAGCTGGGTCCACGGCAGTCGCAAGGAAGTGCCGCCTTATTACGCGCAAAATAATTATTCCTCCACCTGACAATAGGGACCCATCGGATGGGCCACCACATTCCGCAAAAAAAATGTTTCCCCCTTGACTGTTGGGACCCACCAGCTACATCTTCGCATGCAAGGAAGTGCATCCGGGCAAAAAAAATGATTCACCCCCTGGCTGCCGGGACCCACCAGCTACAGCTTCGCACGCAAGGAAGTGCCTGACAATCGGGACCCAGCTAGTTGAAGCGTACATAGCGTTGTCATTCTGGTCGCGAACGTGTATGTACAAACTGGTCGATCGGTCTGTCTACAGGCTGGAGTGATGAACCGTGGCCGTGCAAGGAAGGAAGGGCACGTGTCGTAGTAGAGGTGCGCACGTAGCATGTACACGTACGTATAGCGGCCAGGGTGCAAGAAAGTAAATACAGCCACGTACGTACATACGGGCGGGATCTCGAACGCCTACTCGCGCATACGTATGGCCAGGGCTCGTGTATGTGGCTGGGTAGGAATAGAGAAACTGCGTCGTTGTCGTGTTCATGGGGAGCCAATCGGCTGGGTCGGAACAGAATGCGTTGTCATGTTCATCGGGAGGGCTTGGACGGAACAGCCGATGGAAACGAGGCCTGGCGTACCGCAGAATGGAGGAAACGGCCTTGTGTTCGACCGGCCATGGTCGAAACAGGATCCTGTTCTTCGGGAGGGGTCTAGCGTATCACAAAACGGAGGAAACAAACTTCTATTGGACCTCCTATGGTCAAAACAGGGTCCTGTTGATCGGGAGGGGTGTGGCGTACCACAAAACAGAGGAAACAGACTTGTGTTGGAGCGCTATGGTCGAAACGGGGGTCCTGTTCATCGGGAGGGGTGCAGCATACCGCAAAACGGGACTCCACGGGATACTGTTCATCTCCACCGTCGACCTCCTCCAGCCTCCACGGGCAACTGTTCATCCACCGTCGACCTTCTCCAGCCTCCACCTGCGACCGTTCATCCACGGGCTCCTGTTCATCCAGCCTCCACCGTGCGCTCCTCCATCGGCTACTGTTCAACCATCCCTCTCCACGGGGTCCTGTTCAACCACCGCTCTAGGGGCTACTATTCATCTAGCCCTCCACCGGCTACTGTTCATCCAGCCCTCCACGGGGTCGTCCTGTTCATCCACCCCCAACCGGCTCGATCAGGGTCCTGTTCATCCAGAGGCAACACCACGTGGTCCTGTTCATCCACCCTCACCGGGAATTGTTCATCCAACCCCCCCAACAATGGTCACTGTTCATCAAGGGAAGGATGCAGCAGGGTTCGATCGGCTACAGTTAGCAGCATTAGCGAAGGAATCACTCGGGTTTAGTTAACATCAAGGGATCGATCGCTCGGGTTCAGTAACGTAGCTAGTGTAATCGCTCGGGTTCAGTTAGAGCCCAACGCCTCGCTCGGGTTCAGTTAGAGCCCAACACCTCGCACACACACGCGAATGTGTATGAGAGAAACGCGCATCGCTCGGCCCCCGACCACCCACCGTAACCAGGAACTCCCCGGAATTTTCCTTGCCCTCGCTTCTACCACGGTTTTTTCGTCATGGACGGCCCAAAGAATGTCATGCAACTGCGTCTCTGGCCCGCCCAGGACAAAAATTCCATTTTTTGTCATGATTTTTTGTCATAGAAGTAGGAGCCCTCCACATCTATGATGATACCGGGTTTTGTCACAATTATCGTCATAGAGGTGTCATAAGCATGACAGAAAAAAATTCGTTCGGCCCAAAATGTTATGGATGTGCCTTTTTTTTCTAGTGTAACCTATGACACCTCCACGTTCAGCACACGTTCAGCTCGATGGCGTCCTCGCCTTGTTGATCTAGCAAGACGGACGAAGTAGTAGATGAGTTTTGGCAGCACAACAACATGGTGATGGTGTTGGTGCAACTATCTTCGTAGGGCTTCATAGAACACTACAAAAATTATGTCCGAGGACAATCTAGAGGGAGAGGGACGCCACACACGGCTTGGGGATCATGGTGTATGTTGCCTATCTCCCTCCTCTCATCTATATAGGTGGGGAGGAGGGAAGGCAGCCTACGGCGCCCCCAAGAGCCGGCGGCGGCCCTGGGCTCCTGCCCTGGTCGCCCCCCTTCCTTCTTTGGTGCTTGGGGAGAAGGCAGGAGGGGAGGCCCCCCTTCCTTTCTCTCATATGGAGGGGAAGGCAGGAGGGGCTAACCCTCCACCTTTCCGTCCCTATAGGACAGGCGGCCAGGGAGATGGCGCGCCAGCCCCTTGTGGGTTGATGTGTTCCTCCCCTTGGCCCATTAGGCCCATATACTCCTCATAGCTCTCTCGGAACCCCTTCTGGTGACCCGATGAATACCCGTTGCATTCTAAAACCTTTCCAGAGAACAAATAGGATCGTCCTATATATCAATATTTACCTCCGGACCATTCCCAAGCTCCTCGTCATGTCCATATCTCATCTGGGACTCCGAACAACATTCAGTCACCAACTCATATTACTCATATAATACTATACCGTCAATGAATGTTAAGCATGCGGACCCTATGGGTTCGAGAATGATGTAGACATGACTGAGACGCTTCTTCGGTCAATAACCAATAGCGGGACCTAAATGCCTATATTGGTTCCTACATATTCTACGAATATCTTTATCGGTCGAACCTTTATGACAACATACATAATTCCCTTTGTCTGTCGGTATGTTACTTGCCCGAGATTCGATAGTCGGTATCTCCATACCTGGTTCAATCTCGTTACCGGCAAGTCTCTTTGCTCATTCCGTAATACATCATCTTGCACTAACTCCTTAGTCACTTTGCTTGCAAGCTTCTTGTGATGCTGCATTACCGAGAGGGCCCAGAGATACCTCTCCGATACACGGTGTGACAAATCCCAACCTCGATTCACGCCAACTCAACAGACACCTTCAGATATACCTATAGAGCATTTTTATGATCCTAGTTATGTTGTGACATTTGATGTCACACAAGGTATTCCTCCTGTATCCGGGAGTTGCATGATCTCATGGTCGAAGGAATATGTATTTGTCATTAAGAAAGGAGTTGCAATAAACTAAACAATCATATGCTAAGCTAACAGATGGGTCTTGTCCATCACATCATTCTCCTAATGATGTGGTCCCGTTATCAAGTGACAACTCATGTCCATGGTTAGGAAACCTTAACCATGTTTGGTCAACGAGCTAGTCTAGTAGAGGCTCACTAGGGACACAGTATTTTTTTTATGTATCCATACATGTATTTAAGTTTCTGGTCAATACAAGTCTAGCATGAATAATAAACCTTTATCATGAATAAGGAAATATAATAATAGCAACTTTATTATTGCCTCTAGGGCATATTCCCATCAGTCCCCCACTTGCACTAGAGTCAATTATCTAGTTCACATCGTCATGTGATTAACAACCATAGTTCACATTGCCATGTGACTAACACCCAAAGAGTTTACTACAGTCAATAATCTAGTTCACATCACCATGTGATTAACCTAAAGAGTGCTAAGGTGTGATCATGTTTTGCTTGTGAGAGAGGTTTAGTCAATAGGTCTGCCACATTCAGATCCGTATGTATTTCGCAAATTTAATGTATACAATGCTATGCATGGAGCTACTCTAGCTAATTGCTCCCAAATTCAATAAATATCCAGATTGAGACTCAGAGTCATTTGGATCGGTGTCAAAGCTTGCATCGACATGCCCTTTACGATGAACTCTTTATCACCTCCATAACCGAGAAACATTTCCTTAGTCCTCTTAGGTAACTAAGGATAATTTTGACTGTTGTCCAGTGATCCACTCCTGGATCACTATTGTGCCTCCTTGCCAAACTCATGGCAAGGCAAACATTAGGTTTTGTACACAACATGGCATACATAATAGAACCTATGGCTGAGCCATAGGGAATGACTTTCATCCTCTCTCTATGTTCTATAGTGGTTGGGCTTTGAATCTTACTCAACTTCACATCTTGCAACACCGGCAAGAACCCTTTCTTTGACTAGTCTTCTTTAGAACTTTGTCAAGGTACGTGCTTTGTGAAAGTCCTATTAAGAGTCTCCATCTATCTCCATAGATCTTGATGCCCATTATATAAGCAGCTTTACCGAGGTCTTTCATTGAAATTTTCTTATCCATGTATCCTTTTATGCTATCCAGAAATGGTATATCATTTCCAATCAGCAATATTTCATTCACATATAATATCAGAAATGCTACAAAGCACCCACTCACTTTCTTGTAAAGATAGGCTTCACCATAAGTCTGTATAAAACCATATGCTTTGATCACATCATCAAAGCATATATTCCAATCCTGAGATGCTTGCACCAGTTCATAGATGGATCGCTAGAGCATGTTGCACACTTTGTTACCACCTTTAGGATCAACAAAACCTTCTGGTTGCATCATATACAACTCTTCTTTAAGAAACCTGTTAAGGAATGCAGTTTTGATGTCCATTTGCCAGATTTCATAATCATAAAATGCGCCAATTGCTAACATGATTCAGAGAGTCTTAAGCACCGCTATGGGCGAGGGAGTCCTAGATTAGGGGGTATCGAGACAGTCGGACTGTATACATCGTCCGTACTATTAAAAGGTGAAGATACAAGACTCAAGACTTCGGCCCGTGTCCGGATGGGACTCTCCTTTGCGTGGAAGGCAAGCTTGGCGATCCGGATATTGTGTTTTCTTCCTTGTAACCGACTCCATGTAAACCCTAACACTCTCCGGTGTCTATATAAACCAGAGAGGTTGGTCCTTAGAAGGCCGAGCACAATTACAATCATACCATCATAGGCTAGCTCTTAGGGTTTAGCCTCTACGATCTTGTGGTAGATCTACTCTTGTACTACTCATATCTTCAATATTAATCAAGCAGGAAGTAGGGTTTTACCTCCATCGAGAGGGCCCGAACCTGGGTAAACATTGTGTCCCTTGCTTCCTGTTACCATCAGCCTAGACACACATATCGAGACCCCCTACCCGAGATCCACCGGTTTTGACACCGACATTTGTGCTTTCATTGAGAGTTCCTCTGTGTCATCGCTGCAGGACTTGATGGCGCCTTCGATCGTCAACAACACGGTCCAGGGGGAGATTTTTCTCCCCGGACAGATCTTCATGTTCGACGGCTTCGCACTGTGGGCCAATTCGCTTGGCCATATGGAGCAGATCGATAGCTACGCCCCCGGCCACCAGGTCAGGTTCGGAAACTTGAACTACACCGCGGATATTCACGGAGACTTGATCTTCGACGGATTTGGGCCTGCGCCAGGAGCATCGAACAGTTACGATGGGCACGGCTTAGACCTGCTGTCGGACGATGCTCGGGATATCACCCCTACAGTAGCCCAAAATCTAAATACGGAGCAGGTTGCGTTGCCTAAGGACGGAGGGGTGGACCCCACCCCACAGGCCGCACACTCATCGATGGTGGAGCCGAACACGGGTCCCACCTCTCTGGAAACCTGTGACTCCGGACCCCCGGAGTCATATCCGGATGTTGGTTCCGTTCCGCACTCCCTCGAGCCAGCCAAGCCTGCTTGGGCTCCGGTAATGGAGTTTACCGCTGTGGACATCTTCCAGCACTCGCCCTTTGGCGACATGCTGAACTCATTAAAGTCTCTCTCTTTGTTAGGAGCCTCTCGGCCGAACTATGTCTGGCTTGAGTGGGAAGCAGGCGACGAAGGAATTCGCAGTCGACCCACCACCCACTTCATACTTGACTTCGACTCCGAAGACATCGACGGTATGGACGATGATGCAGGAGAATTACAGGAGCCACCGCTCACAGGGCGGTGGACGGCCACCTCCTCATACGATATATACATGGTGGACACTCCGAAGGAAACCAATGGCGATGAGGCAATGTAGGATAACCCCTCGGGGAGAAAAACAAATCATGGGCGTCTTCGGCGCCGTTCCAAGCCCCGCCACATCAACACCGGCCCCGGAGATGAAAGCAATACGGATGGCGCCGAAGAGGAACACATCCCTGATCAACCTACCTTCAACCAGGCTGGACTAGCCACGATGGGATACTTAGAGAGGGATAACTATACACCCCCCTCCGAATACGAGGTAAGCCTCGGCAATGACGAATTCGGCGTGCCTAAAGATCCAGTGGAACAAGTTCGCTTCAAACGACTGCTCATGGCCACGGCAAGGAGCCTGCAAAGGAAGCAAGAGCAGCTTAAAGCCGACCAAGACCTGCTTGTGGATAGGTGGACCAAGATCCTGGCCACCGAAAAGTATGGACTCGACCGCCCTAACAAGGGGCATACGCGACACAACTGGCTACCTCAAACTAAGCAGGAGAACCAAAGGCACACACCCTGACGTCGACACATCACTACGGTCCAAGACAGTAAGAAGGAGACATGAAGAGGCATCCTCAAGCCTCGGCGTAATGGTCATAAACATCAAGCCTGGGAAGCTGGCACCAAGTCCAGCAACTCTCAGTCCAGTCAACGGACAAAGAACAGCTCAAGCCTATTCGGCCCGAGCCACACACTCGATCAACCATGTGAAATTCATGGTAGTCCTAGAAGGACGGCAAAGCATACCAATAGAGAATGCCGGATCCTCAAAACAAAGCGGCTGGTCGTGTGCCGGAAACAATGAGGGGAGGCGTCCAGTTAAGAGACCCCCCCAGAGCATAAAAGTACGGCTGATCGCCCCCGATCACACCAACCAAAGTAATTCAATTGCCGTACCCCTAGACATAGTACTCCGGGGGCTCCATAACACATAAAGCCCCCGCGGGTATGAAACCACAAATAACATCTTCTCAAAAGATGCCAAGTGCAAAGGCCAAGTTTATTGGCCCACCACTCTAACGGTTGTTTTCGGATCACCAAAAAATGCTACGCCAAGGAATAATTCTTCGCACCTCCCCCTCATGCGGTAATTTACTGTATGTTAACGGGATGAACCACGTTGACTAGATTACACGTGGTAAGCCATTAGGCCAACACTGTGTGATATAATCACACTTATAGGCAAGGCCGAACCCCGCCCTTAGAGCAGAAATCATACAGCTGCCGAAACAGCGAGTCGTGCATGCCTATCAAAATTTTGATACGACAGCCAACTACCCGGACACCCACTGAGGAGTCCCCGCTACTTCACGGTATAATGGCTGGGTCCACCGGGGTCCGGTCAGGAACCCTTGGACCAACCACAAGAGGACGTTCAGCTGCCTCCAAGCATTTGCCTTTACAAACTAACTTTGACGCAGAACAGGATTGGCGGCGTGGAATCAGCCCGGACACACAATGGCGGGAACATGCAGGTAGAAGGCAATTCAAATTCACTCTTGATCCACTCACAACCCCCTCTAGTCCGACTGTCACAGGTTCCGCCAAAAACACCTCTTTTCATACATAGTACTCATATGCATAGACATATCATCCTACTACAATGTGTAGACTTAAATAACACTTACCGGCCGTCGTTTATCGCCGACGCCTCTTTGCCAAAAAATGGCAGCCACACTTCGTGTTACGCCCGGTTATGCCAGGGGCTTCACAGTATGGCAATAAAGTCCGACCGCCTTTCCGGTCGCTCGGCACCCCGAACTTATAGCACTATATGCATCAACTCCGAATCATGTCTTGGGTCATTGGTTGGGTTTGCCCGGCTCCCATGTTTTGGTACCTTACGTTCCGTTCTATCGGCTAAGGTAGCGCTGGGAGAAGTACTGCGATTGTGTCCCGGTTCTGCCAGACGAGCACCTCAGTAGAGAAAGCCGAAAACCGACTGTCATGATGCAGCGAGAGCTGGTCAGCTGTTCGAGAGGTTGTAAAATCCTTAAAGATTTATTCTGCACAACGCCATTATAAATGCAAAGTGCGATGGATCGGTCTTCTGATCAGGCACCAATAGAGCCCCTAGTTCGGCCTTCCGAACACTAGGGGCTGCGCCGACCATAATCGAATTCCTATGGCTAAGTGAGAGTAATAAAGCCTTATAGTCCGATTGCCTGGTTCGTGGTGAGAATCACCTCCTTAAAAGGACCCAACTATGGGATAAAGAGCGTTCAAATATACCTTGAACACTCCCGTATTCTTTTTACGTGGGGGCAGAAGCCGACGACTGGCCAACTCTCAGGATTTACATACAATAAACAGCCGCACAAGAAGAACATATGTTCAAACAAAACAGGCAATATATAATAAAAATGCCATCATCCCATATTACAAAAAGCGGCACAAATGCCCTCAGGGAAATATAATGTCTTTGGTACACTTATCTGCCGCAAGGCGGGTCCCCTTTAGTACACCTTCATAGTACAGCTCGGGCCTGCGGTGCTCCTTACCCTCCGGCGGCCCCTCAGCCATCAACTTCTCCGCGTCAAGCTTCCCCCAATGCACTTTCGCACGGGCGAATGCCATGCGCGCACCTTCTATATAGACTGATCTCTTGATAGCATCAAGCCGAGGACAATCGCCCACAATCCGCTTCACGAGTCCAAAGTAACTGCTTGGAATTGGCTCCACAGGCCACGGCCAGACAACCAAGTCCTTCATGGCTAGTTCGGCCGCCTGGTGCAGTTCAACCAACTGCTTCAGCTGATCGATAAAAGGCACCTGATAGTTCGACGCCAAATACTACAACCAGAAATTCCTCTCCGCGGACTTCTTCTCCTCGGTCCGGTAAAATTGGGCGGCATCTGATATGCTGCGAGGCAGATCCGCAAACGCCCCTGTAAAAACAAGAATTCAGCTTGTCGTTTAGAGTTCTCCCCACTATCATGTAAAACTGGCCATGAATTCAACATGCCTTACCAGCCGCAACTTTCTGGACCTCCTGAATGTCCCGTACATCACCTCGGGCTTCTTCCCGAGCATCTTCTGCGGCTTGTAGAGCTTGGGCGAGTTCGGATTCTTTACCTATTAGACTCTGCTCCAAGCCCTTGATTTTCTTCATAGCCTCCTGGAGCTCCCGCTCGGCTGTGATGACCCTGGCCTCGTGTTTTTCATGAAGCGCCTGCTCGGCGACCACCTTCTCATTGGCATCAGCCACAACCTTCTTCAGCGCCTCATATTCGGCACTCGCTCCTAGGGCATACAACACAAATAGGCACAATTACTCATTCGTGCGTAATGCAAGACAATGTTTCAACATACCTTGCTTATCCTCTAATTGCTTCTTCACACGGCCAAGTTCTTCCTCGGCCCATTCCAGGCTCTGCTTCAGTTCGGACACTTCCGCATTATGAGCGGACATCTTCTCGCCAGTTTTCAAACAAAGAGGTACACGTCATTAACAAAGGATTTGATCCCCTGTCCGGCTCTCTCTCTCTTTCGCTGGACAGTGTATTAGGGGCTACTACTCATATTATGACGATTCCTCAAAGGTTTGTTAGGAAACATACCCCAAAGGCCTTTATAAGGACAAGGCAGGACTCGTTCAGCCCGCTCTCGATGGACTGAATCTTTTCAACCACCACACCCATGAGGGTCCGATGTTCATCGATGATAGACACGTTCTTTAACGCTGTCGACAGACCGCCTGGCAACTCTGCTTGGACAGAGGTTGCGGCGGAGTAGGCAAGCCTCCCACCGACGAAGGTGGCTGCTCGCCCGATCCGGGAGCCTTAGAGGTCTCCTGGACCTTGTCTGGCTGTGGGCCGAACCCAAGATTGCCCCCGCTGACGGCACACTCAGGGGCCATCGCTCCCATGTGTCCGGCTCCAGTGACATGCCCCCCTGGTCCGGGTCTCGTTGAGACGACACCTTAGTGTCGCGCCTGGACTTTGGGGAAGGGGCCTCTGGAGGCGTCTCTCTCGCCAAGGCGTCCGAGCTCAGCGAATCCTCTGATGAGGACTGTCTGGCGTGAGACCTTGCCGGACTATGCAAAATATGGCAACTATTAAAACTACTATACCCAAAAACAATCCCGGACGAATATGCGTGTTCGGGTTTCGTATACTTACGACTTCTCCAGGGGCTGGGCCCTGGGATCCCACTCCGGGCTGCTATCGGCGGCCGTAGTGGATGCCTCTGGGAGGGTACCTTTCCCCCTCTTGGGCGATCCGGCCTCCAGGGATGTGGATGCCGTCCTTTTCTCCCCCCCACCAGAGTGAGGCTCGTCCTCCTATGCTTCCTCCTCTTCGTCTTCAGTAGAAGGATCCTCGCTGGAGTCTTCGGATTTGGCGTCCGAAGCCTCGCGACTACGGAGGCCACTCCGGGTCTTTTTGACCTTCTTGGAGGCCTCTTTCTTTGGCGCCTCGTAAGGCGCGGGGACCAGCATCTTCGTCAGAAGAGGTCCGGCCTGTTCCTCCGGCAGCGGGGCCGGACAATGTATCCGCTCCACCTTCTTTATCCATCCCTGGGGTTATGATAAAACGCGATAAAGATGCCGCCCTCAGAACATGCCAACTGAAGCATGGATGGACATAGTGTAGTTATGACTTACCGGTCTTGCAGAACGGGATAATTGGTACCCACGGTCCTCGGCGGAGCCCGGCCATGATTTGCCGGACTTCAAGAGCACCTTCCAGATGTCCTCGTGGGAGGAATCGTAGAGCTCCCGGAGGGTTTAGTGCTCGGTTGGGTCATACTCCCACAAATGGCAGGCTCGGCGCTGGCAAGGGAGAACCAGGCGAACTAACATCACCTGGACTACGTCAACGAGCTTGACGTCCTTGTCGACCATACTCTAAACACGCGTCCGGAGCAGCGACAGCTCATCAGACGAGCACCAGTTCGAGCACTTCTTGGTCCAGGACATGAGCCGCAGTGGGGCTCCGGATCTGAACTCAGGAGCTGCAGCCCACTTTTTGCCGCGTGGTTCGGTGATATAGAACCACTGTTGCTGCCACTCCTTGACAGAGTTGTTGAAGGCACCCGTCGGCCAAACGACTTTGGGCATCTTGCTCACCATGGCGCCGCCGCACTCGACGTGTTCGCCATTCACCACCTTGGTCTTCACATTGAAGATCTTCAGCCACAGGCCGAAGTGAGGCGAAATCTGGAGAAAATCCTCGCACACGACAATGAACGTCGAGATATTGAGGAAATAGTTGGGGGAAGATCATGAAAATTAATCCCATAGTAATACATGACTCCGCGAACAAATGGATGAAGGGGAACCCCGAGCCCACGGACAAAATGAGGAAGAAACGCGACTCTCTCGTGGGGCTCCGGAGTAGGGACGATCTGTCTTGCCGGTGGAAGGCGATGGCCGGTCTTGTTGGCCAGGTACCCAGCCTCTTGGAGCCTCTTGATGTCCTTCTCTTGGACGGTAGAGGCCATCCATTTGCCTCCTGCTCTGGATCCGGATATCTTCGAAAAACCCTCTCTTCGATGGAGAGGAGGAAGGCTTGGGCGCTAGAGCTTGAACACTAGGGAATGGACTAGCGAAAGGAGGAGGCGTGGGTAAAGAGGAAGAGACATTATCTCTTTATACAGACGGTGAAAGCTTTTTTGCACCTCCCCACTTGCCTGGTGGAACCCGCTCGTTCCCCGCTCGCCGCAATTAGCGGTGCGGTTAGATTCCCATGCCCGTATTGATGAGAATCCCACAATAAGGGGACACGATCTCTGCTATGGCAAAACATGCAGAAGAAACCGCCTCACAATTTGCGCTATGGCTGGTTGTGGGAAAATGGTTCAAATAATGACCCGACCTTAATGACATGTCACGTGGTCAGCAGAATACATTTGTGAAATATCATTCTCTCTATGGCGGTATGTGAAGATCATTTTGGAGATCCGGACACGGTCTACGTGTTCGATAACTACCTTGGAGTATTCGGAGAAGGAACCCGCCTTGCAATGTCGAAGACAAGACTATGCGCCGGACTCATCATCATTGAAGCCTGGTTCAGGGGCTACTAAGGGAGTCCTGGATTAGGGAGTATCCGGACAGCCGGACTATATACATCGTCCGGTCTATTGAAGCGTGAAGATACAAGACTCAAGACTTTGGCCCGTGTCCAGATGGGACTCTCCTTTGTGTGGAAGGCAAGCTTCGCGATCTGGATATTGTGTTTTCTTCCTTGTAACTGACTCCATGTAAACCCTAGCCCTCTCCGGTGTCTATATAAACCGGAGAGGTTGGTCCTTAGAAGGCGGATCACAATTACAATCATACCATCATAGGCTAGCTCTTAGGGTTTAGCCTCTATGATCTCGTGGTAGATCTACTCTTGTACTACTCACATCTTCAATATTAATCAAGCAGGAAGTAGGGTTTTACCTCCATCGAGAGGGCCCGAACCTGGGTAATCATTATGTCCCTTACTTCCTGTTACCATCAGCCTAGACACATAGATCGGGACCCCCTACCCGAGATCCGCTGGTTTTGACACCGACAACGGGTGTGGAAGTCTCATCATAGTCAACCCCTTTAACTTGTCCAAAACCTTTCACGACAAGTCAAGCTTTATAGACTGTGATATTACCATTAGCATCCATCTTCCTCTTGAAGATCCATTTATTCTCAATGGCTTGCGGATCATCGGGCAAGTCTACCAAAGTCCACACTTTGTTCTCATACAAGATCCTATCTCAGATTTCGTGGCCTCAAGCCATTATCGGAATCTAGGCTCATCATAGTTTCTTAAGAGTTTGTAGGTTCGTCGTTGTATAAGAACATGACTTCTAGGATAGGATTATCATACCACTCTAGTGCGGAACATGCTCTAATCGACCAATGAAGTTCAGTAGTAACTTTATATGAAGTTTCATGATCATCATCATTAGCTTCCTCTCTAGTTGGTGTAGGCATCACGGGAATGGCTTTCTCTGATGTGCTACTTTCTAATTAGAGAGAAGGTACAATTACCTCATCAAGTTCTACTTTCCTCCCACTCACTTCTTCTGAGAGAAACTCCTTCTCTAGAAAGGACCCACTCTTGGCAACAAAGATATTGCCTTTGGATCTATGGTAGAAGGTGTACCCAATAGTTTCCTTAGGGAATCCTATGAAGATGCACTTCTCCGATTTGGGTTTGAGCTTATGAGGCTGAAGCCTTTTGACATAAGCGTCGCATCCCCAAACTTTAAGAAATGATAGCTTAGGTATCTTGCCAAACCATAGTTCTTATGGTGTCGTCTCAACGGATTTAGATGGTGCCCTATTTAACATGAATGCAGATGTCTCTAATGCATAACCCCAAAATGATAAAGGCAAGTCGGTAAGAGACACCATAGAACGCACCATATCTAATAAACTACAGACATTCGGACACACCATTACACTGTGTTTTTCCACGTGGCGTGAGTTGTGAAACAATTCCACATTGTTTTAAATGAAGTCCAAACTCGTAACTCAAATAGCTCCACGATCAGAACGTAGAAACTTTATTTTCTTGTTATGATGATTCTCCACTTCACTATGAAATTTTTGAACTTTTCAAATGTTTCACACTTGTGTTTCATTAAGTAGATATACCCATACCTACTCAAATCATCCGTGAATGTTAAAAAATAACGATACCCACTGCGTGCCTCAACACTCATCGGATCGCATACATCGGTACGCATTATTTCCAATAAGTCATTAGCTCACTCCATTGTTCCAGAGAATAGAGTTTTAGTCATCTTACCCATGGGGCATGGTTCGCAAGTATCGAATGATTCATAACCAAGTGATTCCAAAAGTCCATTTGCATGGAATTTCTTCATGCACTTTACACCAACATGACCTAAACGGCAGTGCCACAATTGCTGCACTATCATTATCAAGTTTGCATTTTTTTGGCATCAATATTATGAATATGTGTATCACTATGACCGAGATTCAACAAGAATAGACCATTCATTAAAGGTGCATGATCATAAAAGATATTACTCATATAAATAAAACAACCATTATTCTTCGACTTAAATGAATAATCATATCGCAATAAACAAAATCTAGATATAATATTCATGCTCAACGTTGGGACCAAATAATAATTATTGAGGTCTAAAACTAATCCGGAAGGTAGATGTGGAGGTAGCATGCCAATGGTGATCACATCGACCTTGGAACCATTCCCGACGCGCATCGTCACCTCGTCCTTAGCCAATCTTCATTTATTCCGCAACTCCTATTTCGAGTTACAAATATGAGCAACCGAACCGATATCAAATACCCAGGCGCTACTATGAGCATTAGTAAGGAACACATCAATAACATGCATATCAAATATACCTTTGTTCACCTTGCCATCCTTCTTATCCGCCAAGTATTTGGGGCAGTTCCGCTTCCAGTAACCATTTCCTTTGTAGTAGAAGCACTTAGTTTTAAGCTTGGGTCCATCTTTGGGCTTCTTAACGGGCGCGGTAACTTACTTTCCATTCTTCTTGAAGTTCCCTTTCTTTCCCTTGCCCTTTTTCTTGAAACTACTGGTCTTGTTAACTATCGACACTTGATGCTCCTTATTGATTTCTACTTCTGCCGATTTCAGCATCGCAAAGAGCTCAGAAATCATTTTCATCATCCCTTGCACATTATAGTTCATCATGAAGCCTTTATAGCTTGGTGGCAGTGACTCAAGAACTCTTTCATTAACACTCTCAACTTTAAGATCAATTCCCAACTGAGTCAAGCGGTTATGATACCGGACATTTTGAGTATGTGTTCATTGACAGAACTGTTCTCCTCCATTTTCAGCTATAGAACTTGTTGGAGACTTCATATCTCTCAACCCGGGCATTAGCTTGAAGTATCAACTTCAGCTTGGAACATCTCATATGCTCTGTGACATTCAAAACGTCTTTGAAGTCCCGGTTCTAATCCATAAAGCATGGCACACTGAACTATTGAGTAGTCATCAGATCGAGCCTGCCAGATGTTCATAACATCTGCAGTAGCTATTGTAGAAGGTCTGTCACCTAGCGGTGCATCAAGGACATTATTCTTCTATGCATCAATGAGGATAATCCTGAAGTTATGGACCCACTCCGTGTGGTAGCTACCATCATCTTTCAACATAGCTTTCTCTAGGAACGCATCAAAATTCAAGGGAACGTGTCGGCGTTCTGGGAACGGGGGTCCCCAGACTTGCCTGCCTGTGGCGTGGCTCAAGGCGCGGCCCAGCATGGCCCATCTTCATCAGCACGAGCTCAAGACCCTCGCGAGGGGCCAAGCCTCGTGGGGCGAGCGACAGGAGGCTTCCTCAGGCACGGCCTCGTCAGGCTGGCTCGCGAGGAGGCAGAGAGATCAAGGCGGGGTACCTCACAAGGTGTCCATGACGCAAGCCATGATGACCAAGGGTGCCGGGCGGGCGCCAGGCCGCGCAGTGTCCTCCCTTTCCTCTTTGGTGCAAAGGAAGCAAGCGCAGGCGAGAGCATCAAGCAAAGGCATCCATTTCGGTGCAACAAGACCAAGACCAGCAGAACGACAGGACGGAGGTCATCGTGGAGCCCAAGCCGGCGTCACTACCAGAGCCTTTGGCAGGCGAGGACCAACTTTAGTCAGGATAAGTGTACTGGATGTTCCCCTTCAAAATGGCCAGTTGTTGGCACCCTTCCCGCTCAATATTTGGGAGGAGGCCCAGGGCCTTTGCCTATAAATAGGACTAGCCACCACAAGATAGAGGCAAGGGGATCCTCACAAGGAAACCAGTAGAGAGAGCAAATGAACTCCCACTAGTAATTCATCGCACCAGCCAAGAACAGACCCTCGCGAGGCTGTTCTTCCTTGTATTGTTCATCATCAGCCCAAGAGGAAATCCACCACACCACACACTAGAGTAGGGTATTACACCACAATGGTGGCCTGAACCAGTATAAACTCTGTGTCTCCTGTGTCGTTACTTTGATTGCTTAGATCCTAGCAAGGCAGCGAGACGCAGGCAGTAGAAGGCTAGATCTCCGCGCGCACCCCTGAGTTCGAACCTAGAGGGTCTGCCGGAACCCGAAATCCGACATTTGGCATGCCAGGTAGGGGTGCGCCGGAGCTCCTCCTTCCGCTGACCCGCTCTCCGCCGACACCATGACTCGCCCTGCGATGAGCGGCGCGCCGTCCGCTCCGGTCGTTGGCACTAGCGCGGGGGCCAGGGAGCTCCAAGCCTTGGCCCCAGCCTTGCGACAAGTGCGGTGGCCGGACAAGTTATCGGCGGCTTCCGTGGCCCCTTGGGAAGAGCTGCGCAACATCTTCCTCACCAGGCATGATGCGCTAGCTCCCCGGTCGTCGCGACCCTCCTGGGTGGCTCGCAGGCGCCACCTTCGGGCCGCCATGTCAAGCCGTTCGTCCGCCAGGTCGGCGCCGCTTCCACGCGGCAGGGGGCTCCCTCAGGTCGGTCGGCGCCCAAGGCCGATCTGGCCTTTAGCTCGAAGGACCACCCCTCCAACTCGGTCTGCTGGGGCGCTCTCCCGATGCTGTGCACTCCCACCATCTGCCAGGTGGCCATCACCAGGACTCTCATCGACGGTGGCTCGGGCCTCAGCGTGCTCTCGATCAAAGCCTTGAGCCTCCTCCACATACCGTCGAAACGGCTTCGGCCCAGCCGGCCCTTCGTGGGCGTCGGGGGCGGGTCCTGTAGCTCCCTAGGGAAGATCCGTCTCCCGGTAACCTTCGGTACCTACGACAACTTCCGCACGGAGCTAATCGACTTCGACATCGCCCCCATCGGCCTCCCATACAACGCCATCCTCGGCTATCCGGCACTGGCCCGGTTCATGGCTACGACTCACCCGGTGTACAACCTCATGAAAATGCTCGGGAGCAGCGGCGTCCTCACCGTGTGCGGAGACACCGGGGATGCGTTGCAAGTGCTCAAGCTCGCCTTCAAGGCAGCGGCGTCGGCGCAACCTGCTGACTCGGACGCCCTAAGCCCAAGGGGGCTGCGCCGGCCAAGAAGAAGCATTGTTCACCCAAGACAAGGCAGAAACCAAGCAGATGCTGGTTGACGAAGACGGATCCACCGACGCCACCTTCACCATAGGCGCCAACCTCGAGCCCGAGCAGGAGGAGGCCCTGGTCAAGTTCCTGCGCGCGAACAAGAAGGTATTTGCATGGTAGCCCGATCAGCTGGCGGGGATCCCTAGAGGCGTAATCGAGCACCACCTCAATGTGTGCCCCAATGTCCGACCCGTGAAGCAAAAAGCAAGGCGACAGTCCACGGAAAAGCAGGCTTTCATCGTCCAAGAGACCCGCAAGTTGGAAGCTGCAGGGGTCATTCGCGAGGTCCGGTACCCGGATTGGTTGGCCAACCCAGTCATTGTGCCGAAGAAAGGGGGAAAGGAACGCATGTGTGTCGACTTCACCAACCTCAACAAAGCTTGCCCGTAGGATCCATTTCCGCTCCCCCGCATTGATCAGATCGTCGACTCCATCGCCGAGTGCGACCTGTTGTTTTTCTTGGATGCCTTCTCTGGGTATCACCAGATCAAGATGGCGGTAGAAGATGTGGAAAAAATGGCCTTTCTAACCCCGTGTGGGGTGTACTGCTACACATGCATGCCGTTCGGGTTGCGCAATGCAGGGGCGACCTTTCAGCGGCTGATGCACATTGCCTTGGGCCCGCAGCTCGGGAGGAACGTTGAGTCTTACGTCGATGATATTGTGGTGAAGTCTCGCGAGGCCAAGACCCTGATACAAGACCTGGAGGAAACCTTCGCGAGCCTCAACACCGTGATCCTGCGGCTCAATCCAGAGAAGTGTGTGTTTGGGGTCCCCTCAGGAAAGCTCTTGGGCATCCTCGTGTCCCACCGAGGCATCGAGGCTAACCTAGAAAAGGTCAAGGAGGTCAAGGACATGATCCCACCAAAAACCCTTAGAGAAATGCAAAAGCTCACTGGGCGTGTGACAGCACTGGGACGCTTCATCTCCAAGTTGGGGGAGCGAGCGCTGCCTTTCTTCCAGCTGATGAAGCAAAAGGGACCCTTTGAATGGACTGAAGAGGCCGACAAGGCATTCCAAGACCTCAAGAAGTACCTAACCAGCCCTCCGGTAATGGTGGCCCCGCGCCCTCAGGAACCCCTCGTACTCTACCTTGCCGCCACTCCCTAATCTGCCAGCGCAGCCCTGGTGGCGGTTAGGGAGGAGCGTTGGAGCAAAGCCACGGCATCTGCCTGAGTCGACACGAAGCGTGAACAAGGAAGACCCATAGAGACCACTGCTGCAGCCGAGAAGGATCAGCCGCCGCTGGGGAACACACTCGAGATAGCGGAAGCCCCTCCCCCTAGCGACCGGCCGCTGGGGGCTCCCCTGTCTCAGGAGGCGCCACGGTCTCCGGAGGGTACCATCGACAGCAGCGTTCCCAACCTCGTTGAACATCCTGTGTACTTCATCAGCACAGTGTTGCGGGACGCAAGGGCGCGGTACCCCATGCCTCAGAAACTTCTCCTCGCGCTATTGGTGGCCTCGCGCAAGCTGCGGCATTATTTTCAGGGCCACCCCATCAAGGTTGTCTCAGCGTACCCTTTGGAAAGGGTGCTCAGGAGCCCTAACTCAGCTAGAAGAGTCGCCGAGTGGAACATTGAACTGCAAGCATTTCATCTCGAATTCAGTACGACCAGAGTCATCAAGGGGGCCGCCATGGCAGATTTCATAGCAGAGTGGGCGGAGGCGCCGGGCCTCAAGGCTGATGAGGATCGATCCCTCTCCCCGGAAAGCGAGGCACCGGACGGTTGGGTCATGTACTTCGACAGGGTGTTCTCCAGGCACGGCGTGGGGGCTGGTGCGGTGCTTATATCTCCTACCCAAGACAAGCTCTACTACGCCGTGCAGCTCTGTTTCCAGCACGGAGAAAAGGTCTCCAACAACATAGCAGAATATGAAGGCTTGATAGCAGGCCTGAAGGCCGTGGCCGCCCTCGGAGTAAAGCGTCTTACCATCAAAGGTGACTCACAACTCCTCGTCAATTTCTCCAACAAAGTATACGAGCCGAGGGATGAGCACATGGAAGCCTACCTTGCGGAGGTCCGCAGGATGGAGAAGCAGTTCTGGGGGCTGGAGTTACAGCACGTGCCCCATGGCACCAATCAGGAGGTCGACGACATCGCCAAACGAGCATCCAGGCGACTACCTCAGGAGCAAGGCGTCTTCGAAGAGCGGCTCTTCAACCCCTCGGCCATGCCGTCACTGTCAAGCGCGATGCAGCCTCGGGAGGAGCTCCCCCAGCCGCCAGCCTCGGGAGCCCCGGTCTGCGGCCCGGCCTCAGGGGCGCGTCTGCTCTTGACAATGGAGCCTCAGGAGGGGTGCTGGATCACCGAGCTCCGGAGCTATCTGACACAAGGGATCTTGCCAGAGAAGGAGGAGGAAGCGGAGCGCGTGGCGCGCCAGGCCACAGCATACTGCATCAGGGATGGAGAGCTATACCGAAGGCGACCGAATGATGTGTCCTTGCGCTGCATCTCCAAGGGGCAAGGGAAGGAACTGCTGGCGCATATTACACGGTGGAGACTGTGGGCATCATTCATCATCGCGGACCCTCGTTGGCAAGGCGTTCCGCAGTGGATTCTATTGGCCCACTGCGCTCAATGATGTCGTCGAGCTGGTGAAGGCTTGCGAGGCCTGCCAGTTCCACACCAAGCAGATCCATCAACCGACTGGAGGTCTGCAAACTATACCCCTCTCATGGCCATTCGCAGTCTGGGGGCTGGACATCCTAGGCCCATTTCCTCGGGCGCCAGGGGGCTATCGCTACCTCTACGTCGCCGTGGAAAAGTTCACTAAGTGGGCTGAAGTGGAAACCGTCCGCACCATCCCCGCAGGGTCTACGGTCAAGTTCATCAAGGGCATCATGAGCCGGTTCGGGGTGCCGAACCGCATCATCACCGACAACGGTTCGCAGTTCACCAGTAACCTCTTCGAAACATACTGTGCTAACCTTGGAACACAGATATGCTACGCTTTGGTGGCGCACCCCCGGAGCAACGGTCAGGCCGGGCAGGCCAACGCAGAGGTCCTGAGAGGCCTCAAGACCAGGACATTCAAGAAGAAGTTGGAAGCTTGTGGCCAAGGCTGGTACGACGAGCTTCAGGCCGTGCTGTGGTCCATCCGCACGACCGCGACCAAGCCAACTGGCGAGACCCCATTCTTCCTGGTCTACGGAGCTGAAGTGATCCTCCCTCACGAGGTCAGACGTCGCTCCGCATGTGTCCTGGCGTTCGACGAGGCGCAGCAGGACGCCATGTGGGGGACGGACCTCGTGCTGGGGGAGGAGCGTCAACGGGAAGCCGCGCTCCGAGCGGCAAGATACCAACAAGCGCTGCGGTGATACCATTGCCGCAACATCCGCCCCAGGACTCTCGAGGTAGGGGACCTCGTGCTCAGGCGGGTTCTCTCCAGGGAGGGACTGCATAAGCTCTCTCCCATGTGGGATGGCCCGTTCAAGGCTGTTCATGTTTCCAGGCCCGGCTCCGCGCGCTTGGAGACTCAGGAGGGGGTACCCATCCAGAACGCGTGGAACATTCAACACCTCCAGAGGTTTTACCCCTAAAAGGCACAAAGCCTGTGAAGAAGGCGAACGCCTGTGAAAATGTTGCGTTTCGGAAAAGGCCCAGAGCCTGTGAAGAAAGCGAACGCGTGTGAAGATGTGCATTTTGGAAAAGGCCCAGAGCCTGTGAAGAAGGCGAACGCCTGTGAAGATGTTGCGTTTTGGAAAAGGCCCAGAGCCTGTGAAGAAGGCGAACGCATGTGAAGATGTGCATTTTGGAAAAGGCCCAGAGCCTATGAAGAAGGCGAACGCCTGTGAAGATGTTGCGTTTTGGAAAAGGCCCAGAGCCTGTGAAGAAGGCGAACGCCTGTGAAGATGTGCGTTTTGAAAAAGGCCCAGAGCCTGTGAAGAAGGCAAATGCCTGTGAGGTTTATCCTTCCGAAAAAGGCCCAGAGCCTGTGAAGAAGGCAAATGCCTGTGAGGTTTATCCTTTCGAGAAAGGCCCGGAGCCTGTGAAGAAGGCAAATGCCTGTGAAGCTCGCCGCCCGTGACACTCTCACGTAATAATGAGTTGGGGTTGTACACGCCCGGAGTCTTAGGAGCGTCGGCCTCAGGCCCTGGGGCTCCCTCCCACGCCCAGTGGCAGCACTTAGCTCCGCCCTGGTGAGAAGACGTCGAAGACTAGATTAGGTGCTGGACGCGGCTTTTCTCATTTACTTTCTGCAGTTGGCTTGTTCGTCCACATTCAAGGTTTTGCTGGAGTTGTTGTCGTCTTTGGTTTTGACTCTTTGCCTTTCTCGCTCTCCTATCCCGATTTCTCTCGCGCAAGTCTCGCGAGGGAGCACCGCGGGCACCCTCGTGAGTGTTTTCTGCCCTTGTTGTTCGAGGCTTCCCAACCCGGGTCCACTACAGGAGCACCCCTCCAGTCCGTGCCCCACGGGCACCACGACACGAACACTGGGCCTGGGTCGATCGTCTCCATGGCTGAGGTCGGAAACTACCTCTCCAGACTAATCCTCGCAGTACATGGAATGTTCGACGGAGCCTCAGCCTCGGGAAGCAAGGGCCACGACAAGCCCTCCCCCCGAGCTAAGTAATTTCTGCGCGCAGGCGCGCGGCACAAAGGCACAATACCAGGATAGCGGAAGCAGTACGGTAATTAAACAGCAATAGTCCAAGCACACCCTCGCGGGGCCCTACACTACTGTCTTTTTGCGCAGGAAAAGAGAAAAAGAACAAAACAGGTGCGACTCGCCCGACACCAACTAGCGGGAGAAACTCGAACTGCCTCCGGAGGTCAGAAGGACTCCGTCTCACGCTTCACTGAGGCGCGACGGCGGGTGGACCCACTACCTCCCTCCAGGCAGGCGCAACGGCGCAGAGGCTGATCGCGGCCACTACTTGAGGAGCCGCTGCCCGAATAAGAGTCGTCGAAGCTCGATGAACCTCTACCACCACCGGTCGCGCACGCGCTATCGTCTTCATCGTCGCCGGGGCTGGACCCACGGCCGCGGTCGTCGTTCTCAGGGCAACACCCAGCGCGGCGACCGTCTTCCCCGAACACCCTCACATAGAGGGTGGCATCGCCGTCGAACTTGAAGTGCAGGGTGCACCGCCGGATCAGACCATGCGCGCGGGCAAACGTTTTCCAGCCGTGGGTCAGGGCCAAGCTCCCGGCTGCAGAGACCTCCAGCGAAGCCCAGGAGGCTCGGCCGCAGCAACCGTCCGCCTGAAGCCAGAGGCCGCCCGGGGCGCCAGCCGGAAGCTCACCTAGGAGGAAGCGAGGAAGTTGGAGCTGGGTGCTGGCCGGTTCCACCGCCCACATGACGAACTCCGGCAGTACCTCTGTCGAGTGGGAGCGCGGCCTAGGGGGTCGTGCGGCCATAGCGCGTCCCCTAGTGGCGGCCAGCCGCCTTTCACCACACGGAAGGTCGCCTCCGCGACCGCGGGGAGCCACCATGGGAGTCGCAGGGTGTTTGCGGGGACGGCCTCGACCACGCTTGGGTGGAGGAGAGTCAAGCTCTACCTGGCGGGCCTTCCCTTTCTCCGCGGCCAAGAACCTCTTTGGCGGAGCCATGAAGAAGGAAGAGAAGCGAGAGGGGATGGACCGGAAGGGCAGGCGCCTTCCCGTACTTATAGCCAGAGGAGGCCAATCGCCGGCCTCCACGATCATACGTAATCATGACCCGCTTTGCATGCAGGTACTTGTCAGCTCGCGCAGTTGTCGAGGCGTCGTGGGGAAGCGGAGGCGCCCACGTCCAATCAACCGCCACACGGCACCCAAGGCCGCATGCTTTTAGGGCCCGCAACGCTTCGCGCTTGCCCCTTCGCCTCTCTGCTCAGCCAAGTCTGGGCGCGCCTTAGGCCCGAGGGCTACTGTCGGCGTTCTAGGAACGGGGGTCCCCAGACTTGCCTGCCTGCGCCCTGTGGCGTGGCTCAAGGGGCGGCCCAGCATGGCCCATCTTCATCAGCACGAGCTCAAGACCCTCGCGAGGGGCCAAGCCTCGCAGGGCGGGCGACATGAGGCTTCCTCAGGCACGGCCTCGTCAGGCTGGCTCGCGAGGAGGCGGAGAGATCAAGGTGCGGTACCTCATGAGGTGTCCATGACGCAAGGCATGACGACCAAGGGCGCCGGGCGGGCGCCAGGCCGCGCAGTGTCCTCCCTTTCCTCTTTGGTGCAAAGGGAGCAAGCGCAAGCGAGAGCATCAAACAAAGGCATCCATTTCGGTGCAACAAGACCAAGACCAGCAGAACGGCAGGATGGAGGTCATCGTCGAGCCCAAGCCGTCTCACTACCAGAGCCTTTGGCAGGCGAGGACCAACTTTAGTCAGGATAAGTGTACTGGATGTTCCCCTTCAAAATGGCCAGTTGTTGGCGCCCTTCCCGCTCAATATTTGGGAGGAGGCCCAGGGCCTTTGCCTATAAATAGGACTAGCCACCACAAGATAGAGGCAAGGGGATCCTCACCAGGAAACCAGTAGAGAGAGCGACTGAACTTCCCCAAGTAGTTCATCGCACCAGCCAAGAACATCCCTCGCGAGGCTGTTCTTCCTTGTATTGTTCATCATCAGCCCAAGAGGCAATCCACCACATCCACACACTGGAGTAGGGTATTACACCACAATGGTGGCCTGAACCAGTATAAACTCTATGTCTCCCGTGTTGTTACTATGATTGCTTAGATCCTAGCAAGGCGGCGAGGCGCGGGCAGTAGAAGGCTAGATCTCTGCGCGCACCCCAGAGTTCAAACCTAGAGGGTCTGCCAGAACCCAAAATCCGACAGAACGGTAGCTACTATGTCTTGAGCTTGCGTTGGTTTTCCTAGAAGAGGAAAGGGTGATGCAGCAATAGTAGCGTAAGTATTTCCCTCAGTTTTTGAGAACCAAGGTATCAATCCAGTAGGAGGCTCCTCAGAAGTCCCACACACCTACACAAACAAACAAAGAACTCGGAACCAAAATAATAAAGGGGTTGTCAATCCCTTCACGGCCACTTGCGAAAGTGAGATCTGATAGAGATAGTATGATAAGATAAATATATTTTTGGTATTTTATCATATAAATGCGAAAAGTAAAGATGCAAATAAAAGTAGATTGAAAGCTTATATGATAAAAGATAGACCCAGGGCCATAGGTTTCACTAGTGGCTTCTCTCAAGATAGCATAAGTATTACGATGGGTGAACAAATTACTGTCGAGAAATTGATAGAAAAGCGAATAATTATGAGATTATCTAGGCATGATCATGTATATAGGCATCACGTCCGTGACAAGTAGACCGACTCCTGCCCGCATCTACTACTATTACTCCACACATCGACCGCTATCCAGCATGCATCAAGAGTATTAAGTTCATAAGAACAGAGTAACGCATTAAGAAAGATGACATGATGTAGAGGGATAAACTCAAGCAATATGATATAAACCCCATATTTTTATCCTTGATGGAAACAATACAATACGTGCCTTGCAACCCTTTCTATCACTGGGTAAGGACACCGCAAGATTGAACCCAAAGCTAAGCACTTCTCCCATGGCAAGAAAGATCAATCTAGTAGGCCAAACCAAATTGATAATTCAAAGAGACTTGCAAAGATAACTCAATCATACATAAAATAATTCAGAGGAGATTCAAATATTTCTCATAGATAAACTTGATCATAAACCCACAATTCATCGGATCTCGACAAACACACCGCAAAAAGAGTTTACATCGAATAGATCTCCACAAGAGAGGTGGAGAACTTTGTATTGAGATCCAAAAAGAGAGAAGAAGCCATCTAGCTAATAACTATGGACCCGAGGGTCTATGGTAAACTACTCACAACTCATCGGAGGGGCTATGGTGTTGATGTAGAAGCCCTCCGTGCAAGGAAAGAACCGCTAGAATGCGTGCTAAGAAAGATTGCTTTGTAAAGGCATGTTCTTCTAGTTTTAATGAAAATAATGATGAAGATCTTAAAATTATTGATGTGTCTCCTATTAGATCTTTATTTTGCAATATGAATCTTGATAATAATGGGACTGGAGATGAGTCAACTTTAGCTAGAAGGCGCGCCAAGAATTTGGAGTTTTTAGATCTTGATGCTAAATTTGGTAAAAGTGGGATTGGAGAGGTCATGACTTTAAATAGTATTGAACCCATCTATCTCGGATTTCAAGGAATTTTATGATAATTGTTCTTTGGAAGGTTGTATTTCCTTGTTGCAATCCGTTGTTAATTCTCCTCATGCTTATAGTCAAAATAAAGCTTTTACCAAACATATTGTTGATGCCTTGATGCAATCTTATGATGAAAAACTTAATTTGGAAGTTTCTATACCTAGAAAACTTAATGATGAGTGGGAACCTACTATAAAGATTAAAATTAAAGATCATGAGTGTTTTGCTTTGTGTGATTTGGGTGCTAGTGTTTCCACGATTCCGAAAACTTAAAGTGATATTCTAGGTTTCCATGATCTTGATGATTGCTCTTTAAATTTGCACCTTGCTTATTCCACCATTAAAAATCCAATGGGAAGGATCAATGATGTTCTCATTGTTGCAAATAGAAATTTGGTGCCCGTGGATTTTATTGTTCTTGATATAGATTGCAATCTTTCTTGCCCTATTATTCTTGGTAGACCTTTCCTTAGAATGATTGGTGTGATTATTGATATGAAGGAAGGGAATATTAGATTCCAATTTCCATTAAAGGAAGGCATGGAGCACTTTCCAAGAAAGAAAGTCAAATTACCTTATGAATCTATCATGCTAGCTACTTATGAATTGAGTGCCAAAGATGACACTACTTAGATCTATCTTCGCTTTTATACCTAGCTAGGGGCGTTAAACGATAGCGCTAGTTGGGAGGCAACCCAATTTTATTTGTGTTTTTTGTTTTTTTCCTGTTTAGTAATAAATTCTGCATCTACATTATGTTTAGATGTGTTTTTATGTTTTAATTAGTGTTTGTGCCAAGTAGAACCTATAGGATAACCTATGATGATAGTTGATTTGATTCTGCTGAAAAATAGAAACTTTGCGCGCACGAATTTAGTGTTTTTAAATCACAGAAACGTGCTTTTGCGTTGATTCTCTTTTCTTATGATCAATAGACAAATTGTCCAGGACTTCCTATTTTTGTAGGATTTTTAGAGTTCCAGAAGTTTTGCGTTAGTTACAGATTGCTACAGACTGTTCTGTTTTTGACAGATTCTGTTTTTCGTGTGTTGTTTGCTTATTTTGATGCATCTATGGCTAGTATTAAGTGGTATGAACCATAGAGAACTTGGAATACTGTAGGTTTAACACAAAAATAAATAAAGAATGAGTTCATTACAATACCTTATGTGGTGGTTTTGTTTTCTTTCACTAACGGAGCTTATAAGATTTCCTGTTGAGTTTTGTGTTGTGAAGTTTTCAAGTTTTGGGTAAAGCTTTGATGGAATATGGAATAAGGAGTGGCAAGAGCCTAAGCTTGGGGATGCCCATGGCACCCCAAGATATTCAAGAATAGCCAAAAGCCTAAGCTTGGGGATGCCCCGGGAAGGCATCCCCTCTTTCGTCTTCGTTCATTGGTAACTTTACTTGGAGCTATATTTTTATTCGCCACATGAAATGTGTTTTGCTTGGAGCGTCGTGTATTATATTATTCTTTGATTTTTAGTTTATCAAAATTATCCTTGCTGTACACACCTTTTGGGAGAAGCCCACTTGATTAGAATTTGCTAGAATACTCTATGTGCTTCACTTATATCTTTTGAGCTTGATAGTTTTTGCCCTAGTGCTTCACTTATATCTTTTAGAGCACGGCGGTGGCTTAATTTTGAAGAAATTGCTAGTATCTCATGCTTCACTTATATTATTTTGAGAGTCTTTTAGAACAGCATGGTATTTGCTATGGTTATAAAATTGGTCCTAGAATGGTAGGCATCCAAGTTGGGTATAATAAAAACTATCATAGGAAGTGAATTGGATGCTATGATCAATTTGATACTTGATAATTGTTTTGAGATATGGAGGTAGTGATATTAAAGTCATGCTAGTTGGGTGATTATGAATTTAAAGAATTCTTGTGTTGAAGTTTGTGATTCCCATAGCATGCACATATGGTGAACCACTTTGTGATGAAGTTGGAGCACAATTTTATTTATTGATTGTCTTCCTTACGAGTGGCGGTCGGGGACGAGCGATGGTCTTTTCCTACCAATGTATCCCCCTAGGAGCATGCACGTAATACTTTGTTTTTGATGACTTGTAGATTTTTGCAATAAGTATATGAGTTCTTTTGACTAATGTTGAGTCCATGGATTATACGCACTCTCACCCTTCCACCATTGCTAGCCTTTCTTGTACCGCGCAACTTTCGCCGGTACCATACACCCACCATATACCTTCGTCAAAACAGCCACCATACCTACCTATTATGGCATTTCCATAGCCATTACGAGATATATTTCCATGCAACTTTCCACCGTTCCGTTTATTATGACACGCATCATCATTGTCATATTGCTCTTTGCATGATCATGTAGTTGACATCGTATTTGTGGCAAGGCCACCTTCATAATTTTCATACATGTCACTCTTGATTCATTGCATATCCCGGTACACCGTCGGAGGCATTCATATACAGTCATATTTTGTTCTAGTCTTGAGTTGTAAATCAATAAAAGTGTGATGATCTTCATTATTAGAGCATTGTCCCAGTGAGGAAAGGATGATGGAGACTATGATTCCCCCACAAGTCGGTATGAGACTTCGGACTTTACAAAAGAAAAAAAAGAGAAAGGCCAAAAATAAAAAAAGAGAAAGGCCAAAGAAAAAAATAATAAAAAGAAAAAATAAATGACAGAAAAAGAGAGAAGGTACAATGCTACTATCCTTTTACCACACTTGTGCTTCAAAGTAGCACCATGATATTCATGATAGAGAGTCTCCTATGTTGTCACTTTCATATACTAGTGGGCATTTTTCATTATAGAACTTGGCTTGTATATTCCAATGATGGGATTCCTCAAAATGCCCTAGGTCTTCATGAGCAAGCAAGTTGGATGCACACCCACTTAGTTTCTTTTGTTGAGCTTTTATATATTTACAGCTCTAGTGCATCCGTTGCATGGCAATCCCTACTCACTCACATTGATATCTATTAATGGGCATCTCCATAGCCCATCGATACGCCTAGTTGATGTGAGACTATCTTCTCCTTTTTGTCTTCTCCACAACCACCATTCTATTCCACATATAGTGCTATGTCCATGGCTCACGCTCATGTATTGCGTGAAAATTGAAAAAGTTTGAGATTACTAAAGTATGAAACAATTGCTGGGCTTGTCATCGGGGTTGTGCATGATTAAATACTTTGTGTGATGAAGATAGAGCAATAGCCAGACTATATGATTTTGTAGGGATAACTTTCTTTAGCCATGTTATTTTGAGAAGACATGATTGCTCTGATTAGTATGCTTGAAGTATTACTATTTCTTATGTCAATATGAACTTTTATTTTGAATCATTTGGATCTGAACATTCATGCACAATAAAGAAAATTACATTGAGAATTATGCTAGGTAGCATTCCACATCAAAAATTCTGTTTTTATCATTTACCTACTCGAGGACGAGCAGGAATTAAGCTTGGGGATGCTTGATACGTCTCCAATATATCTATAATTTTTTATTGTTCCATGCTATTATATTACCCCTTTTGGATGTTTATGGGCTTTATTTTACACATTTATATCATTTTTGGGACTAACCTACTAACCGGAGGCCCAGCCCGTATTGCTCTTTTTTTGCCTATTTCAGTATTTCGAAGAAAAGGAATATCAAACGGAGTCCAAACGGAATGAAACCTTCGGGAGCGTGATTTTTGGAACGAACGTGATTCGGAGAACTTGGAGTGCAAGTCAAGAAGCAAACGAGGCGGCCAGGAAATAGCATGGGCGCGCCCTCCTATGTCATGACCGCCTCGTTTGCTTCTTGACTTGCACTCCAAGTTCTCCGGATCACGTTCGTTCCAAAAATCATGCTCCCGAAGGTTTCATTCCATTTGGACTCCGTTTGATATTCCTTTTCTTTGAAATACTGAAATAGGCAAAAAACAGCAATACGGGCTAGGCCTCCGGTTAGTAGGTTAGTCCCAAAAATGATATAAATGTGTAAAATAAAGCCCATAAACATCCAAAAGGGGTAATATAATAGCATGGAACAATCAAAAATTATAGATACGTTGGAGACGTATCAATAGCACGGGCCATTGATCTACAACATAAATATGCAAAAACAACTAAGACTAAGTTCATGATAAATTTTAGTTTGAATAATCAAATCACTAACGAACACCCACTTAAATCAACATCCCTCAAGTTGTCTAAGTGATGTATGATCCAAATCAACTAATACATGTACGATCATCACGTGAGATGGGGTAGCCATCAATGGTGAACATCTCTATGTTGTTCATATCTACTATATGAATCACCTTCGACCTTTCGGTCTCTAGTGTTCCGGGACCATGGCTATACATGCTAGGCTCATCAAGTTTAACCCAAGTATTCTGCATGTGCAAAATTGACTTACACCCATTGTATGTGAACGTAGAGTCTATCACACTCGATCATCACGAGGTGCTTCAAAACGATAAACTTTAGCAACGGCGAATACTCAGGGAGAACACTTTTATCTTGAAATTAATTGAAGGGATCATCTTATAATGCTACCGTCATTCTAAGCAAAATAAGATGCATAAAGGATAAACATCACATGCAATAAAAATATGTGACTTGATATGGCCATCATCATCTTGTGATTTTGATCTCCATCTTCAAAGCATCGACATGATCTCCATCATCACCGGCACGACACCTTGATCTCCAATGTAGCGTCGGAGTCGTCTCGCTAACTATTGCTTCTACAACTATTCCTAACACATGGTGATAAAGTAAAGAAATTACATTGTGCTTTAGTGATTGACACGCAGGTCATACAATAATTAAAGACAACCCTAAGGCTCCTATCGGTTGTCGTACTCATCGACATGCAAGTCATGAGATTATTACAAAACATGATCATCTCATACCTCAACATATATCACTTCATATCTTGACCATATCACATCACAGCATGCCCTGCAAAAACAAGTTAGATGTCCTCTACTTTGTTGTTGCAAGTTTTACGTGGCTACTACGGGCAACTAGCAAGAACCGTTCTTACCTATGCAAAACCACAAGGGTGATTGTCAAGTTTGTTATTTTAATGTTCTTCAAGGACCAGCGGTAGTCATATTTGATTCAACTAAAGTAGGAGAAACATGCACCCGCCAGCTATCTTTATGCAAAATAAGTTGCATGTCAGTAGGTGGAACCGGTCTCATGTGCGTGGACATGTAAGGTTGGTCCAGGCCACTTCATCCCACAATAGCGCCGAATCAAAATAAGACGATGGCGTTAAGTAGTATCAACATCACCTCCCACAACTCCTTTGTGTTCTACTCGTGCGTATCATCTACACATAGACCTGGCTCATGATGCCATCGTTGGGGAACATTGCATAGAAAACAAAAAAAATTCTATGCACACGCAAGATCTATCGATGGAGATGCATAGCTACAAAAGGGGAGAGTATGTCAACGTACCTATAAGTGCATCTAGTGCCCCTTAGTGATTTTGGTGTATTGAAGACATACAGGTTAAGGGACTAATATGTTTGTGAGTGTACACAGGCTCTATAAGCCAATGAGGAGTTTGATATTTACGATGAAAGTTGACCCCTAAAATGTTGTTTTCACCAGAAGACTTTGGTTCTCCTGAAGATTTTGAAAGTGAAGAAATTGGTGTGACCTTGAAGACTTGGATATTCATGCGAGGATTATGAAGCGTGAAGGCTTTTGTTTTTGTAGTTTCATTTTCTCTTTCTTGAGTCATAGGAAACACCGTACTGTTAAAGGGGGTCGAGGTAATACTAAGGGAAGTGATTTCCAAGTGATGCTCATCTCAAAACCTACACCTACCCAATCCTTTCGAGTGAAGCCATTGGAAATCTCATATCAGTTCAGTCAATTTGTTCACAGACAGAGAGGAAGATCTTCTAGTCTTTGAGGAATTTGTCCTGACCGAGGAGTTAGGAATTCACCAGTGTGGATTGCGTACAAAGTGAGGAACATGATAGCCCCGAGGACTTTGAACCTCAAATATCTGACCGTTGCTGTGCTATGCACCAGCTGTCCCAAAATATCTACCCACCTAACGGTCATATCATTGAAGGGCATTTATGTCTTATCATGTCGGGCTGCTCCCTAGGCTATAAATAGCTGCCCCTTACAACCACTAGATGGTTGGCTGCTCCGAGGGAAACTGACACTTGTCATTGGGAGCATCCCATCCTTCGAGGCCTTTGAGCGAAAATTATCAAGTGAGGAAAAACCCAAAACCCAAACACCTACAACCCAAAGTGATTGAGCATCACTAAAGAGATTGTTCCTGTGTGGAATCGACGCTTGTTACCTTGAAGGACTATGTATCCTCCAGACAGTTAGGCGTCATGGTCTGGGTATCCAAGAGGAATTGTGGAGTGACCAAGTCTGTGAAGGTTTGGAAGTCACCTGAAGACTTACCACGAGTGATTGGGCGAGGTCTGTGTGACTTTAGCTGAAGGAGAATACGATGAGGACTGTGTGTCCGTGGAACCAAGCCAACTGGTTCTATTTCCTCAACCCTTTAATTTCCTCATTTATGTGTTGATGAACCTGATCATTACTGTTTGAAGACTTTGACTGAAGACTTTCTTTATTTCCTCAATCCTAATTCTTCAGTCACATAGTCTTCAGCCTGCTTATCCTGTTTCACGCTTACTGTACTATGTGCTTGTTTTCATTTCATCATGATGACTATGCTTTTGCTATGTTATGCTTATGCTTGAGTACTTATTCCGCTGCTAGTGTGTCATTGCTTAGGAATTTCTTCACCTAGAAATTCCTCAGTGACGAATTTGCAAAAATCACCTATTCACCCCCCCTCTAGTCGATATAACGCACTTTCAATTGGTATCAGATCAAGGTACTCCCTTGTTCTGTGTGATTTTGGTCTAACCACCTGGAGTTTTAGTTATGTCAACTGCAGGAATGATAAAGGTCTCAGCTAGGTGTCCTACCTTCGATGGGACAGACTACCCCTACTGGAAGAACAAGATGCGCATGCATCTTGAGGCAATTGATAACGATCTCTGGTATGTTGTGGAAAATGTTGTTCCCTCTGTTACTCCATCTGGGAATGCTGCTGATGTGAAGAGATTCAAGCAACTCGACTCTCAACCGAAATATATCATATGTGGTCATCTGAGCAAAGGACAGTACAGAAGAGTGAGTGCTTTAGAAACAACAAAGATGATTTGCGACAGGTTGTCCAAGGTCAATGATGGAGCATTCGACGTGACTCCCAAGTTGATGTTCTTTGCAATCTATTCAACCGCTTCAAAAGACTCGACAAAGAAAATGTTCAGCAAACCTTCGATCGCCTCACTGACATCTCAAATGAGCTTCAAGCACTTGGTGCCACTGACATCACTGACCATGAGGTGGTGAAGAAATTGCTGAGATCACTTGATTCCTCATTCGATACTCTTTCCCTTATGATTCAAGAGCGAGGAGAGTACAAGTCACTAGATCCTGCTGATATCCTCGAGTGGCTAAATACTCATGAGTTTCAGCTTGCTAAGAAGAGAGACCTCTATGGGATGAGCTATGGAAGATCACGCGCACTGAAGTCCAAGGCAGTCTCTGAATCTGAAGGTGAAGATTCTGGTAGCAGCCTTGGTGATCCTGGAGAACTAAGCCAGGAGCTAGTGATACGTCCATTTTGCATCATGCTTTTACATCAATATTTATTGCATTATGGGCTGTTATTACACATTATATCTCAATACGTATGGCTATTCTCTCTTATTTTACAAGGTTTACCATGAAGAGGGGGAATGCCGGCAGCTGAAATTCTGGCTGGAAAAGGAGCAAATATTGGAAACCTATTATGCACAGCTCCAAAAATCCTGAAACTCCACGGAAGTCAGTTTTGGAATTAATAAGAATTATTGAGCGAAGAAAACACCAAAGGGGGCCCACACCCTGGCCAGGAGAGTGGGGGCGCGCCCGCCCCTACTGGGCGCGCCCCCTGTCTCCTGGGCCCCCTGGTGGCCCTCCGGTGCCCATCTTCTGCTATATGGAGGCTTTTACCCTGGAAAAAAAATCAGAGGCAAGCTTACAAGACGAAACTCGGCCGCCACGAGGCGGAACCTGGGCGGAACCAATCTAGGGCTCCGGTAGAGCTGTTCTGCCGAGGAAACTTCCCTCCGGGAGGGGGAAATCATCACCATCATCATCACCAATGATCCTCTCATCGCGAGGGGGTCAATCTCCATCAACATATTCACCAGCACCATCTCCTCTCAAAACCCTAGTTCATCTCTTGTATCCAATCTTTTATCAAAACCACAAATTGGTACCTGTGGGTTGCTAGTAGTGTTGATTACTCCTTGTAGTTCATGCTAATTGGTTTACTTGGTGGAAGATCATATGTTCAGATCCTTAATGCATATTATTACTCCTCTGATTATGAACATGAATATGCTTTGTGAGTAGTTACGTTTGTTCCTGAGGACATGGGTGAAGTCTTGATATTAGTAGTCATGTGAATTTGGTATTCGTTCGATATTTTGATGAGATGTATGTTGTTTTTCCTCTAATGGTGTTATGTGAACGTCGACTACATGACACTTCACCATTATTTGGGTCTAGAGGAAGGCATTGGGAAGTAATAAGTCGATGATGGGTTGCTAGAGTGACATAAGCTTAATATGATTTGCTTCGTAAGGGGCTAATTTGGATCCATATGTCTAATGTTGTGGTTAGGTTTACCTTAATACTTCTTTTGTAGTTGCGGATGCTTCAAATAGGGTTTAATCATAAGTGGGATGCTTGTCCAAGTAAGGGCAGTACCCAAGCACCGGTCCACCCACATATCAAATTATCAAAGTACCGAACACGAATCATATGAGCGTGATGAAAACTAGTTGACGATAATTCCCATGTATCCTCGGGAGCTCTTTTCTCATTATAAGAAATTGTCCAGGCTTGTCCTTTGCTACAAAAAGGATTGGGCCACCTTGCTGCACTTTATTTACTTTCATTGCTTGTTACTCGTTACAATTTATCTTATCACAAAACTATCTATTACCTACAATTTTAGTGCTTGCAGAGAAAACCTTACTGAAAACCGCTTGCCATTTCCTTCTGCTCCTCGTTGGGTTCGACACTCTTACTTATCGAAAGGAATACGATAGATCCACTATACTTGTGGGTCATCAGGACTCTTTTCTGGCGCTATTGGCGGGGAGTGAATCGCCTTTGGTGAGTGGAACTTGGTAAGGAAACATTTATATAGTGTGCTGAAATCTTCTGTCACTTGTCAGTATGGAAACTAATCCTTTGAGGGGCTTGTTTGGGGTATCTTCACCCCGACCAGAAGAGCAAAGAGTTGCTCCTCAACCTACTGAACCTACTGAAAATATTTTCTTTGAGATTCCTTCGGGTATGATAGAGAAACTGCTAGCTAATCCCTTTGCAGGAGACGGAACATTGCATCCCGATTTACACCTTATCTTTGTGGATTATTTAAGCTTGCAGGTATTCCCGATGATGTTGTCAAAAGGAAGGTCTTCCCTTTATCTTTGAAGGGAGATGCATTGACATGGTATAGGCTATGTGATGATACGGGATCTTGGAATTATAAATGATTGAAGTTGGAATTTCACCAGAAGTTCTATCCTATGCATCTTGTTCATTGTGATCGTAATTACATATATAATTTCTGGCCTCGCGAAGGAGAAAGCATCGCTCAAGCTTGGGGGAGGCTTAAGTCAATGTTATATTCATGCCCCAATCATGAGCTCTCCAGAGAAATGATTATTCAAAATTTTTATGCTCGGCTTTCTCCCAATGATCGCAACATGCTCGATACTTCCTGTGCTGGTTCTTATATGATGAAGACTATTGAATTCAAATGGGACTTATAGGAAGGAATTAAATGCAACTCTGGAGATTGGGGTTCCTACGATGGTAAGGAGTCAGGTATAACACCTAAGTTTGATTGTGTTAAATCTTTTATGGATACCGATGCTTTTCGTGGATTTAGCGCTAAGTATGGACTTGACTCTGAGATAGTAGCTGATTTTTGTGAATCTTTTGCTACTCACGTTGATCTCCCTAAGGATAAGTGGTTTAAATATAATCCTCCTATTGAAGTAAAAGTAGTTGCACCTATTACAATTGAAGAAAAGACTGTCACTTATAGTGATCCTATTGTTCCTACTACTTATGTTGAGAAACCTCCTTTTCCTGTTAGGATAAAGGATCATGCTAAAACTTCAACTGTTGTTCGTAAGAGTAATACTAGGACTTATACACCTCCTGAGCAAATTAAAGTTGAACCTAGTATTGCTATGGTTAAAGATCTCTTGGATGATGATTTGGATGGGCATGTTATTTATTTTTGTGGTGAGACTGCTAATATTGTTAGACCAGATGCTAAGATACATAGACCAGTTGTAGGCATGCCTGTTATTTCTGTTAAAATAGGAGATCATTGTTATCATGGCTTATGTGGTATGGGCGCTAGTGCTATTGCAATACCCTATGACTTATATAAAGAAATTATGCATGATATTGCACCCGCTGAATTTGAAGGTATTGATGTTACCATCAAGCTTGCCAATAGAGATACTATTTCACCAGTTGGGATTTTTAGAGATGTTGAAGTCTTGTGCGGGAAGGTTAAATATCCTGCTTATTTTCTTGTTCTTAGTTCCCCACAAGATGATTTTTGTCCCATTACTTTTGGTAGACCCTTCTTGAATACTGTTAATGCTAGGATTGATTGCAAAAAGGATATTGTTGAAGGCTTAGGGGACATGTCTCATGATTTTAATTTTGCTAAGTTTCGTAGACAACCCCGTGATAAAGAATCACCTAGTAAGGATGAGATTATTGGTCTTGCTTCTATTGCCATGCCTCCTACTGATTCGTTAGAACAATATTTGCTAGACCATGAAAATGATATGTTTATGAATGAGAGAAGGGAAATAGATGAAGTGTTCCTTCAATAGGAACCTATTCTGAAACACAACCTACCCATTGAAATTCTAGGGGATCCCCCTCCACCCAAGGGTGATCCCGTGTTTGAACTCAAACCATTACCTGATAATCTTAAGTATGCTTATCTTGATGAAAAGAAAATATATCCTGTTATTATTAGTGCTAACCTTTCAGAGCAAGAAGAAGAAAGATTATTGAAAACTCTGAAGAAGCATAGTGCTGCTATCGGATATACTCTGGATGATCTTAAGGGCATTAGTCCCACCTTATGCCAACACAAAATTAAATTGGAGGAAGGTGCCAAACCAGTTAGAGATCCTCAACGATGATTGAATCCGAAGATGAAAGAAGTGGTAAGAAAGGAGATACTAAAGTTCCTTGAGGCAGGTATAATTTATCCCGTTGCTGATAATGATTGGGTAAGCCCTGTCCATTGTGTTCCTAAAAAGGGAGGTATTACTGTCGTTCCTAATGATAAAGATGAATTGATCCCGCAAAGAATTATTACTGGTTATAGGATGGTAATTGATTTCCGTAAATTAAATAAAGCTACTAAGAAAGATCATTACCCTTTACCTTTTATTGATCAAATGCTAGAAAGACTATCCAAACACACACATTTTTGCTTTCTAGATGGTTATTCTGGTTTCTCTCAAATACCTGTGTCAGTGGGGGACCAATCAAAAACTACTTTTACTTGCCCTTTCTGTACTTTTGCTTATAGACGTATGCCTTTTGGTTTATGTAATGCACCTGCTACCTTTCAAAGATGCATGATGGCTATATTCTCTAACTTTTGTGAAAAGATTTGTGAGGTATTCATGGATGATTTCTCCGTTTATGGATCCTCTTTTGATGATTGCTTGAGCAACCTTGATCGAGGTTTGCAGAGATGCGAAGACACTAGTCTCGTCTTGAATTGGGAAAAGTGCCACTTTATGGTTAGTGAAGGCATTGTCTTGGGGCATAAGATTTCCGAGAGAGGTATTGAAGTTGATAAAGCGAAAGTTGATGCTATTGAAAAGATGCCATGTCCCAAGGACATAAAAGGTATAAGAAGTTACCTTGGTCATGCCAGTTTTTATAGGAGGTTCATTAAGGACTTTTCTAAAATCTCTAGGCCTCTGACTAATTTATTGCAAAATATATTCCTTTTGTCTTTGATGATGATTGTGTACAACATTTGAAATACTTAAGAAATCTTTGATCACTGCACCTATTGTTTAGCCACCTGATTGGAATTTACCTTTTGAAATTATGTGCGATGCTAGTGATTATGCTGTAGGTGCTGTTCTAGGGCAAAGAGTTGATAAGAAATTGAGTGTTATCCAGTATGCTAGTAAAACTCTTGATACTGCCTAGAGAAATTATGCTACTTCTGAAAAAGAGTTCTTAGTGCATGTGATAAGTTCAGACCCTATATTGTTGATTCCAAAGTTACTATTCACACTGATCATGCTGCTATTAAATATCTTATGGAAAAGAAAGATGCTAAGCCTAGACTTATTAGATGGGTTCTCTTGCTCCAAGAATTTGATTTGCATATTATTGATAGAAAGGGAGATGAGAACCCCATTGCTGACAACTTGTCTAGGTTAGAGAATGTTCTTGATGACCCACTACCTATTGATGATAGCTTTCCTGATGAACAATTAGAGGTCATTAATGCTTCTCATACTGCTCCTTGGTATGCTGATTATGCTAATTACATTGTTGCTAAATTTATACCACCTAGTTGGACATACCAGCAAAAGAAAAAATTCTTTTATGATTTAAGACATTACTTCTGGGATGACCCACACCTTTATAAAGAAGGAGTAGATGGTGTTATTAGACGTTGTGTACCTGAGCATGAACAGGAACAGATCCTACGCAAGTGTCACTCTGAATCATATGGAGGACACCACGCTGGAGATAGAACTGCACATAAGGTATTGCAATCTGGTTTTTATTGGCCTACTCTCTTCAAAGATGCTTGTAAGTTTGTCTTATCTTGTGATGAATGTCAAAGAATTGGTAATATCAGTAGACGTCAAGAAATGCGTATGAATTATTCTCTTGTAATTGAACCATTTGATGTTTGGGGCTTTGATTCTATGGGACCTTTTCCTGCCTCTAATGGTTACACACATATTTTAGTTGTTGTTGATTACGTTACTAAGTGGGTAGAAGCTATTCCAACTAGTAGTGCCGATCATAACACTTCTATTAAAATGCTTAAAGAAGTTATTTTTCCGAGGTTTGGAGTCCCTAGATATCTTATGACTGATGGTGGTTCACATTTTATTTATGGTGCTTTCCGTAAGATGCTTGCTAATTATGATGTTAATCATAGAATTGCATCTCCTTATCACCCGCAGTCTAGTGGTCAAGTAGAGTTGAGCAATAGAGAGCTCAAATTAATTTTGCAGAAGACTGTCAATAGATCTAGAAAGAATTGGTCCAAAAAACTTGATAATGCATTATGGGCCTATAGAACTGCATATAAAAATCCTATGGGTATGTCTCCGTATAAGATGGTTTATGGAAAAGCTTGTCACTTACCTCTAGAACTTGAACATAAAGCATATTGGGCTATTAAAGAGCTCAACTATGACTTCAAACTTGCCGGTGAGAAGAGGTTATTTGATATCTGCTCACTTGATGAATGGAGAACCCAAGCCTATGAGAATGCCAAGCTATTCAAAGAAAAATTCAAACACTGGCATGACAAAAGGATACAAAAGCGTGAGTTTAACGTAGGTGATTATGTGTTATTATTCAACTCTCGTTTAAGTTTTTTTGCAGGAAAACTTCTCTCTAAATGGGAAGGTCCTTACGGTCTATTGTTCCGTTGCCATAAAAATCAACAACTTCGAAGGCACAAGTCCAGGGGTGGTGAACGACCAAAGAATTAAACATTATATCTCAGCTAACCCTATCAATGTTGAAACTAATATTGTTGAGACCGTAACCCCGGAGGAATACATAAGGGACACTTTCCAGAATGCTCCAGACTCCGAAAAGGAACAGGTATGCGGTATGGTAAGTAAACCGACTCCTAAACAATTCTAATGGCATATTTTATCCGTTTTGGAATATTTAAGAATCCTAGGAAGAAAGAAGTAATCCGGGAAGGACACGAGGCCTCCACGAGGGTGGAGGGCGCGCCCACCCTTCCTGGGCGCGCCCCCCTATCTCGTGGCCACCTCGTGTGCCTATCGGACTCCGTTTTCTTGCACGTTACATATTTTGGTCGGTAAAAATTCATTATATAATCTCCTGAAGGCTTGACCACCGTATCACGCAAATATCCTCTGTTTTCGGTTCGAGCTGTTTTTCTGACAGATCTAGAGCATCATGACGTCTCCAAGCGCTCCCAAGTACAAGTTTTTCGAGAGGGTTATCAACCCCTATCTCGCGGAGGTGCTGCAACACCCTCAAACCATTGAGATGCGTGAGGGGGTGCTGCACATCTACGATGTGGAGGGACCAAGGCATACCGAAAGCGTGGAGACAAAGCTCGAAGCCATGGAGCAACAAGTTTTCAAGTGCCAAGGGATGGTGGAGCGTGGACTCAACGCCAACCAGATGATGGTCACGGAGTTCACCAACAACCACAAGCTAGATGCCAAGGTCATCGGGAGACCATCTTCAAGCTTCGAGAGAAAATCGAGCACCTCCAAGGCCAGATCTATGACCTGCAAAACCAAAACTGTGAGTATGAATATAGATTCAAGAGGATGAGTTTGGCTGCAGATTTAAGGATCCCGGAGACTCAATCATCCTTCTATGATAGTGAGCCTATGCCTTGGAAGATGGACGACAAGCCTACATCATCAACAACTCCTACTTCACCAACTCCGAGGACATAATCACATGGGTATGGGCACTCCCCTTGGCAACTACCAAGCCTGGGGGAGGTGCCCCAGTATCGTATCACCATCACACTCCTATGTTTACCATTTTACTTAGTTTGATCCTTTTAGTAGTATCTTGATCTAGTAGATTGAAGTTTTAGTATCAAGTAGTTTTTGAGTTTTGCTTTGTGATCTCTTTATGTAATTGAGTCTGTGAGCTATCTATAATAAAGAGTAGTGTTGAGTCAAGGGCTTTGCTATCTTGCCATGATCTTGAGAAAGCAGAAAGAATAAAAAGAATTAAAGAGTTCATATTGATCTTATGGATAGTAATGACTTCACACATAAAAAGTATGAGGCATAAAGGTTGTTGAGAGTTGACAAACGTAGTTTTGTTCATCGTTGCAATTAATAGGAAGTAATAAGGAAAGAGAGGTTTTCACATACAAATATATTATCTTGGACATCTTTTATGATTGTGAGCACTCATTAAGTATGACATGCTAAAAGAGTTGATGTTGGACAAGGAAGACAGCGTAATGGTTTATGTTTTCTCACATCTCAGTTAAATTATATTGTCATTGATCTTCCCAACATGTTGAGCTTTCCTTTCCCCCTCATGCTAGCCAAATTCCTTGCACCAAGTAGAGATACTACTTGTGCTTCCAAATATCCTTAAACCCAGTTTTTGCCATGAGAGTCCACCATACCTACCTATGGATTGAGTAAGATCCTTCAAGTAAGTTGTCATCGGTGCAAGCAATAAGAATTGCTCTCTAAATATGTATGACTTATTAGTGCAGAGAAAATAAGCTTTATACGATCTTGTTATGGAAGCAATAAAAGCGACGGACTGCATAATAAAGGTCCATATACAAGTGGCAATATAAAGTGACGTTCTTTTGCATTAAGATTTTGTGCATCCAACCCTAAAAGAACATGACAACATCTGCTTCCCTCTGCAAAGGGCCTATCTTTTACTTTATGTTTTCACTTTATGCTTGAGTCAAGGTGATCTTCACCTTTCCCTTTTTCATTTTATCCTTTGGCAGGCTCCTCGTGTTTGAAAGATCTTGATATATATAACCAATTGGATGTAAGTTAGCATGAATTATTATTGTTGACATCACCCAAAGGTGAATACGTTAGGAGGCAACACAATAAGCCCCTATCTTTCTCAGTGTCCGGTTGAAACTCAATAACCACAAGTACTGCGTGAGTGTTAGCAATTGTAGAAGACTATATGATAGTTGAGTATGTGGACTTGCTGAAAAGCTCTATTCTTGACTCTTTCTGACGTTATGGCAAATTGCAATTGCTTCAATGACTGAGATTATAGTTTTTTAGTTCCCAATGAAGTTTCTAAACCATACTTGACATTGTGAATCGATCGTTACTTGAGCAGAAGAAATCATATGATAAAATATATTTATGTTGCTTTTATTAGAATTATCATGATGCCCTCATGTCCGTATTTTATTTTTATCGACACCTCTATCTCTAAACATGTGGGCATATTTTTCGATTTCGGCTTCCGCCTGAGGACAAGCAAGGTCTAAGCTTGGGGGAGTTGATACGTCCATTTTGCATCATGCTTTTATATCAATATTTATTGCATTATGAGCTGTTATTACACATTATATCTCAATACATATGGCTATTCTCTCTTATTTTACAAGGTTTACCATGAAGAGGGGGAATGCCGGCAGCTGGAATTCTGGCTGGAAAAGGAGCAAATATTGGAAACCTATTCTGCATAGCTCCAAAAATCCTGAAACTCCACGGAAGTCAGTTTTGGAATTAATAAGAATTATTGAGCGAAAAAAACACCAGAGGGGGCCCACACCTTGGCCAGGAGGGTGGGGGGCGCGCCCACCCCTACTGGGCGCGCCCCCTGTCTCCTGGGCCTGCTGGTGGCCCTCCGGTGCCCATCTTATGCTATATGGAGGCTTTTACCCTGGAAAAAATCAGAGGCAAGCTTACGGGACGAAACTCCGCCTCCACGGGGAGGAACCAATCTAGGGCTCCGGCAGAGCTGTTCTGCCGAGGAAACTTCCCTCCGGGAGGGGGAAATCATCACCATCGTCATCACCAACGATCCTCTCATTGGGAGGGGGTCAATCTCCATCAACATCTTCACCAGCACCATCTCCTCTCAAAACCCTAGTTCATCTCTTGTATCCAATCTTGTATCAAAACCACAAATTGGTACCTGTGGGTTGCTAGTAGTGTTGATTACTCCTTGTAGTTGATGCTAATTGGTTTACTTGGTGGAAGATCATATGTTCAGATCCTTAATCATATTATTACTCCTCTGATTATGAGCATGAATATGCTTTGTGAGTAGTTACGTTTGTTCCTGAGGACATGGGTGAAGTCTTGCTATTAGTAGTCATGTGAGTTTGGTATTCGTTCAATATTTTGATGAGATGTATGTTGTTTTTCCTCTAGTGGTGTTATGGGAACATCGACTACATGACACTTCACCATTATTTGGGCCTAGAGGAAGGCATTGGGAAGTAATAATTAGATGATGGGTTGCTAGAGTGACAGAAGCTTAAACCCTAGTTTATGCGTTGCTTCGTAAGGGGCTGATTTGGATCCATATGTCTAATGTTGTGGTTAGGTTTACCTTAATACTTCTTTTGTAGTTGCGGATGCTTGCAATATGGGTTAATCATAAGTGGGATGCTTGTCCAAGTAAGGGCAGTACCCAAGAGCCGGTCCACCCACATATCAAATTATCAAAGGACCAAACGCGAATCATATGAGCGTGATGAAAACTAGCTTGACGATAATTCCCATGTATCCTCAGGAGCTCTTTTCTCATTAAAAGAAATTGTCCAGGCTTGTCCTTTGCTACAAAAAGGATTGGGCCACCTTGCTGCACTTTATTTACTTTCATTGCTTGTTACTCGTTACAATTTATCTTATCACAAAACTATCTGTTACCTACAATTTCAGTGCTTGCAAAGAAAACCTTACTGAAAACCGCTTGTCATTTCCTTTTGCTCCTCGTTGGGTTCGACACTCTTACTTATCAAAAGGACTACAATAGATCCCCTAAACTTGTGGGTCATCAGCTAGCAATGCTCGTGAGGAAATTCCAGAAGTTCTCTCGCCGTGGTCGCTTTGGAAAGTCTTCAAGAAGTGATGATTTCTCAAACCATGACTACAAGAAGTGGACTTGCCACAAATGTAAGAAACCTGGTCACTACATGTCTGATTTTCCTCAGTGGGAAAATGAATCAAAGAAGAAGAAGTACAAAGATGATGATTCTGATGACTCATAGAAGAAGAAGAAATCTTTAAAGTCCTCATCATCAAAATCTTCAAAGTCTTCATCTCACAAGAAGAGCAGTTCCAAGAAGGCTCGGGCATTTATTGGCAAGGAAATGGACACTGAAGTTGACTTTGAGGAAAATGTGAAAGATGAGGAATTAGAGGAGTCAGACTCGGATGTGGCAAGCCTAGCCCTCGCTACTACTTACATCAGCAATTCCATCTTCAATGCTAAAGTAAATGACCCCCCCCCCCCCAACACTGCTGACAAGAGTGTTGATGACTATGCTCACACCTATTGCTTCATGGCAAAAGGTGCCAAGGTACTCAAACATTCCCCCTCTGAATGTAGTGATCATGAATCTGATGACAATCTCAAACCTAGCTATTCCAAACTTGCTAAGATTGCTGTCAAACAACAAAAGGCTTTGGAAAAGGTTCAAAATCTGCTAGACGAAAGCGATGACCTGTTGGGTGAGGAATAGAATCGAACTAATACTTTGACTGATAATCTTTAGAGAATTTAGTTTAAGTTTGACAATCTTTAGGATCATCATAACTCTCTCTTAACTGATCATGAGAAGCTTTCTTATGAATTTCTCTAGAGAAAGCAAGATCTTGAGAAGTTAAAAGTGAGTTATGAAGATCTTTAGAAGGAAAATGATTCATTGCTTGCTCAACAGATCATTTCCGCTCAGGAAGAATTTATTCCACCATGTTTGAAATGCATTGAGCATGAATCTGCTAATTCTTCACCAGAATGTTCAAATGCTTCTATTGCTGCAAATTCTTCAACTATCTCTGTGGTCACAAATTCCTGATCTGAGGATACCACAAGTATCACTGACGATAATGCAGGGTCGAAGGAATTGTATGTGACAAACATATACAAAAGCCTCAAAGGGCATCAGACTCTTTGTGATGTGCTCAAAAAGCAGCTATTGAACAAGAACCCTAGGAAAGAGGGTATTGCCTTTAAGAGGAAACTCAATGCTAATGGGACCTACTAGAAACCTGAGCAGTATCCCAAAACCTCATGGGTTGCTGCGAAAGGACCTCCCGTAGATCCATGCACTTTATTTGGCTTTACTTGTGAATCTTCATATTCCTTTGATGAGTCATTTGCTTTTAACTATAAACTGTTCAAGAATCAGAATGGTGAAGTATTAGCTCGACATGTTGGAACTAACTACAGGAATGGTCCCCCTATGAAGAAAATCTGGGTTCCCAAAAGGTGCCTTGAAAGTCTTCAGGTGGATTCCATCATGACACCACCTATGAAGAATAGCAACCCGAGATCAAATTCTTCATATGGATCAAAATCTTCATATGGATCCAAGTCCTCATATGGACTGAATTCTTCATCTGGATCAAATTCTTCATGTAGATCCAAATCGTCATATGAACATCATCGTGCTAACACTTATGTTTCGCAGGGAAAGTCTAAAGGCTATGAATATGTGCATTATTACTCAAACCATTATGTTCATAAATCCTTCGAAGAATTTCTCTGCTTATTCATATGCCTACCCTAACCCCACTTCTGTGAAACGAAGTGCACTGGCTTCAATGCCATCTTCTTCTTATGGAGCTCGCAGAATGATGAAATCTTTACCACCCCTCCAGATGTGGGTGGTGAAGAAAAAGAACTAATCTCTTATGAAGGGTCAGGTCTTCAGACCAACTTAATCATCTGAAGAATTTGTTCGAGACCTGAAAATGCTTGAATGGACACAAGCTAATCATGAAGAAATGAATTATTCATTTCTCATGTCCTCATATTGCTATATCTATTTTACTGTTGATGAAATTCAATCTGATGAAATTGATATCATATTATTCACTGATGAAGTATATGGGTTCGTAAGTTGCACTAATTCATCTGCAGGATGAACAACCCAAAGCTACTGAGTGGGTCCTCAACAGTGGATGTACAAATCACATGATCGGTGACAGGAACTTATTGATGGACAGTGCTTTCTCTCCATCTCATCTGAAGCATATCACCTACGCTGACAAAGGCAAAGGCAAGGTATTAGGTCTAGGTATGGTTGCAACCTCAAAGGATAGACACATGGACAAAGTCATGCTTGTCGAGTCCTTAGGATTCAACCTCATGTCTGTCTCAATGCTTTGTGATCTTGATATGGTTGTCGTCTTTGGCAAATATCGCTGCATTATGCTAATGGAATATGACAATTCCAAAGTATTCGAAGGATTTAGGAGAGGAGACTTGTATATTGTTGATTTCTCTACAGGATCACAGCCTGCCACATGTCTACTTGCAAAAGCTTCAGAAGGATGGTTATGGCATCGACGACTTTGTCATGCTGGCATGAGGAACTTGCATACCCTTGCGAAGAAGAAGCATGTCATTGGCACCGAGGGTGTCAAATTCGTCAAAGATCATCTTTGTGGGGCTTATGAGGATGGAAAGATCACTGGAGCCAAGCATCCCTCGAAGACTATCATGACCACTTCTCATCCCTTTGAATTACTTCACAACCTCTTGTCGAGATGGCTTGCACTATGCTTGATGAATACAAGACTCCACCTCGCTTCTGGCCTGATGCTATTCATAGTGCATGGCACATCATCAATAGGGTATATCTTTAGAAATTCTTCAAAAAGACCTCATATGAACTCCTCACTGACAAGAAACCCAATGTAAGTTATTTCAAAGTCTTCGGTGCTAAATGCTAGATTAGAGATCCTCATCACAACTCTAAATTTGCACTGAAAGCACATGAGGGTTTTATGCTTGGTTACGGAAAGGACTCGCACACCTACAGAGTCTTCAACTCCTATCATCACAAGGTGGTTGAAACTGTAGATGTGCGGTTCGATGAGACTAATGGCTCGCAAAGAGAGCACCTACCTCCTGTGCTAGATGAAATGTTACCTGAGAAATCCATCTAGTTCAAAGCTACTGAGGATTCATCCCTACCGAAGAATCTGCTGAAGAAGTCATTCCTGAACGTGAAGAAAATCATGCTGGTGCTACTGAAGAAATGGCCTTGAAGAAAATGTTGTGCCAAATAAAAGTCATCAACCTTCTCATCCTCGCGTTGCAAATGAAGTGCAGATTGAGAGGATCATTGAAGACATCAATGCACCAGGTCCTCTCATGCGCCCAAAAGCTTCACATTTGTCTAAATTTTGTGGGCATTTTTCATTTGTCTCTATCACAGAGCCCACCAAAGTTGATGAAGCATTCATGGAGACTGAGTGGATTCAAGCTATGCAAGATGAATTGCATCAATTCGAGCTCAATAATATGTGGGAGCTTGTCAAGCGACAAGACCCATGCAGGCACAGTATCATCAGTACCAAATGGATCTACCGCAACAAGCAAGATTAAAATGGCCTTGTGGTGAGGAATAAGGCTCGTCTTGTAGCTCAAGGCTACACATAGGTTGAAGGAATTGATTTCGATGAAACTTTTGCACCTGTTGCTAGACTTGAGGCTGTTCGCATATTGCTTGCTTATGCTAACCATCATAATATCATCTTACATCAAATGGATGTGAAAAGTGCATTCCTCAATGGGAAGCTTGAGGAATAAGTATATGTTGCTCAACCACCAGGTTTTGAGGATCCAAAACGTCCAGATCACGTCTTTCAGACTCAACAAGGCCCTCATGGCCTCAAGCAAGCTCCTCGGGCGTGGTATGATACGTTGAAGGAATTCCTCCTGAAGAAAGGATTCAAACCCGATTCACTTGACCCAACTCTTTTCACCAAAGCATATGATGATGAATTATTCGTGTGCCAAATATATGTTGATGATATTATCTTTGGTTGTACTAGCCAACGTTACAGTGATGAATTTGCCTATATGATGAGTGAGGAATATCAAATGTCTATGATGGGAGAGTTGAAATTCTTCTTTGGTCTTCAAATTCGTCAACAACACAATGGCATATTCATATCCCAGGAGAAATACTTCACAAATGTGTTGAGGAAATTCGGCATGCAAGATTGCAAAGGTGTCAAAATCCCTATGCCCACCAATGGCCGTCTATGCACCGATGAAAATGGTAAAGACTTTGATCAAAAGGTATACCGCTCCATGATTGGCTCTTTATTGTATCTATGTGCATCTAGGCCAGATATTATGCTTAGTGTTTACATGTGTGCCTGATTTCAAGCTACACCAAAGGAATCACACCATAAGGCTGTGAAGCGTATTATTCGATATCTAGCTCACACTCCAACACTTGGATTATAGTATCCCAAGGGCTCGGCTTTTGATCTCATTGGATATTCTGACTCTGACTATGCTGGTGATCGAGTGGATCGCAAGTCAACATCAGGCACATGCCATTTCCTCGGACGATCCTTGGTATGTTGGTCCTCGAAGAAGCAGAACTGCGTATCACTCTCTACTGCTGAAGATGAGTACATTTCTGCCAGATCTTGCTGTGCTCAATTGCTATGGATGAAGCAAACCCTCAAGGACTATGGCATCAATGTGAAGAATGTGCCACTCTACTGCAACAATGAGAGTGCTATCAAGATTGCTCATAACCCAGTTCAGCACTCGAAGACAAAGCACATCTAGATTCGTCATCATTTTCTTCGTGACCATGTGTTGAAGGGCGACATCTCCATTGACCACATAAATATTGAAGATCGGCCGGCAGATATCTTCACAAAGCCTTTGGATGAGAAGAGATTTAGCAAGTTGCGGTGTGAGCTAAATATCTCAGAATCTTCGAATGTTCTTTGAAAAGGACACACATCCTAACACTTATGCAAAATTGATGACTTAGATGTGCAACACACAAAGTAATGTTTTCTTCAATCAATGAAGACTAACCCTCTAAGTGTGAAGAAATTAATGAAGAATTTGATTCTCAGAACCCTACGACAATTGTACGCGGTGTATGAAATCATCATTCTTATACGGTGGGTTATGCCACCAATCAAAGTTGAAAATCTTCAATTTGAGTTTTTGCAATTTCTTCAATCTTCAAATTCTTCAACTTTGCAATTTCCTCAGTCTTTCTGACTGTGTTCTTCATTGCTAAATATATATTTGAGTTTTTCATGTCCTCTACAACATTCACTTATTGATAATTCTTCCAGTTTCTTTTTCGTCTAAGTGAATGTGATCGGACCCGTTGTGGAAGTCCTGGACTAGGGGTCCTTGGGCGTCCGATCTATTGATGTGGGCCGGATTGATGGGCCGTCAAGATACAAGACAATTATCTATCGTGTCCGGTAGGGACTCCTGTATGCGTGGATGGCAAGTATAGGTGTCCGGATGTATTATCCCTTTCTGTAAAACCGACTTTGTACAACCCTAAGCCCATGCGGTGTCTATATAAATCGGAGGGTAGATCGGAGGCAGGATCACAACGTTTCCAAGTTAGCCAATCTAGGGTTAGCCAACTCGATCCCGTGGTAGATTAACTCTTGTAACCCCTATACCCTCGAATATAATCAAACAGGAGTAGAGTTTTACCTCCATTAAGAGGGCCCGAATCTGGGTAAACACTATGTCCTTTGTTCATAGTTACCTTTGGTCCTCAGACATATATCTTGCCCCCCCCCCTACCCGAGATCAGCCAGTTTTGCACCGACATTGGTGCTTTCATTGAGAGCTCCACTGTATCGTCAATAGAAGGATCAATGGCTCACCTCTTCATCGAGAACGATGCAGCGTCCAGGGAAACCTTTCTCCCTGGACGGATCTTTGTGGTCGGTGGCTTTGTGCTTCGTCCCAACTCGATCCACCGCCTCGAGCAGGTTGATAGTTATGCCCCCGGCCACCAGATCAGGTTGGAAAGCTCAACTATGTCGCTGACATCCGAGGAGACCTAGTCTTCGACGGGTTCGTGGCCTCTGCCGCCACTCTGTGTCCCCGCCAAGTAGACTCTTCGGATCCTCTGTTAGATCCCGTCTAGGGTTCAACACCCATACCCACCCCGGCCTTAGATCCGGGGCAAGTCTCACTGTCCGAAGACGGGAGCGTGAGCCCCGCGGGACTTCTTCCCCTTATGGAACTCCCGACCGAAAACCCAGATGCAATCTTAGACTTGGCTCTAGGCAACCATCCCAAACTTCCGAGGTCTGCATTCAGTGGGTCCGATCAGGTGTCCCATGCCGAACTCAGCCCAGCAGATCCGCAGTTTCCGGTCCCACTTTCGCTCCTAGATGAAGCATTGGACTTAATGCAGTCTCTCGCCATCAAGGAGGCTTTGCCTCCTAACTATATCCAGCTTGAGCTGGGGGCTGAGAGCGGGGAATTTTACGCCCCACCCACCACCCACTTAATAGCCATTGTCGAGGATTTAACCGACATGTTGGACTATGCGTCTGAAGACATTGACGGAATGGACGATGATGCCTACGCCGAACCAAGCCAAGTCCCACCCATCACGGGGCGCTGGACGGATACCTCAACCTATGATGTGTACATGGTGGACACTCCGGATAAAAAGGACGACAAGGACGATCAGAACCCCAATGAGGATAAACCCGTCGATAAACCACCAAAGCGCCGATGTCAGTGGCGCCGCTGACGATCGCGCCGGTCAAAGGACAGTAATATCGGCACCAGAGACAATGAGACTCCAGGTGATGCCGAAGATCCTGAATACCTCGCCGAGCCCATGTCCGAGCAAGACGAGAGGGAAGAGGGTGAATATAGTCCTGGGCACACGGATCACGAAGATTCAGAGGATAGCAACTATATGCCAGAATCCGAAGAGGAGGCCAGCCTCGGCGACGAAGATTTTATCGTCCTAGTGGAATCCCTCGATCAAGAACGTTTCAAGCGACTGTCGTGGTTCTAAGACAGACAGTAGAAAGGTGGGTAGGTATGGAGAGGCAAGATCTTAGCTATGGTGAAGGTGTACATGAAAGATTTACGAGTTTAGGCCCTTCGCGGAGGAAGTAATAGCCCTACGTCTTGGTGCCCGGAGGCAGTCGACTGGATTATATGTGTGTGATGTTACAGGGGGTGCGAACCCTTGTCCCAAAGGAGGGGGTGGTTTATATAGAGTGCACGAGGACACCAGCCATCCTCCATTACAAGGAGCTTAATGTACATAAAGTACGGGCGTTACTTGTAACGCCAGTCACAAATGCTATTAATGACCTTGAAGACTATGGAGTGAATGTCCGACCGTTGCAGTGCTAAGTGACTCCTGACCTTCAGTAGGTCGAGTGATTCCTCATATGGTCGAGTGACAACAGGTAGGAGGGGTACCCGAATGATATGATTGGTCGAGTGGATTGCACTCGACACCTTTGACTAGGGGTTCTTCGTTGCCTCTTGGACTTCTTATCTTCTAGGGTAGTGACCTTAGGTAGGACGTATAGGTCAGGCCTATGACCCTACCCCAGGTCTGTATCCTCATCAGTAGCCCCCGAATGGATTAAGGTTCGAGTGGAAAGTAGGTTGAAGTTGAACTTGTTCCGAGCTTTGTGCCTCGTGAGTGTTTTACGCAGGACGGAAGGCTTACATTGGTACTTCAGCATTGATTCAGTCACCTTGATCCCTTTAGAGAGTTGCTGACTGAACTTGTAGCATCATCTGCCGACTGCTGTCTTGGGGTGCAGAATCTTTGGCACGATTGATAACAGTGTATCCCAGATTTCATGGGATACGAAATTTCGGGGAAGCGCACGGGATGGGGCACCAAAGTAAGCGGAGCGGATAAACAGTAGTGCCTCGATCTCCGCGCCTCCTTTTTCGCCACGTACGTTGCACACGAATGTTGCGGGATTTGACAGGATTGCCCAGTCCCATGCGTCAGCCACTCGGAAGTGGCCCTTTATAAGGCGACGGAGCCGAGGCACCTGCACTATGCACATCTGTTTTCTTTCTTCTTCCTCTGCATCTCCACCGCGTCCGGCTCCTTTGCTCTCGACGCCGCCGCTCCACCACCATGGTGAAAGACAAGACGGTAGCGCTGGAACACGCGAAGAAGGCGACGGGGGAGGCGAAGGGCAAGAAGCAGAACCGCGGGTCGTCATCACGCTCGGGTTGCCACCAGGTTGGATCCAGGGCGATTGAATCTGGTCTTCGCTCCGGCAGGAGGATCTGGATGAGCTGGTGGAATCCGGGCTGATTGCCAAGGGTGCGGCAAGGCTGCCTAAGGGGGAGATGTAGTCATAGCCTCGACCGGGTGAGTGTGTATTGCTTGCCACCCACGTCGACCGGGGCTTCTCGCTTCCTCCGCACCCCTTCTTCCGGGGCATCTTGAACTTCTTCGTGCCCAACTCCATCATTTTTCTCCCAATACCATCACGTACCTTGCTGCGTTCGTGTTGATGTGTGAAAACTTTTGGGGGTGTCGACCGCATTGGGGTCTTTTCAAACATATTTTCACCATCCGTTCCTAGTCGGTGAAGAAAGCAAAAATGAGTGACGAGAAAACCCATGTCATTCAGATGTGTGGGGGTTTGGGTATTCAGAAGAGGCAGAGGAGTTCATTCCCTTCCATGACTCTCTCTGAGTCAGTTAGGGGCTGGCAGTCGACCTGGTTCTACTGCCAGGACCTCCCAACTCCAGGTCAGTCGAACAGCCTTCCCCACTTCACTTTTGACCGTGTCCAGACTCGTTCCTCACTGAAAGTAACTGCTGCTGAGAACGTGGAGACGAAGATGCTAGTTGAGAAAGTGGTCCAACTAATCAATCAGGGTGTCACTAGCATGGACCTGCTGGAAGTATTCCTCAGTTGACGCATCCAGCCTCTTCGGGCCCGTGACCATCCCATGTGGCTGTACTCTGGGGCTGACGACACCGCTCGTGTTCATCCAGAGGAAGTGCCAGCCAAGACCATGGCCATGTGGTTGAAGAGCATTACAGGCAACCAGGACAACCACAGAGGAGCCAGGAGAGTTGTCCCCTTCAGTAACGACAATCATCCCGACAAAGTATGTTCTTTATTCCGACTGCCTTTGCATGCACATTCCAATTGTCCTTGAGCTCGACTAACTTTCACTCGACTTCTCGCCTTGTAGGTTTTTACTGACATGTATTCGATGCCCAACGGCGAACAAGTTCTAGAGTAGGACCAGGAGGGAGAGGCCAATGCGGAGGAGAGCGGTGAATGGGAGTCTTCAGATGACGAGGAGGAGGAGGAAAGCGAGGAGTCAGACGACGAGGAAACGGTCGACTCGCCGCCGCACTCTGAACGCTGATCCAAGCAACACCATGACCCGTTGGGCGGGCGTGGAACGAACGTGGCTCCAAGTACCCACACATAGAAGCGCACTCGGACGTCGACTCCGGAGCCGATAGAGAAGGTCGCCAAGCAACCCAAGGTTGCTCCTCCAAAGACTCGGAAGACTTTGCCGAGGATCAAGATGGACATCCCTGTTGCTTCAGGGTGAGTATCTTTCTTGCACTTATCTTGGATGACTGAAGCTTCTGTTCTGATCGAATGGATCATGTATCTTTCTAGCCCAACCTCTGCTGCGACTGACATGGATATCTATAAAGCTCCAAGAGACGAGGAGACCGACGACGCGGCCACCTCCCGAGCTGGTAAGTTTGTTCGACCAGAACTCATTAGTCGATTGAGTTATCGGTCGGCTGAATTTTCGATGTTTTCCTTTCGCTGCAGTTCCATGAGACATCGTCGTACTTCCCGATGATGAAGAAGAAGTGCCTCAACAGGGGAGGAGGAGGAGAGGCGGGGGCTCAAGCAGGAGAGGGCTTGAAGTTCAAGTCCCTCTGTCAACGCCGGTGCTTGAGGCGGTGGTCGAGCGTTCCGGAGATCCGGTTCAGACCAACGTTACATTCTCCAACCCGTTGACGACTGATCATCCGTCGTGGTCGACCGCTCCAGCTCCTGCTGCTCCAGTGAAACACCACGCGTCAGACCCAGTAGCTGCCTCGGCCACCTTGGAGCCATCACTCTTTGCTGCATACCAGACCCCAGAAGATTCACCAAGTGCTGCCATGGAGGCTCTTCGCCAAGTGAACCTTGTTATGGAGCAGGTGAAGTTGATGCACGAGGCCAGCCAGGTGGCCTATAATGCCAGCACCGCTCTGCAAACCAATGTTAAGGTTAGTGAACTCCCGATTGAACTTTTGAATGTTGTTTTATATCTGATCACCCACTGGGGTGTGCCTGTTTTTAGAGTTTAGGAAGTCTCCTGCTCCACTCGAATCGTGATGAGTCTTAGTATTCTGTCTGGACCAGTGGGGGGTACGCCGAGTGCACCCACTGGGTGTAGTCCCCGAGACCACGGTCGACTGCTGGCAGTCGGCTGAGGTCTGAGAATCTACATTTTTTTACTCATGCTAGGCAGACCATGCTGAGTGTTGATCTAAACCAGTGGGGGCATGCTAAGTGCACCCACTGGGTGTAGTCCCCGAGACTATTGTTGAATATTTGATCCGGCAGTAGTCTTAGAGTAACTTCTCACTGTCATTGTCTCCTATTTCTGTCGACTGATATATCTCTCTCGCTGACTGCAGAGGTCTTTTGATCTCGGAGCTCGGCTTTCTGAGTTAAACAAGAAGCACATCAGCTTCGAACTTGATCTTGAACTTGCAAAGAAGAACCCTCAAGACTGCTCAAGAAGAAACAACCATGATGGGAGGTAATCAATCGACACTTGTCCACCTAGTAGCTCGCGCCTTTCAGTCTCTTTGAACCGAGTGACTTCACACAAGCAGATGTGCGTAGTGAAAACTGTCAGCTTCAGGCTCGTCTGAAGAGTGTTGTTTCTTTAGAGAGAATGAAGGAAGCTCTGGTGAAGAAGGATCAGGACCTTGCTGCTACTCGGAAGGAAGCACGAGAGAAGACATCGCTTGCGGACAAGAAACTGGCTTCGGTCGGCAAGTTGGAAGAGAAGAACACGAAGTTGAAGACTGCCATCTCTGAAGCCAATCGGGAAGTTGAGAAACTGAAGAAGGACAAGGAGAACCTGACCAATGAAGTTGGAGGCCTCAGAGCCTGGACATGCGAGCTAGAGTCCTATCTGGGACAACTTGCCACAAAACTAGTTCTGAAGCTTGAAGGTACCGCTGCTCGACTGGTTAGTTGTCATTGATTGAAGTATGTTGTTATATTGTCGACTTACTATTTTTCATTATTGTGCAGAACTTTGTTAGGATTTTGGAGCTGAGACCGGGCGGGTCGAGACAGGTCTCAACCCCATCAACTGTCCTGTGGAAGATGAGGTTGCGATGAACTTGCTGCGGTTGGAATCACGCTTGGACGGCGCCATTGCTTATCTGGCTCGACTAAAGGCGACGATGACTCGGGTTGACGCGCCAAACTCTGGCCTCAGGCAGAACTTTCTCAAGATCTCGACTCACTGATGACTCGACTCAATCAGATCCCTGGCCGAGTGCAGGAGTGGAAGAAGTCATCCCCTCGTTGTGGCGCTGACGTCGCCTTGTCATTGGTCCAAGTGCACTGCAAGGACGCCAGAGAAGACAAGTTGGCGGCCCTCAAGGTTGTGAATACTAAGAAGCACACTTTCCAGTCCTTCATGGACACCTTCCTTGAGGCTGCCACTCGTATTGCGAACAACATTGATCTTGACAGCTTCTCTGATCCAGCTAGTCCTTCTCCGGACAAGTGATCGAAAAAATTTATGCTTCACCCATATTTGCCTCAGAATGACGAGTGATTTTGTAATCGTTGAAACTCCTTCGGGCCTGACGCCCAAGCACTTTAATCCGCGGTTTGGAACCTTTGGGTTTATCTGAACTTGGTTTATCTTTGAATATGTTGTGTTTGACTTCGAGCGGAACTCGTTCTTCACTCAGATTGGTTCTTGTACTTTTGATGCAGCTTTTGAGGAAAAGGTCGCAGTCGACCTGTTGGACGAGCCCTGAGCAGCATTGATCAGCTCATTAGCGAGGCACTCAGCAATGGCATTGATGTTCCTGAAAGCAGCTCGTCTTGGCACTAGCTGTTGGATGAGCGTTTGGTAGCGTTGATCAGCTCATCAGTGAGGCATTCAGCAATGGTCTTGACGTTCCTGAAAGCAGCTTGCCTTGGCACCAGCTGTTGGATGAGCCTTTGGCAGTGTGCACAATCTCGTCCTTCTTCTTGACGGTGCAGCCCCGGGGGGAGGGATCGTGGTTGATCCACACCACTCGGTTGGATTTTTCAAACTTAGGCGAGTACTGGACGGCAGCTAAGCCCCCGAGTGAGAGGATCGCTCACCACTCGGTATGATTTTTTACAGTTAGGCGAGTACTGGACTGCAGCTAAGCCCCTGAGTGGGAGGATCGCTCACCACTCAGTAGGATTTTTAAAACTTAGGCGAGTACTGGACTGCAGCTAAGCCCCCGAGTGGGAGGATCGCTCGCCACTCGGTAGGATTTTTAAAACTTAGGCGAGTACTGGACTGCAGCTAAGCCCCCGAGTGGGAGGATCGCTCGCCACTCGGCAGGATTTTCTAAACTTAGGCGAGTATTGGACTGTAGCTAAGTCCCCGAGTGAGAGGCTG